>NC_133385.1:2271961-2364461 GCF_049309525.1 Garra rufa
CTAATCATGCTAGAAACATGTTGGAAACATACTAGCAACTTGCTAATCATGTTGGAAACATGCTAGCAACTTGTTAATCATGCTAGAAACATGTTAGCAACTTGCAAATGACATGCTAATAATGCAAGTAACATGTTAATTATGCTAGAAACATGCTAGAAACATACTAACTTGCTAATCATGCTAGTAACTTGCTAGTAACTTGCTAATCATGCTAGAAACATGTTGGAAACATACTAGCAACTTGCTAATCATGTTGGAAACATGCTAGCAACTTGTTAATCATGCTAGAAACATGTTAGCAACTTGCAAATGACATGCTAATAATGCAAGTAACATGTTAATTATGCTTGAAACATGCTAGAAACATACCAACTTGCTAATCATGCTAGAAACATGGTAGCAACTTGCTAATCATGCTAGAAACATGTTAGCAACTTGATAAACATGCTAGAAACATGTTGAAACATGCTAGCAACTTACTAATCATGACAGAATCAATCATGTTAGAAACTTGCTAATGACATGCTAATAATGCAAGTAACATGTTAATTATGCTAGAAACATGCTAGAAACATGCCAACTTGCTAATCATGCTAGTAACTTGCTAGTAACTTGCTAATCATGCTAGAAACATGTTGAAACATGCTAGCAACTTACTAATCATGACAGAATCAATCATGTTAGAAACTTGCTAATGACATGCTAATAATGCAAGTAACATGTTAATTATGCTAGAAACATGCTAGAAACATACTAACTTGCTAATCATGCTAGTAACTTGCTAGTAACTTGCTAATCATGCTAGAAACATGTTGGAAACATACTAGCAACTTGCTAATCATGTTGGAAACATGCTAGCTAACTTGTTAATCATGCTAGAAACATGTTAGCAACTTGCAAATGACATGCTAATAATGCAAGTAACATGTTAATTATGCTTGAAACATGCTAGAAACATACCAACTTGCTAATCATGCTAGAAACAGGCTAGCAACTTGCTAATCATGCTAGAAACATGTTAGCAACTTGATAAACATGCTAGAAATATGTTGAAACATGCTAGCAACTTACTAATCATGACAGAATCAATCATGTTAGAAACTTGCTAATGACATGCTAATAATGCAAGTAACATGTTAATTATGCTTGCAACATGCTAGAAACATACCAACTTGCTAATCATGCTAGAAACAGGCTAGCAACTTGCTAATCATGCTAGAAACATGTTAGCAACTTGATAAACATGCTAGAAACATGTTGAAACATGCTAGCAACTTACTAATCATGACAGAATCAATCATGTTAGAAACTTGCTAATGACATGCTAATAATGCAAGTAACATGTTAATTATGCTAGAAACATGCTAGAAACATACTAACTTGCTAATCATGCTAGTAACTTGCTAGTAACTTGCTAATCATGCTAGAAACATGTTGGAAACATACTAGCAACTTGCTAATCATGTTGGAAACATGCTAGCAACTTGTTAATCATGCTAGAAACATGTTAGCAACTTGCAAATGAAATGCTAATAATGCAAGTAACATGTTAATTATGCTTGAAACATGCTAGAAACATACCAACTTGTTAATCATGCTAGAAACATGCTAGCAACTTGCTAATCATGCTAGAAACATGTTAGAAACTTGCTAATGACATGCTAATAATGCAAGTAACATGTTAATTATGCTTGAAACATGCTAGAAACATACTAACTTGCTAATCATGCTAGAAACATGCTAGCAACTTGCTAATCATGCTAGTAACTTGCTAGTAACTTGCTAATCATACTAGAAACATGCTAGCAACTTGCTAATCATGTTGGAAACATGCTAGCAACTTGTTAATCATGCTAGAAACATGTTAGCAACTTGCTAATGACATGCTAATAATGCAAGTAACATGTTAATTATGCTTGAAACATGCTAGAAACATACCAACTTGCTAATCATGCTAGAAACATGCTAGAAAAATGTTATAATCATGTCAACTACATTCTAATAATGCTAGCAACATGCTTATCATCTAATCTATCTATATAAAGTTCAAATCTTTAAGCTTTTACAGCTACTTTAAACTTTCAAGCTAGGCTTTCTCAAGTCTTGACAAACTTTTATTATGTAGTTTTTAATATTTTATTTTTTATTTTAAATCTGATTAGCGGAGTCACATTTAAAGTTACAAGTCACACAAACACGTTAATTCTATATACACTGTCTTATTGTGATCTCTATATTATTTTATAATCATTCATTATTTGACTTATTAATGGTGTATTTCATCAAATTATAGTTTTCAAATTTGTAGAAAATGTATTTTTTATATTTGTTTATATTTATTTTCTATTTGTATTTATTACTTTATTTTTATTGTTATAATTATTTTTACCTGTTAAGTGTGCATAGCTTGTATTTTTGTGATATTAATGATATGATCATTAATAATCATTTATTTAGTGTTTTATTTTAATGTGATTATATAAGCCACATTTCAGTGTATTTTATTATTATTGCAGCGTTTTTTTAAAATTGTTTTATTTATATATATTTCTATTTCTATTTATTTTTATTTTTATCTGATTATATAAGCTACATTTAAGCACTTGAATGGCTTAATTTTTCTGCTTGACTTTCTTTCAAAGCTTTTAAAAAAATGTGAATAAAATTTTATTTTACTCACATTTTAAGTCATAAAATAAAAGCTGATATATAAACAAACACCTGTTAGTACTATGTAAATTG
Source organism: Garra rufa (assembly GCF_049309525.1). NCBI lineage: Eukaryota > Metazoa > Chordata > Actinopteri > Cypriniformes > Cyprinidae > Garra > Garra rufa. The sequence goes on from NC_133385.1 coordinate 2,274,707, forward strand.
TTATTGTTATTGCACAGTTTTTAAAACATTAATTTTATTGTTTTATTTATTATTTATATTTTCTATTCTATTTCTGTTTAGTTTATTTTTATGTTTTTTAGTTTTTAGTTTTTTTAGTGTATTATTATTATTATTATTGCAGTGTTTTAAAACATTTATTATTATGCTTAAATTAAGTTATAAATATAAAAAAACAAAAAATAATAAAAAAAAACTCTGCACTAATAGTAATAACACAAGCGAAAAATAAACAAATAAGCAAAAGAGAAATAAATAATAATAATAAAACAATAAAACGAATATTTTAAAAACATTGCAATAATAATAAAAATATTCATTAATAATGATAACAATTTACATAGAACTAACAGGTGTTCATTTATATTTTGTTTTATTTATATTTATATGTTTTATTTCTTTATTTTATTTAATGTGATTATATATAAGCCACATTTTAAGCACTTGAATTGCTTAATTTCTGTGCTTGACTTATGATATTTTGATATTTAGAGCTATTTTGGAGGACCAGCTCAAACCAGCTAAGTCCAGCACCTCAGGTTAGTCTGGTTCAGGCTGTTTTCTCCAGCAGGGAGTGGTTGACTGGTTTACTCTCAGATGGAGATGAGTGTTTGTTTGCTGCGTGCCTGAGCCGCTATTCCTGTAGCTTAAAGCGGGAACAGTTATCGCGCCTCTGCCGCCGGAATGCGCCTCAGGAGACGACAGAAAATAGCTCGACGAGGACTTGCTAAGTGTTGCCACGAGATAAAATCTGTTTGGTGGAACTGATCTGACTTTGCTTTTTATAGAGAACCACCCAGACCCGTTTCACCCGGGCCACCCTCGCGACTCGCTGACTTCCTGTGGGAACCTGAGACACGAGAATCAAAGAGCTAATTCTCGCTGGCGTTCCCTGCGTGCCATGAATCATCCGTCATTATCAAAGACATACAGACTTTTCTGTAATAAACTATCTTAAAGACACACACAAAACCTCACTTTCAGGTCATCTGAGATGTAGATGAGTTTCTTTCTTCGTCAGATTTGGAGAAATGTAGCATTGTATCACTTGCTCACCAATGGATGTGAATGGGTGCCGTCAGAATGAGAGTCCAAACAGCTGATAAAAACATCACAATAATCCACAACCACTCAAATCCATCAGTTAACATCTTGAGAAGACAAAAGCTGAAACAAAACCATCATTAAGACGTTTTGTCCAGTGAAAAGAGTCCAAAACAGCTCTAAACCAATATGTGGCTGGATTTTGATGGATTTTCCTCTTTTTTTTTTTTTTTAAATAGAAAGTCAACCAAAATAAAGTGTGGAAAAAAAGTGATCTAAAATATATATATATATATATATATATATATATATATATATATATATATATATATATGTAAAAATATAAAGTAAAAAAAAAAGTAATACAATTGAATTAAATATGCAATGCAACGATCTAAAATGCAATAAAATAAATATCATATATAAAGTAAAAAAAAAAAAAAAAAATATATATATATATATATATATATATATATATATATTTTTTTATTCAACCAAATAAAGAAAAAAAGAGGAAAAAAGTGATATAAAAATATTTGTAAAAATATAAAGTCAAGAAAAAATAAAATAATAGTATTAAATTAAATGTACAATTCATATAATATATAAAGTAAAATCGAAAGCAAAATAAAATGATAGAAAAATATATATATTTCAACCAATATAAAGTGAGGAAAAAATTATATATATGTATAAATAACAAATATAAAGTCGAGAAAACTAAAGTAATAAAATAAAATTAAATATGAAATCAATGCTCTGCAATGCAATGAAAGAAATACATGATATATAAAGTTAAATAAAATAAAAATATATATTAAAAAAAGCAAAATAAAGTAATAAAGTAAAATATGATGAGAAAAAGAAAATATTTTTTAAAATAGAAAGTCAACAAAATAAAAAAAGAGGAAAAAGTGATATAAAAAATAAAACTAAAAATATTTGTAAAAATATAAAGTCAAGAAAAAATAAAGTAATACTATTAAATTAAATATACAATGCAACGCTCTGCAATGCAATACAATAAATGTGATACATAAAGTAAAATAAAATACAAAATATGAAAAAAATTTAAAACAAAATAAAGTAATAAAGTAAAATATGATATAATATATACAAATTACATATACATATATATGCAATGCAATAACAGAAATATATACGATATAAAAGTTAAATAATAAAATAAATAATTATAAGCAATACAAATAAAGTAAAATGTATATATATTAATTATTTGTTTTTAATAAAAAAGTCAAGAAACAATATATTATAATAAATATGTATATATGTATATTATAATAAAATTGTATATTAATGTATGTAATGCAATGCAATACAATTAAAATATAATTAAAATATATATATAAAAATATATATATATGAAATATATATGATATATAACGTAAAATAAAATACTAATATTTAAAAAAAATCTAAAGCAAAATAAATAAATAAAGTAAAATATGAAATTTCTTAAATAGAACGTCAACTAAAATAAAGTGAGGAAAAAATTATATTAAAAAATTTAATTAAATATGCAATGTAATGCAATATAAAAATATGATATATAAAGTAAAATAAAATAAAAATATAAAAAAATGCAAAGCAAAATAAAGTAATAAAATAAAATATGATATAAAAAATAGAATATAAAATAGAAAGTCAGCCAAAATAAAGTAATAAAGTCAAATATGCTATTTTCTATAATGTTACAAATAAAAAGGTGAAAAATATATATTTAACAAAATAATATATGGCTGGATTTTTATGTGAGAGACAACAGGAGATGGACTTTTTCACTGGAGAAAGCGTTATTATAGATTATGGACTTTGATTTTACTTAAAAACCTCTTAATGGACCCTCGTTCTGACGGCACCCATTCACTGCAGAGGATCCATTGGTGAGCAAATGGAATGGCACATTTCAACAAACATAATAGAGACAATAATCATTTAATTGTATAAAACATGCTCTGCGGAGCCTCATGTGACATTTCATAGAAAATAAAAAGCACACAGTCTTTCAAAACCAAAAAACTGCAAACATGAAACCTCTTCACCGCGGTAAACTCACTGTAAATTGCAATCACAAACACCTTCAACCAAGAGCAACATTAATGTCATAGACTTATCTCCAGTATTTACAAACAAACACAAGTGTTTTCCTGGAGTTCAGCTGGCGTTTTTCTATCCGTCATGGCTTTATTCTGTAATGAGATTAAACTCTGGCATCACACAGACCCAACACTGAGGATAAGGCTGGATTTCTGACAAACACGCTTTCATATTTCTGTATTTCATGGGAACAACATGATTTGTTCCTTGATCTGAAATAACGCAACAGAAAACTTTCCATTGCAATGCAAAACCTTTCTCATTCTCACAGAGACTCATTCGCTCCTAAATAAGATTTGTTTCATCCCCCCCCCCAAAAAGAAAAGCCTAACAGGACACTTTTAAAATCTAATTAGGTTACTTTTAACACTTTTAATGATTGGACATTTTATTCAAATAAAATAAAATAATAATAAATTTACTATACCACTATAACATATTTTGATATATATATTAAACACACTATTTCTACATGTAATCAAAATATTTCAGAATAAAATACAATTAAAATACAATACAAACTTTCTTTTTATTTGACAAACTTTCTACACTAAGATAATACTGCTGAAGAAATAATTCACTTATATATTACTATGTAAAAATCAAATAAATATTAAGTATTAAAATATATTAAAAAGTATATATATATATATTCTATTTCTACATGTAATATTAAATATTTCAGAATATATTAAAATATGTTAAATATTTAAAATAAAATATAAACTTTCTTTTTATATAATGAACTTTATAACTTTTTACGCTAAGAGAATACTGCTGAAAATAATTCACTTGCATATTACTATAAAATATTTTGGAAGATATATATATATATTATATTATATTAAAAAAAAAAAAAAAAATATATATATATATATATATATATATATATATATATATATATATTTTAACTAAATATTATTTAGTATTAAAATACAATACAAACTTTCTTTCTTTTTTTTTTTTTTTTTTACTTTTCACACTAAGAGAATACTGCTGAAAAAATAATTCACTTATATATTACCATAAAATATTTGGGAAGATACTACAAAAATATTAATATTAAAATACATATATTTTTTTCAATCTAATATAAAATATTTCAGAATATATTAATATATTTTAAATAAATATTATTTAGTATATTAGTATTACAATACAATATAAAAGTTCATTTTATTTTATGAACTTTTTACACTAAGAGAATACTGCTGAAAAAATAAATCGCTTATATATTACTATAAAATATTTTGGAAAATATTAAATAAATATTAATTAATAAAATATATGAAAAATGTATACTCTATTTCAACAAGTAATAAAAAATATTTCACAATTTTACAGTTTTTTTGCTGTTTTTTTTTTATCAAATAAATGCAGGTCAAATCTTACCGTTCAAAAACTTTTGACTGGTAGTGTATTGTATAAATATTGATTACAATATACACAATATGTAATTAAAAACTTAAACTTTAGTTTATTGCATACATAATTGAACTCTGTTCTAGTTGTTCTCCTGGAGAAGTAGTTTGTAGTGTCAGACTCTCCCAAAGAAACATAATTAGCTCCATCAGAAGACAAACAAATGAAGCCAGTCAATTAATTTCAGCCTCTATAACCTGCCATCATAAAACGCGGCCGGATTACACTCATGTGACATATTTCAGCGCTGACTCCTGGAAATGTTTAATGCAAAAGCGAGAGCATATGCTCATATCTGCGGGGGAAATCATTAACCTGGTTCTCATTAGACTCATATTCTGTCCGTCGCGGGACCAATATGGTTTAGATTGAGTTTAAATGGATCACATCAGTGACTCAGGGCTGTATTTATCAGTACAGTGTGTTTGGATCATGCACTTGCATAAGGAAAGTCATAAACCAAGTCACTTCTTTACTGCAGTTCTTAGTGAAAAATGTACATAAAAACTTTACCACGGTAAACGTGACGATGGACGTCGTTTCATATCAGAATGGAGGCTTGTTGAGCAGGATGTTGAGAATGAAGCATCTCCATGTGTCCTAATGAAAAAACACACATCATCTGTTAATGTTTCATTTATACTCTTGTTTTAAGTACTTTTTCAGTCATTGAGAAAAATACTGTAAAATATTAGCATTAATATACAGTATAAAATTATGTAAAATATATAAATATTCTATAATAATAAAATACATTAACTATTAAATAAACACAAAACATTTATATATATATATATATATAGTATAAAATAATGTTAATACATGAGCAATCATTGTATAATATACACAAAATATTACCAACAGCCAACTAAGAGATTAAAATTAAATATTTTAGAATATATTAATACATTAAAAATGATGTGTATATATATATAACTTCAACTTTTAATGATCAAATAATTTGTTAAACAAATTTTATAGTAATTATCAACAATTTGCACACTTAAATGTTACTTTAAAGTGTGTGTGTGTGTGTGTGTGTGTGTGTGTGTGTGTGTGTGTGTGTGTGTGTGTGTGTACATCTTTTCCTGAGAAACTTAATCAACGAGCAATGCAGAAAAAATATACTCATACATATATATACAGATAATTCTGTTTTTAACAATTTTCAAAAATCATGTTTTTTTTTTTTATTGTGCATTTCAATTAAACTCAGTCAAACTGCAGTTGGGTTATTTTGATTAAGTACAAATAACAAAAAAAAAAATACAGCTAATTAGTACAATAAAACACAAATCAAAAACATGATAACATAATAAAAACATGATTTTTGAAAAACAGACGTCTGTTTTTGAAAAAAAAAAAAAAATTAAAAAAAAAAAAATATATATATATATATTCCAATTAATTTTTAATATACAAGTTTATTTGTTTATATATTTATATTTTTAAATACTAAATATTTATATAGTATGTATTTGAAAATATTAAAATATATTAAGTGTCTATTGTTATTATGAGCGTCTGACAGACGGCGACGGAGCATCAGAAACATCACTGTAGACGGCAGATGGGTTCCAGCATGCGCTCACAAACTAACCATGAGATTAATCCCAATGTGCTTACTTCTGCCATATGATTATGATCTGTATATGCATATATACAGAAATAATTTGTTTATACAGTGCTGCTCAAAGTTTGGTATCAGTAAGATTTTTAATGCTTTTTAAAGAAGACTTTTCTGCTGATCAAGGCTGTTTATTTGATTAAAAATGCAGACGAAAACTGTAATATTGTGAAATGTTAATGCAATTTAAAATAGTGGTTATAAATATAATTTATCCCTGCGATCAAAGCTGAATTTTCATCATCTTTTACAGCTTTCAGTGTCACATGATTCAGAAATCAGTCTGAGATGCTGATTTATTGTCAGTGTTGGACACAGCTGTGCTGCTTAATATTGTTCTGGAACCTGTGATACTTTTTCAGGATTCTTTGATGAATAAAACGTTTAAAACAACAGCTTTCATTTAAAATAAAAGACTTTTGTAACAATCAGTATTTTTTTTCTTTCTTTTTTTTGTGTTAAATTGATAAAAAGTGATAGTTAAGACTTGTTAGAAAATATTTCTATTTGGAATAAATGCTGTTCTTTTAAACGTTTTATTCATTAAAGAATCCTGAAAAAGTATCACAGGTTCCCAAAAAATATTAAGCAGCACAAGTGTTTCCAACACTGATAATAAAAGTAATAAATCAGCTTATTAGAAGGATTTGAAGACTGGAGTAATAGCTGATAAATAAATTACAGTTTAAAGTATATTAAAATTAAAAAAAACTATTATTGTAAATTGAAATAATACCTTATAACATTACTTTTTTTCAGTATTTTAAATGGAACTTTGATAAGCAAAAGAGACTTAAAAAAAAAAAACATAAAAAAATCTTACTGATCCAAAACCTTTGAGTGGCAGTGTACATACGGACACACACACACACACACACACACACACACACACACACACACACACACACACACACACACACACACACACACACACACACACACACACACACACACACACACAACTGACGTTCAGGAAAGCAGGGTGAGAAAAACACCTGAAACAGACGAGTGTTATTTCCTGTGGCATGTGGAGAACCAACACTGCAACACGAGGGCTGTACAGACAGATAAACACACACACACACACACACACACACACACACACACACACACACACACACACACACACACACACACACACACACACACACACACACACACACACACACACACACACACACACACATGTTGGGTTTACATGTTTTATGGGGACATTCCATAGGCGTAATGGTTTTTATACTGTACAAACCGTACTTTCTATGGCCCTACACCTACCCTACACCTAAACCTAGCCCTCACAGGAGATTGTGCACACTTTTACTTCGTCAAAAAAACTCATTGTACATGATTTATAAGCCTGTTTCCTCATGGGGACCTGAGAAATGTCCCCACAAGGTCAAAATCTACTGGTATTCCTATCCTTGTGGGGACATTTGGTCCCCACAACGTGATGAATACCAGGTACACACACACACACATTCAGACATTTCAAAACAACGTTAGAAAATGTGAAGGTCTACAACAAAATCTATATTTCAAAACATTTGCAAATTTGGAAGTTCAAAAGAACAGTCTATATTTTACAAATTTGAAAGTGTAAATGTTCAAAAGTTAGTTCCACATTTCAAAACATTTAAAAAGTTTAAAGGTCACAAGAAAGCTCTAAGTTTCAAAACAGCATAAAAATGTGAATACCCCCCCCCCCCCCCCCCCCCCAAAAAAAAAAAAGATCTACATTTTAAAAATGTTTTAGAATGCAAAGGTTCAAAAGAAGTCTACAAAAAGAAAGTTCTATATTTCAAAACTTTTGCAAATAGTAAAGTTCATAAGAACATTCTATATTTCACACATTTGAACAATTCAAAAGTTCAAAAGGAAATTTTAAATTTAAAATAAGGTTTAAAAGGTTGAAAGTTCAATTGTTCCATTGAAAGTTCTAAATGTCAAAGCAACATTTAAAAGTCCAAACGTTTAAAAGAAGCAATTGACAACAAATTAAATAATAATATTAAAACAGTAATAATAAAAAGTGATCAATGATTTGATTTTGTCTGGCAGTTATCAATAATAAATACATTTAAAAAGTATTATTATAAATATAAATATTATTAAATATTATTATATAATATAAAATGTGGTTAACAAAATATTTATTTTTTTATTTTTTTAAATAAAGTTTTCGCAAAATAGTGTATTTTTATCCATCTGCTACTTTTAAGAAATCAGTAATTACAAAATAAATATTTTTTTTTGTAAAAAAAAAAAAATGTAAGAGTTAATTGTGCAAATCCATGTTTATCAATATAAAATTTGGTCAACAACAAAACATTAAGGTAAAAACATGAAATACTGGAAGGATAAATTTCCATCACACATATTCATGATCTGCTCAGATGTTTACAGAGGTCAGAACTTTCTTTGGAACCTTTACATTTTAAAATGGTCAGAGGTCAGAATCTGCTTCCGACTCCCGCACCGGAGCGATGACACCAGCGGGGGGCATATCAGGGATCCCCGACACCCGCGGGTCACACCAGCGACAGAAGAGAGGCCAGGGATTAAACTCTGAGTGAGCGGCTCACTCGCCTCCATCTGCGGATCACTGGAGCACAGCCTGCAGGGTCACGGATCACATGCATTATTAATGCTTGTTGCTTGCACTGGAAACTCTGGGTTATCATGCACATGTGTGTGTGGGTAGTTAAGTACATTAAGTACATTTGGACATGCTATACTACATGTAAAACAGTATTTTAATAAATCTTTCATAATCATATTCCATGCAGATTTCATTAGCTCACATAGAGGAAAATAGTATTAATATGTAACCCAGCAGAGCTAGTGAAAGCAAAAAATAGTGATAAAGAAAAGTGTCAAGCCTAAAATAGAAATACAATTGCATGAATTTCAAAACATCACTCGAAAATATAGAAGTCCAAAAAGAGAGTTCTACATTTCAAAATGTTTGAAAATTCAAAAAAAAAAAAAAAAAACTATGAAATTAAAACGGTCAGAGGACAGTTTTACATTTAAAAACAGAATTGAATCAAAAAATTAATCAAAGTTGTCCTAAAACAAGAACGGGTCTTCTTTTCAGTTTTAGTATTTGATTAAATGTTGAGATCTACTTCAAATGTTGACTACTATATTTAAAAATGTGAAGGTTCAAAGGAAAGTTCTAAAAAAGAAAAAGAAAGTTCTACATTTTAAAATGTGTGCAGATTTAATGTTCAAAAGAACATTCTATAATTAAAAAACAATTCAAATGTAAAAGTTCAAAAGAAATGTATACATTTCAAAACATTTAAAATTTCAAAAGTTCAAAAGAATGTTTTAAAGTTCTAAATTAAAAAAGTTGTAATTATCAAAACATTTCAAAGTAAAAAAAAACTTTCAAGGACGTTTCAACACATATTCATAAAAAGGTTTGTTGCTGTAGTGTTAATGGCTAAAGAACGGTAGCGTGAAAGCGGCCGTAATGCCGTTTAATCCCTGGCACGGCTGGCATGAAGAGGGCAGCAGGTGGCACTAATGTGGCCTGGCATTGGAAGTCTTTCACACACTCTCTGACCCCGCTGCGTCTCTTTGAGCGTGAAAAGAGCCATGCGGTCAGTAAATGAGCTCTGAGCCCGCTTTCTGATTCAACACTTTCTATTGTCTCAAGTGATGCCAGTCAAACAACAATAACAGCAAACCACCAAAATGATGTGCTCATAAAATGCCCCTGAACAAAAACAAAAACGCACTTTGGTCATTAATTGCAACCCATACAAAATACAGATTTCTCTAATTAATGTGATTTGATTGCTAAGCAAAATGAAAAATGCATTTTTGCACTTAAGCATTTTTTACAGCATCATTCCTCAACATATAATTTGCTCAGTTTTTTAGATGTGGATTTCAATGCTCACATCTGTATCTCATCCTGTTAAAATAATCTGTTCGCTCAGAACTGCTTCAGGCGAAAACGGCCAAACAGCTGCTCTTCAATCACAAACATCGCACATCAGAACGTAAAAACAACACACCATTGTTCGCAGGCCTCGTGCACTGCTTATATGGAGTTAAAAATTCAAAGGTGCTCATAAACATCTGTGTCAGCACTTTCCATCCTCACATGAGCGCTGTTATTTACAGTAGCTGCTCACTTTGATCTGATTCAAGGACTTCTCTGACTTTAAATGTTAGAAAAAAACACTGTATCTGCAAAACTCTAATACATTCACATTGTAATTCTATAGTGTTCATTTTGGGTTAGAGACATGATCAAAACCTATAACACCACACTAGAGTGGAATACAAAGGCTAAAACAACAAGTAACTGCATAGCAACCATCCAAAATAGCCCAGGAACCACCTAGAATACCATAGCAGCTGTATAGCAACTCCCTAACAACCACCTAGATCAGGGGTGGGAAACCTTGATTCTCGAGGGCCAGTGTATTCTGAAGACCTTGATTAGCTTGTTCAGGTGTGTTTGATTAGGGTTGGAGCTAAACTCTGCAGGGACACCGGCCCTCAAGGATCAGGGTTCCCCACCCCTGACCTAGATCATCACAGTATTACAACTCCCTAACAACCACCCAAATATCCTAGAAAGCCCCTAAAAATGCCATAGCAACTCCCTAGTAACCACTTCAAATACTGTAGTAAACACCTAGAACACCATAGCAACATCATGGCAACTCCCTAGCAACCACCCAGAACACCTTAGCAATACAACTGCATAGAAACTCCCCAACTACCACTCAAAATACCCCATCAATCACCTAGAACACTATAGCAACTCCCTAACAACCATCTAAATGATCCTATAAAGCACCGAGAACACCATAGCAACTGCATAGCAACCACACAAAACACAGTAGCAATGTACCTGCATAGTAATCACCCCAAATACAGTAGCAAACACCTAGGATACCATGGCAACTCCCTAGCAACCACCCAGAGCACCTTAACAACGCAACTCCTTAGCAACTCCGCAACAATCACTCAAAATACCCCATCAACCACCTAGAACACTATATCAACTCCCTAACAGCCATCTAAATGATCCTATAAAGCATCTAGAACACCATAGCAACTCAATAACAACTCCCTAGCAACCACACAAAATATCTTTGCAATGCAACTGCATAGCAACCAACCCAAATTCAATAGCAAACACCTAGGACACTATAGCAACTGCATAGCAACTCTCTAACAACCCCATAGAACTCCATAGCAACACAACTGCATATAAACCCCCTAACAGCCACCCAAAATACCCCAGCTACCACCTAGAACACTACAGCAACTGCATAACAACTCTCTAACAACCACTTAAATTATCCTATTAAGCATCTAGAAAGCATCTAGAACTCTATAGTAACTGATTGCAACTCCCTAGCAACCACTCAGAACACCTCAGCAATGCAACTGCATAGCAACTCCCTAGCAACCACCCCAAATCTCATAGCAAACACCTAGGAGACCATAGAAACTCCCAAACAACTACCCAGAACACCTTAGCAAACACCCAGGACACCATAGCGACTACATATAAACTCCCGAGCAGCCACCCTAAATACCATAGCAAACATTTAGGACACCATAGCAATTGCATATCAACTCCCAAGGAACAACCCAGAACACATAAGTAATGCAACTGCATAGGAACTCCCTAGCAACCACCCCAAATACCGTAGCAAACGCCTAGGACACCACAGCAACTCCCTAGCAACCACCCCAAATACCATAGCAAACACCTTGGACACCATAAAAACTACATAGCAACTCCCTAGCAACCACCCAGAACACCTTACCAATGCAGCTGCATAGCAGCTCCCCAAATACCACCAAAAATACACTATCAACCTCCTAGGATACCAATGCAACTACATAGCAACTCCCCAACAACCATGCAAATACCCCACCAGCCACCAAGAACACTATAGCAACTGCATTGCAACTCCCTAACAACCACCTAAATTATCCTATAAAGCATCTAGAACTCCATACCCACTGCACAGAAACACCCTAACAACCGCCCAGAACATAGCAAATCCCTAGCAACCACTCTAAATACCATAGCAAACACATAAGACACCATAGCAACTGCACAGCAACCACCTAGGTTATTGCACCTAGAACACCCCAAATACACTAGCAACCATCTAAAACATCACAGAAACTGCATTAGCAACTCCCTAGCAACCACCCAAAATATCCTAGCAGCCCACAAGAACACCCCAGCAACTCAACTGCATAGCAACTCCATAGCAACCACCTAGGACACCATAGCAACTCCCTAGCAACCACCAAAAATACATAAGTGATCACTTACTTTTCCATGATAACGTTGATCTGGTACAATCATGGTTCTTGTCTCGATTCGTTGAGTGTCAGCATACTTTTTCCTGTTCAGATTTGCTCACTTGCTAGAGGCCGTTAAAGAGACAAATGGATTAGCTGAGGCAACAGTCTCTTACTAGCTCTGGGCAGCAGTTAATCCCAACATGAAAGCGGCCGATGTTCCCGTCTAACGCTGTGTGACGGACATATAATGGCTCAAACTAAACAAAACCGTGTCATCTTTTGTAGGGCTTCAGCTCAGCTTCTCCACAGGCCTGAATCCAGACGTTGTGGGTGAAGCTCTGCTGGTCCAAAACCACCCGTTTGTCTTGATAGCCCAAGGATTTGTTCTTTCTTATTCAAACTCCTGCAGTTAAATATGTGGAGTGTGAGTAGGAGGAAGGTTCTGGACGATCTATGATGCTTTTAAGACGATGGCACTGATGAAGATCAGTTCAGAGTGTTTAAAGCTGCCACAGATCTGGACGTGTGTTATGTTTAGGAAAGTTCAAATAAATGATCCAGGCTGAGTAAATATTCCTGCTCAGGTTTATGTCTCTTGCACATTAATGCACATCAGCTCATTCGTCTGTCAGATCTGAGAACGGAGAGTTTAAAACATCAGGATACATCAGACCTGCAGACTCTGCTTTTGTAAATTTTGCCTGTGTGTTTTACCCATAATACCCTTCTGAGCAGAGACACATCAAACATAATTAACTACCAAGATTTTTTTTAAGTTGCACTTCTAAAAAACTTCTAGAAATTCTCAAATATTATTGCAATATATACTGATAAATGTAAGATGACTGGATGCTTTCAAATGATTTCCTATTGAACTGCCACCAACTGAACTGCAGTTTTCAAACTATTTAAAGTAGTGAACTAGGCTACAAACTCTATCATAATGCCAATGTTTCCACTTTAACATTAATTTTGAGCTGAGGCTCGTCATATCAATATGGAGTGTTTTTCGCAGTAAATCGCATACCTTACCTGAATAGTTGTAGATTTCCGCTGGATGTTATCTTTGGAATGGAAAATGGATATTTTATTTGTAATCCACATAATGTTTTGTTTATTTCAGTTAATCACACAAAACTAGAGAGCTAGGCCAGTGGTAGCACTGACAGTGTTGTGTAAACATGGCTGAAGGAGTGATAAACGGAGGAACAGATATCTGATTCAATCTGATTCAATTCTGATTCAATAGTCATTAGGTTAGAACCGCTCCGATTGATTTAAACTCAAACTAATGACTTATAAATCAGTTCAAGCGATTCACTAGCAAAAAAAAAAAAAACAAAAAAAAAAAAAACTTTCAAAGGAGCCATACAGTTTTGAATTTCATCCTTGCTTGTAATGATTTTAAAATGCAGTAATTTGTCAAACATAGCTTTTTGAAACGCCAAATGATTCACTGTTTCAAAGTACTCCAATTGAATTGCGTATCACAAATCTTTGATTCATTCATTCCCGGAATTCACAAGAATCCGACAACCGCATCTGGGGTGAGTCATTTCTTCGGCTTGCCAGATTTGGGCCGTTACTGCATGGGCCAGATTTTTTTTGGCTTCCTGGGTAGCGAGTTCACGAATCATTTGATTTACATCGAAACTTCAGAGCAGGTTCACAAATCTTTTGATTAAAATCAGAACTTTGAAGTATGTGTCGCAAACCATTTGATTGAATCTTCGGAACGTGAATCGCAAATCATTTCATTAGATCAGGACTTCAGAGCGTGTATTGCGAATCATTTGATTTAGTTTGGGACTTCAAAGTGCATACCGCAAATCATTTTGTTCAGTTTGAGACTTCTGAGTGGGTCTGCAAATCATTTGTTTCAGTTCGGGACTTCAAAGCACGTATTGTGAATAATTTGATTCAGATCGGGACTTCAGAGCGAGTTCGCGATTCATTTGATTTACTTCAAAACTTCTGAGCAGGTTCGCGAATCATTCTATTTAGATTGAAACTTCAGAGCAAGAATTGCAAACTATTTGTTTTAGATCAGGACTTCAGAGCTAGTTTGCGAATCATTTGATTTACATCAAAACTTCGAAGCAGGTTTGCAAATCATTTGGTTCTTTTGGGGACTTCTGATCAGTGGGTTTGTGAATAATTTGGTTCAGTTTGGGACTTTAGAATGAGTTCATAAATCATTTGGTTCAGTTCGGGACTTCAAAGTGCATATCGTGAATAATTTGATTCAGACTGGGACTTCAGAATGTGTTTGTAAATAATTTGGTTCAGTTTGGGACTTCAAAGTACGTATCATGAATCATTTGATTCATTTCAGGACTTCTGAGTGGGTCCACGAATCATTTGGTTCAGTTCGGGACTTCAGAGCAAATTCACGATTCACTTGATTTACATTAAAACTTCTGAGCCGGTTCGCGAATAATTTGATATAAATCAGAGCTTCGGTGCAGGTTTGCAAATCATTCGAATTGTGAATCATTTGATTTAGATCAGGACTTCAGAGCTATACTGTAAAGTGTCAGTCTAAACCTGCTTCGAAGCTCTGATTTGAATGAAATGATTTGCTATACAGGCTGCAAAGGGTTTCATGATTTGCGATATGTGTCATAAGTTTTAACGAAATAAAATGAGCATATCGCGAATCATTTTATTTCACTGAAACTTCGGACACATATCGTAAATCATGAAGCCCGTATAGCGAATCATTTGATTCAGATCGGAACTTTGAAGCAGGTTCACGAATCATTCAATTTAGATCGAGACTTCAGAGCTAGTTTGTGAATCATTTAATTTACACCAAAACTTCGGAGCGGGTTCACGAGGCATTTGATTCAAATTAGAGCTTTGGAGTGTTTATCGCGAGTAATTTGATTGCATTGAAACTTCAGACACATATCATGTATCATTTGACTCAGATCGGAACTTTGGAGCCAAAAATGGTTAGCTATTAAAGTACAACACAGAGAAATTAAAGGAAAAAAGGTCAACAAAAAAAGTAATAAATTTAAACCTCAAAGGGATAGTTCACTCAATAATGAAAATTCTATCAATTACTCACCCTCATGTCGTTCCAAACCTGTAACACCTTCGTTCATCTTCAGAACACAAAATTAAGATATTTTTGATGAAATCCAGGAACTTTCTGACCCTGCATAGACAGCAATGCACCTGAAACGTTTAAGGACATTGTTAAAATACTCCATGTGACTTAATCTAGAAAGTATCTGCTGTGTGCAAATATCTGATAAACGTCTTTAAGATGTCAGTTTTACATACATTCTAAATCATAAACATCTTAAAGATATCTTCTAATTGTCTATTAGACCCATTGCAGATGATAATCACCTGATTTTACCAGGGTAAGAGGTGTTTTCAGGCACAACATGAAGAGTTCTAACTATTGTGAGTTGTTTGCATTAAAGGTGACGTCACTTCTACAAACGTTTGGTCCCGATCGGACACCTCTGAGCGTCTGGCTGGACTCCATGCGTGTGAGAGGCGTATCATGTGCTCAGGAAATTAAACTCAGAGACTGGACAGGAAGGAGGGATGGACAGAATCAACGTGTCGACCTTATCGTCAGCGAGCTGAACAAATATTCACATAATTCAATTTGAGTATGTCCACAGCCGAATGTGGCCCTTGAAAACAACAGCGGTTAATCAAACAAAGACTCAGAGGAGTCTGCTTTTGGGAGTTTCACTGCTTTGTGACTGTTTTATTCTTAAAAAGATTTAAAACTGAGGAAAAATTTTGAAAAAGCCAAGACACAGTCTAAATGAAATCACATTGCAGACCTATATTTTAAAATGTAATTTATTCTTGTGATTTCAAAGCTGAATTTTCTGCATCATTACTCCAGTCTTCAGTGTCACTTGATCCTTCAGAAATCATTCTAATATTCTGATTTGCTGCTCAAGAAACATTTATGATTATTTGATTATTATTATGATTGTTATTATCAATATTTAAAACGTTAAGTAAATTTTTTCAAGATTCTTTAATGAATAGAAAGATCCAAAGATCAGTATTTATTTGAAATAAAAAAGCTTTTGTAACATTATACTGTTATGGTTAGGTGCTGGACGGACGAGAGACGAGGTATAAACAAATAACTATATTTAAAATAAATCTTCAGGTTGAACAGGCAGGAACACAGAGAACATCCACACACTTAGTAACATTTAACATTTAAAGACCGACAATGAACTCATAACAAAGACATACTTGTATAGGGAAACTGATGACTGAAGGCAGGTGAAGGGGATCAGGACAAACGAGGGCTAAACCAAATCACACAGATCGACGGGGGGAGTCAATCGGAGAAACCAAGAATACAAACAGACAGAACTGTGACATTACGCCCCCCTTAGAAAGCTAATTTAAAATCAGACATTGCATTAACATGGAAAATGTACATCAAAATCATATTACAAAATGTTTTTGTTCATGAATAATACAATTTTTAGTTTCAATTCTACATTTTCACGTCTCTGTTCAAAAATAAGAGTAACAGTTAAGGGGTTAATGGTGGTTCCATTGCTCTGCTGGTCCATAAATCTGGTACTACTCTTTTAACATTCAAAGTGCAAATAGAGACCGAATGTTTCAAGCATGATACAGAGCTATCACGACTACACAACTGATTATAGCCCACATACTAATAACAGCCTAGATATTTTATGTAGCCTAATTCGTGTGCATTGGGGAGTTGCTCTCTAAAGGTGTGGTATTAAAAATACTTTTGAATGCGCGTGCGTGCTTTACTTTTGGTTTCATTTTAACGATGCGCGAAACTCTTTAACAAAACCATTTGAAAGTGGGATTTTGAAAAGCGTGTCCCATGTTGAAATTATAAATGATACAGAAACCAAAATAAATAAATGAATATGTCATAAAAATAAAATAAGAAAAACATCTTTCTTGAAAAAATTAATACATAAAATAAAATCAGCATTATATATATATATATATATATATAAATTGGTGGCTCTAAAAAGCATGACATTAATGATTTTTCAGAGTGTCACAATTTGTTGCACACTATAAAAACTATTTGTTGAATCAACTTAAAATAATTTGTTAGTTGCTAGCATGTGTCTAGCATGATTAGCATGTTGCTAACATGTTTCAAGCATGATTAGCAAGTTACTAACACAATTCTAGCATGATTAGCATATTGTTAGCATTATTTAGATAGACAGATGAGTTTGGATTAGAAATAGTAGGCCTACATAGAAGGGAACTCCGGGAGTTTAAATTTGAATTTTGACAGCTGGAGATTGAATAGTGTTGGCATTTTTAGGAAAACCGTAAGTCTGATCAGTTAGAAAAGATATAGCAACTGGAGTGAGATCAGTCTGAAGATCTGGGCTGAGTTTGGAGTTTGTAGAGTTAAAGCTTATTTTGCCGCTCAGACAGATTGATGTTTAAATTATTCACATTGATTTTATGGTAACATTACGGAATTTTATGGTAGATTTAATGCTTTATATATGTGTATTGTTTTGAATAGGTATCAACAAACTGCTTAAAATAAACAAATAAATAAATAAATAAAACTAAAGTGAAGACTTTCCGATCGTTGGTTAGGCTCCACGCGGGAGTTTCTCAGCTCATGATTGATGACGCTTCACCTTGTCAAAGGAAGGGTTACGGATCACGGCAAACACCCGTAAATTATTTCCTTATGTACTGTGAGTCTGCACACGTTTTCATGTTTTGTGCTGACATTTACTCTCTCTCTCTCTCGAATCCAGATGAATCCAGTGTTTGACGCGAAGAGCACCGCTTCATTACAGCAACACTGACTGCAGGTGGAAACTTCAGCATCAGCAGCATAGAAAAACGACACGCACATCTTGTTCTAGAGAAATTTAATATCAGAATAGACTTGCATTAAAAGCTGTGAAAAAAATAGTAATTGATATTTAGAAGAAAATATAGTCAGTCAGGCTTATATGTGACCCTGGAGCACAAAACCAGTCTTAAGTAGCACAGGTATTTTTGTAGCAATAGTATGGGTCAAAATGATCGATTTTTCTTTGATGTCAAAAATCACTTTAAGTAAATATTAAGTAAAGATCTTGTTCCGTACATATATTTTGTACATTTCCTACGGTAAATACTAATTTCTGATTAGTAATATGCATTGCTGAGAACATTTTTTGGACAACTTTAAAGGTGGTTTTCTCAATATTTAGATTTTTTTGCATCCTCAGATTGCAGATTGTCAAATAGATGTATCTCAATTTTAAAAGATTGACCCTTATGACTGATTTTGTGGTCAAGGGTCAGATATATGCAAACAATTACACCCAAAAAGTATTTTTTCAAGTTCAGATTGACTAAATTCATAAACATTTGATTAATAGAGACTCTTGACTCAATATTAACAACACCAATGTCAAAGCTGCTGCATTTACATAATAGATGCTAGCTATTTACATATTAAATATTGCTAATATAATTAACTCTTAATTCCTGTTGCCAATAATTCTTGTAGGGTCCACTGCAATGTCATTTTCTATGCTAAAAATATTCAGATCTTAATGGTCAAAAAGAAACTGATGTAAAAACATTCAATAAAAGCTCTATAATGAAACAAGAGCTGATGTTATACTCACATTTTAAAATCACTGTCTCCACCTGCTGGACAGTGCTCATAAATGCACCAGCTTATTTTTATTTGCTATATTCTAACATCAAATATTTATAAATATAGATATATTCTAATTTCATGAATTGTAAAAAAAAAAAAAAAAAAAAAAAAAAAGATACAGGATTGATACAGTAAAGTTTTCAAGGACTTCAATCAGAGATCTCATTTATTAAACAATGTCTTATCTTTCACATGTTTTCACAAGATAAATAGAAGATCCTAGATCCTGCTAGATAAATTTCACATACATAAACAAAAATCTGGCTTTAAACTTATAAACCTTTTCTTTATTCAAAGTTGATGGAAACGATCTAAAGCTCTGTTCATACTAAAGAAATCCCTGTCTCTATATCTATATATATATATATATATATATATATATACATATTGATATCTATCTATCTATCTATCTATCTATCTATCTATCTATCTATCTATCTTTCTCTCTCTCTCTCTCTCTCTCTCTCTCTCTCTATATATATATATATATATATATATATATATATTAGGGCCGGGACTCGATTAAAAAAATTAATCTAATTAATTAGAGGCTTTGTAATTAATTAATCGAAATTAATCGCATTTTAATCGCATATAAATATTTGACCTGAGAACAGTGAGAAGTTTTTTCATATGGATTTTTAGTATACCATTGAATAATGACTGAATACATAAACTTAAGCAACAAAATATTGTTTATTTTTGTTCAACCAAGTCCAACAGACCAGTGCAATATTGCCATTAACTGTAGCAATAGGATACAGCGTTTCCCATAACGAAAACATTTATTTCAGTGAAAAAATAAATCCAAAACTTTCTATTTTAACATTTTGAACAATAGGGCTTTACAATCTTTTGCTATTTTTTTTTTTTATAAATTCTTGTGTTTTAATTTTTCTCATAATCAAATGAAAGCATAAACATTTATTTTATTGTTAATCAAATGAAAAATAAACCTTTTTAATTTTTGGCAAACAAACAGAGGTTTGCTGTTAAAATCAATAAATAATAATAATCACAGTATGTTTTTCTACAATTAAGTGGTTAATCTTGTTGTTATATTTATTTTTTATCATATATATTGTTTTTTGTCAATTATTTAAATAGGAATATTGTTCTGTTTCATGTTAAACCGTACTTTTATTTTGACAGGTTGCCTTGAAGTTTCTGTGTGTAAAGTATGATATGATGCTAGTTTTCTCAAATGAAACGGTAAAAGTGACACTGACAGAAGCTTTGGAGATTGAGTCTATCTGTTCATGTGAGATGAAAATGCCAAAAATTAACGGGAGCATCACGCGTGCAGTGTAAAAAACCACGTCTCTGCCATTCTAACATACAGAGGCAAACGGGACATGCAGGATTCATATTAAAACGGTCTTTTTGCATTTCAGTTTTCACAGACACTAGTCCATATCGCGATTTGAATTAAGTGACAGACCAACTTTTGATTTATCGATCCAAAAATCGACGAATTTACGTGGCATTCCGCGCTATAGTAAATTCATTTTTTATGAATGGAGTCCGCGATCCAGTCCGTGTTTTCTTGGAGGAGACATTGTAAACGCGCCCCCCTAAGATAATGGTAGGGGAGACACTGGGATATTTAGAAATATACTAGCCTACATTTCAGAAATTCAGGTACCCTATAGGTAGGTAGACCTTCTGTAAAAGCATTGAGGCTCGATGTGCTGCGGTGATATGCGCATTCAAGTTGGTGCTCCAGTATAATCGGTCCGCCGCTGAAACTCATCCAGTGAGAAACGTTCCGCGGTGCAAAATTAAGTGCGATTAAAATGCGTTAAAAAAAATTAACGCGTTATTTTTGTGTAATTAATTAATCTAAATTAACGCGTTAAAGTCCCGGCCCTAATATATATATATATATATATATATATATAATATTTATACTACATTTTGTAGAAGCATTTAACTGCATTTGGGTCCTTTTATACAGAAACTTGTGACACACTGGCCAGAATGGACCCAGCAGGGATTCAGCAGGGAGCGATGTTGGGCTGGCAGGCTGAAGAACTTTCTCACGCTTGTCTTGCCTTGGATTTACTGGTCTCGAGCCTTTACGGAACTTTCGGATCAACTGCGCCATCTGCAGGTGGATGACTCTAATACAATGCAAGCAGTGCCCCAACAGCCAACAATCACGAACCATGTATTAATAATCCACCTGTTTATACTGGCGAGCCTATAACTGTCACTCTTTTCTTATTCAGTGTGAAGTGTTGTTCTCACTCCAACCTCAGACATATGCCTCTGATAGATCTAAAGTGGCTTATGTGATTTCTCTTCTGGCTGGTCGAGCTCATGACTGGGGGGCAGCCATTTGGGATTCCCGCTTTTCCTGTTGTGAGGGCTTTAAATTATTTAAGGCAGGGATTTAAGTATTTGACAGATCTGTAAGGAGGCTACTCGACAACTGGCCACTTTGCGTCAAGGCAAAAGATCAGTTGCTGATTATGCCATTGAATTTAAGACTCTTGCAGCCACTAGTGAGTGGAACCCAGCAGCACTGGCGGCACGTTTTTTGGATGGATTGATGGAGGATGTTAAGGATGAGATACATGCCTGCGGCCCTCCGAAACTGCTAGACATCATTGATCTCGCTATTCGTTTGGATCCTCGCATGGAGCCGAGACGTACTTCGGGGAAGTACCAGCTGCTCGCGGGCTGAATTGTCTGTTCCTTATCCTGCTTCTCAACTCTCTGAAATGCCTGTCCCTGAACCTATGCTGGTGGGGAGAGAAGCACTAGACTGTCAAAGGGCCTCTGTTTGTATTGTGGCGGCCAAGGTCACATCGCAGCCTCATGTCCAGTAAAAGCCAACGCCCACCGGTAGACAGGAGAGTCCTGGCAGGTGCTACTTCAATCTCCTAATCAGTTGGTTCCCATACTGTTCTTCCTGTTTCAGTGTTGCTGAACGGATCAGTTGTTAAATGTTGTGCACTTATTGATTCCGGTGCGAAGGGGAATTTTGTAGATTCCAACTGGGCTCATCAAAATGGCCTCACTGTTCATTTCCTTTCCTCTCCTATCACTGCTCACTCTCATACTGGACATCAACTTATGGAAGTTACTCAGATCACTGGCCCGGTGAGTGTGGTTACCTATGGTAACCATCTGGGAGAATTAGAATTTTATTTATTTCATTCTCCGTCTGTTCCAATGGTGTTCAATGATCATCCTTGGCTCTCTCCACAATCTCTTTCTCTCCGCAACTCTCTTCCTCTCCATTGACCGTATGATTGTGCTATTGATCTCCTTCCCAGCACTTCTCCTCCTCGCAGACGTCTTCTCTCCTTGTCTGCTCCTGAGCGGGTGGCCATGGACAAATATCTATCAGATTCTCTGGCAGCTGGTTTGATTCATCCCGCTTCTTTTCCGGCAAGAGCGGGCTTCTTTTTTGTGAATAAAAAGGATGGCTCTTTGCGTCCCTACATTGACTGACATAACTATTAAGAACAGATACCCCCTGCCTCTTATGTCTACAGCCTTCGAGGTCTTACAGGGTGCAAAGTTCTTCACAAAATTGGATCCACGCAATGCTTATCATCTGGTTCGGATAAGAGAGGGCGATGAATGGAAGACGGCTTTTAATACTCCTACAGGGCACTTTGAGTAATTGGTTTTGCCCTTTGGGTTGTCCAATGCCCCAGCTGTCTTCCAGGCACTCGTCAATGATGTGCTGAGAGATATGATTAACAAATTTGTCTTTGTGTATTTAGGAGCCAAATCTAATATTTTAAGCTACTGAGTTGTTTGATCCCGGACTAGTAGGTTGACGCGCATTCTTACTTGATTGATGTTACATTGTTACTTCCTCTTTGAATCTCTCCATCAATGAACGAGAAGACTATTCCGTTGTATCATCATCATCAATAGTTTATTGGCTCCACAAAGCACCTTAGTGCACAATATCCAATTCCATTTCCAAAGCTTACATTTAGGAAGTTTCACCATTACATCTGCTTCGCGCTATAGTGGTCAAAAACCTTTTTGCCCTTCCATGTCAAAACACCTTCCTAACGCAGTAGGAAGGCTATCTATATACTCTTATCACAATTAAATTAACAGCGCCACTCCGTCGTCATGTTAACAACAACATGTCACGTTAACATGTCAATATGTCAAATAGTTAAACAGTACACATTTTTGGCTCCTACAGTGTACCTCAATGACATTCCAATTTTTTCTCACTCATTCCAGGTGCGTGTACCTTTCATGCTCAGTCGGTTTCGTTATTGGGGTCTGTCATCTCGGTGGAGGGGATTTGGCCGTTACCTGGCTCAAGAAAATCCTTGCAAACAATTTTAGCCAGGTGGCGACTCCACTGACAGTGTTAACCTCCACCAAAACCAAATTCAGTTGGTCTAGTGCCACCATCAATCTTTAGGAACAATCTAAAATCTAGGTTTACAATGGCTCCAGTCCTTATTTTGCTGGACTCTACAAGGCAGTTTGTGGTGGGGTTGATGTATTAGAGGTAGGTGTCAGAGCAGTTCTTTCACAGAAATCCCCTCATGATAATAAGCTATATCCATGTGCTTATTTTTCACATTGCCTTTTTCCCTCAGAACGAAATTACAACATCGGTAACAGAGAGCTGCTGGCTGTACGCTTGGCTTTGGGAGAGTGGCATCATGGGTTGGAGGGGACGGCTGTTCCCTTTCTGGTGTTTACGGATCATAGGAATCTGGTGTATAGTCGATCGGCTAAATGATTGAACTCCAGACAGGCCCGCTGGGCACTCTTTTTTAGGCACTTCAACTTTCGTGCTGTCTTACAGACCGGGTAAAAAAAATGGTAAGCCAGACTCTCTGTCCAGGCAGTTTGACGCACCTGTCGATGAGCATTCTTCCTGACACCATTTTGCCTTTCGCCATGTGGTGGGGGCCGTCGCCTGGGGTGTCGAGGGTCGGGTCAGGCAAGCTCTAGCCGGGGTTGAGGTGCCTGCAGGGTGTCCGGCGGGTCTGTTTTTTTGTTCCTGCTCCGGTCGGCACTGCCGTCTTGCAGTAGGGACACTTTTCCAAAATCATGTGTCATCCTGGTGTGAGGAGGTAGCTGGCAGCTATCCGTAAGCATTTTTGGTGGCCGGCCATTGTTGAGGACATCCGTCTGTTCATGGGTGTTTGTGAGGTTTGTGCTCAAAACAAATCTTCATATCAACCTTCCGTTGGTCTGCTTCATCCCCTCCCCATTCCATCCCGTTCCTGGTCACATTTGCCCTGGATTTTTTTAACTGGTCTCCCTCCATCCAGTGGCAATACTTTAATCCTTACCGTGGTGGATCGGTTTTCTAAGGCAGTCCACTTCATTCCCCTTCCCAAACTCCCTACAGCAATGGATACGGCCCGGGTGGTCATTGACCACGTCTTTCGGATTCATGGCCTTCCTGAGGATATTGTCTCTGACAGGGGGCCCCAGTTTGTGTCTCATTTTTGGAGGAAATCCTTTCAGCAGCTGGGTGCCTCCGCCAGTCTGTCCTCAGGATTCCATCCACAGACTAACGGCCAAGCCGAGCGTGCAAATCAGGATCTCAAATGGATGCTCTGATGTCTGGCCTCCCATAACCCCTGGAGTCAGCAGCTAACTTGGTCTGAATATGCCCATAACTCCTTGTTGGTGTCCTCGACTGGGCTTTTTCCCTTTCATGTGTTGTCTTGGTTATCAATCCCCTTTGTTTCCTTCCCAGGCTGCCGAGGCTGCTGTTCCCTCGGCCCAGGTTTTTATCCAGAGCTGTTCTCGTACCTGGATGAGGGCCAGGGAAGTGTTGGCGAACTAAAAGAGCTGCTGACCACCACCTGGCACCCAGGTATATCTGTGGGCAAAAGGTGTGGCTCTCTACTAAATATCTGCCGCTCCGGGTTCGAGCCCGTAAGCTGGCACCTAAATTTATAGGGCCATATCCTTTCACCTAGATCGTCAGTCCGATGGTGCTGCAGCTTTGGTTCTGGTTGCCTCCTTCTCTTTGTCGTGTCCATCCTGTCTTTCATGTTTCTCGTGTCAAGCCTGTCCAGCGTTCTCTTCATTCTCATGTTTCTGTTCCTGCCCCCACTCCTCCCCTGATGATTGAGGGTGCTCCTGCCTTCATCTTCAGGCGAATTCTTGATTCCAGGCGCCGTGGATGGAGTTGTCAATATTTGGTAGACTGGGAAGATTACGGTCCGTAAGAGAGGTCTTTGGGTCCCAGCTCGGGACATCCTTGACCGCGCACTTATTGTTGAATTCCATCGTCAGTCTCCTTCGACTAGTAGGACGCCAGGAGGCATCCCTGGGAGAGGGGGTATTGTCAGGGCTTAGGTTTGATCGACCTCTTTTTTCTCCTGCATTAAGCTTTGTTTTTGTTTTGTGTCTGCACGTGCTGACAGCGCTCAGCTGATTGTGTTTCGCATCAGTGTGGTCGTGCACATTCTTGCAGCTGTTTGTCATTTTCTTATTAATACTTTACTTATTTAAATGTCTTGTTTTCATGTCTTTCTTTGCATGTGTGTTACTTAAGCTTCACTCACACTTTTTGCTTTGTTCTCTTAGTTATGAATTATGTTTTGTTGTTTTTTTGTAGTTGTGCATTTCTTTAATTTTATATATGCAGCCGCTCGTCTGCTGTTTGATCTCCGTCTGACGGAATGTGTTGCGGCTTTCCTGGAATGTACTGCTCGGATCGCTCTCTCGCCTACCGATCCCGGCTTGATTATTAATTGTCCTCTCATCATCCTGCTGATCTGCGGCTGCCGGCTCGCTTCCAGTTTATCTTTTATAATAAAATTATAATAAAATTTGGGTCCTTTTCTATAGAAACTCGTGACATATCCATCATTAATTTAGCTATTATCTATTAAATAAAAATAATGATGCATTACTTTAATAGATCAGCACGTAAAACATAACATAGATAACAAAACACACAGATCTTATAAACCTCTTTTCATAAGATCTAATTTAGATTAAATTTAAGATTAAATTTAAAATAGATTACTTGAATTTACCCTAATCCCACAACCCACTATTTATACTATCATGAAAAGAAATGAACACATTACAGCACAGTCCACCGGACTACTTTTGTTTTTTGAAAAAGGGAAAGTTGCAAATGTCTGTGTACAACTGTCACATCCATGTTCCCTGTTTTCCCCCAGCCTTAGTTCTTGTGTTTCCTTATATGATTAGTTTCCTGTTTTTTGTTATGTTAATTGATTATTCCTCACACCTGTGTTCCTAATTATCCTTTGTATTTATATTCCTGCCTGTTTAGTTCTCGTTTGTCTAGTCTACTATGTTTTACCTGTGTTTATGCCTGCTCCTCATTTGTATTTACTTTGTTTTGCTTTATTAAAGTCTGTTTAGTTTATATTCAGTATCTCCAGCGTCCTTCTAACACAGTGTACTGTGACAGAAGACTAGACCCAATAATAAAACATGGAGGTCGCTGCTCGCTTCTCCGCCCTAGCCTGCAGAGATCTCCCGTTTGTGGAGTATGCCCGGGAGTTCTGAGGGCTGGCCATGATGTCAGCGTTGGACGAAACCACGCTAAACTCTCTGTTCTGGATTGGGGCCAATTTCAATCGACCAGTGGACCTGCCAGATGCCACAAGACTGAGCTGGAGGGAAGGGATCCTTTGGTGTCTGTAGAGTGTTCGGCCCCAATCCAGAACCAGCCTGCCAACCACTCAGTGTTCAAGCCCGCCTACCTCTCCGACGTCACGTTAGCTGGCCTCTCTGTTACGTTAGTCGGAAACGCCTGAGTCCCTGGCCAAGATGGCTCCCTCTCCTGAGTCCCTGGACAAGATGGCTCCCTCTCCTGAGTCCCTGGACAAGATGGCCTCCTCACCTGAGTCTCCAGCCAAAATTGAAATAATGGACATAATGGACATGGCGCTCCCAATGGAGTTTACGGCCCCTCTCTCCTGAGTCTCCGCTTTTTCCGTCCAGCCCTCCTGAGTCTCCGCTGGCTCCGTCCAGCACTCCTGATTATCCGCTGCTTCTGTCCAGCCCTCCAGTGTCCGCTCCTCCTGAGCTACCTCCAGTGTCCTATCCTCCAGAGTGCCCTCCAGTGTCCTCTCGTCCAGAGCGCCCTCCAGTGTCCGCACCTTCAGAACGCCCTTCAGAGCGCCCTCCAGAGCTCCCTCCAGAGCCCCCTCTGCCAGAAGGCCCTTCTAAATCCCTAAATTCCCCCAAGAAAATTTTGAGGGGGGCCCATGGACAGACCAGGAGACCAGTGATGGACATTAGATATCTGCGAAATTGGCAGATATTGACCCAAAAAGAAACCTTTTTCTCTTTCGGTTCCCCGAGTATTCCAGACGGCCTTGGCCAAGGCCGGCGCTGGAGACAAACAACTCCCCCGGAGAACAAGATAACGAGACGCTCTGAATTCCTTCCTCCTGTTCCAAGGACACCTGGGGCCTCATGTACAAAGACTTGCGTTGAATTAATACTAAAACATTGCGTACGGACAATCAGATGTACGAAATACTGCGTACGCGGAATTCCACGCATAATCTCTTTGTACATCCGAATTAACGTGAATTTGAGCGCACATGCACGAGCGCAAAACCCCTCCCTGCCTCCTCCCCCGTATTAATATGGTAATGACTCCACTTTGGCAAAACCAAACGAAAAAGCAAGCAGGAGAAACTTAACAGAATGTGAATTGAAGGTGCTCCTATCTGTTAAAAACTGTTATTCGCAAGCTTGTAAAATAAATAAATAGAAAAAATAGAGTGGGGGAGTTTACCTAACGCGGTTAACGCAGTGGGGTCTGAACATCGCACTGTGAACGAATTAAAGAAGAAATGGTTCGATGTAAAGGTGCACGTAAGAGGAGAACAGCGGCGACTTACGTTTCAGCACATCAGTCAGAGTCAGAGAGCGCAAGCAGATGAACGTCTTTGTCTTGTAACGGTAAAATATCTTTTTTTTTGAATAAGTGCAACATTGTCTTAAAGTAGGCCTATGTCTATAAAGGTTCATATAATGCATCACCACACGGTGTGATGTTGACATAATGTGATTTAGTTTGACACAAAGCACTCGAGTGATCCTTGTCAGCTAGGTAAAATATATTATAAGAAATTTCTATTTTGATTTTATGGCTATCTGCTGAATTTTCCGATGCGTGTAAATTACATGATGTAATTTATTAACATTTCATCATATTATATAGCCTATATAGCCATTGAGAGGGACATCCCAATGGATCACAGTGTTGTTTTAATTAGTTTACATAAGATATATATATACATAAGATATTTACATAAGATCCCCTCTATATGTATGTATTATCTGTATAAAAGTTATTAATACTAATTAAATATAATATAAGAATATTATTGTGTGTTATTTTTTTGGTGGTGGAGGGGTTGGGGGGTGCCCTTTGTTCAGTTTCAGCACATGCCCCTCAAAAGGTCTGTGCCAGCAGAATTTCAGCTGCCCAATCGCCCGCTCTACAAGTGCTAGAAAAGGCATCATTGTATCTGCGCTCTTGGTCAGTTTGTGGGTTGTTGAGGGGGGTTAACAGCCACGTCTTTAATGGATAACCGCGGTCTCCTGATATGCAGTTAAATAATTACGCTCAATAAAATAAAAAAAAAGTAAAACATAGCTGTTTCCGATTCACGTATCCAAATTGGTCTTTAGATGGCGCCTTTATAGCAATGTGCGTGCAGTCGATCGTTTGCGGTTACATTAGGAAAACCGGTGATCGCTGCAAACTGCGCGTTGTTTGGCTGGTCAACTGCATGTTATGGAAATCTTATATACCTGCTAGATATGCGGATGATCCTGTCCCATACATCTGGCATTTCACGGCTCAAAGACGACTGGCTTAACCCCTAGCGGTCTGCCAGTTCCCTTTGGAAAGAACCATTTGCCAGGAAACCGAGCGTTATCAGCACCTGTAAGTGAACGGGTAATGTGTGGCCCCTCGCTGTCTCCAAATTTGGACCCAACTCAGAAAAGAGCTCCAAGAGGATAGCTCTTGGAAATCTGAAACGGCTAATAAGCCAGTTATCATCGTGGGTCAGAAAATCATTGTGATCCCTAAACGTTCCCTTCGGATTTGGCCATTAACAATGTCCTCCAATAAGACCAACACTGCCATTGCCATAGACTAAGGGATGCATACATTTGCAAATGCTTTTATATGTTCTAAATCACATAATTGGTAGAAAAATATTGTCTCAATTAACTCATTTTATCAATTATAAATTAATAGCAATGTTTTCCACATGTGTTGGTGCGATACTTTGTAGTGTGCAATTTAAAATAATTGCCTCTAGGAGTCGCCAAGGGAAATAAAACAAACACACACACAAAAAAATACACGTACGCCAGACATGAAGTTGGCGTGGATCAACGCACATTCTCACGTTAATTTCATCGTTAGTAAATCCAAACGTGAGCGTGAAATCTGGCGTACGCAAAGTTTTTGTGCGTACGCAGCGTTGATACATGAGGCCCCTGTTGAGGCCTGGGCTCAGACTCCACAGGTTTGCACACACACACACACACACACACACACACACACACACGTACACGGCTACAGAAAGAATTCCTCCCCTGTGCACTCCACGCCTTCGTGCTTATCACCTCCGGTGTGGGTAGGCGGGTTCGTGTACAGCGCTGTCATGGCTGCAGGACCGGATGGCTGTTGCCTTCATTGGACTACTTCCTCATCCCCTCTCCCCCTCCCCTGTTGCAATGCTATGTCTGTGACCGTGTCTACCGTGAATCTCATCTCATCCCATCATCTCATATGCTCATGGCCACCTTGGCCGGGCCCTGAACTGTATGCTCCGCCATGGCTCCCTGAACTCCCTGATCCACCATGGCCTCCTGAACTGTCTGCTCCACCATGGCTCCCTGATCCACCATGGAGGCCTTCTTAGTCCACTGTTCCTGCCCTGCACCAGCCTCCAGGGCGGTGTCACACCCCCCCCCCCCCCCTAATTATCCTTTGTATTAATATTCCTGCCCGTTGAGTTCTCGTTTGTCTAGTCTACTATGTACTATGTACCAGTGTTTATGCCTGCTCCTCATTTGCATTTGCATTTCCTTTGTTTTGTTTTATTAAAGGCTGTTTAGTTTATATTCAGTATCTCCTGCATCCTTCTATCACAGCGTACTGTGACAACAACTCAGCCACTTCCTGAAAATAACTTTCACATCTAGAGGACAATAAGCCTAAATGTCACTGTACGTTTTAATTAAGCAATAAGGTACGAGAGGCCGTGCTGTATCGTGAATAAATCACGGCTGAAGGGCGTTGTTAGGCACGACGCGAAGCGGTTACCACACAATAAAATATTAAAATCAAAAATATATATTAATTTATATATATTGAGTTGTATGTTTTCATAAAGTAAAATCATTAACTGCCTTCCGCTGTAAAAAGTAGTCCCTAACTGCTGCAGCTGTGTTTACGTTGCTAAGGGTGGTTGCTAAGGGGGTTCAATGATACACAAAACCGTTGAGTGAAGCGGTCATAGCAGTGCCGTATCATGAATACGACACAGCTGCTGACCTATCAGAATTGAGGAATGGAACTAACCGTTTTATAAAATGTTTTATCCATTACAATGAAAACAAATGAAATTGTCACATTTACAGAAATAATATGTTTAACTGTTATGAGGCACTCAGAATTTTTGTCTGCTGTTGTGTAGGATGTCTACAGCTCTTCTAAATGATTGAGATCCCATCCATATCTAGCTTTATTGATTGAACACTGAAGGATCCAATGCCTTGTCAAACTAATAAGCAGGATACAACTGCATATTTTCCAGTTTAGGAGACCTTAGTCTCAAATAATAATAACTTTCAATATTATTTTTTTAAGGGCTGTCTCAATCTAAATCCTTCCAGTGCAATGGAACTTTCGCTCCATGAAAACTCACATGCACTGCAAAAACTATGCCCCAAATGACATTACATTTCTGAAGCAAGAAACATAAAATACACAAGCCAACTCTATAAATACGATGACACACAATACAATATTTGAAAAGCAAAAACCATTCTTTAGTATATTTCAGCAAAAAAATAAAATAAATAAATAAATACACATTGGTGTCACACCTCTGGACTTTCTAGTTGGTTTCTCCCATTTCCCCCTGCAGATCTGTGTGTTTTGGTTTCTCCCTCATTGTTGTCACCTGGATGTTTGTAATCAGTCTGTCTATTTAATGTGTGTGTTTTTCCCTGCATTCTGTCGGTCTTTAATGTTACTACCAGTTGTTTCTGTTGGATTTATTAAATACTTTTCATTTTACTACGTCGTTGTTCATCTGTTCCTGCCTGAAACTTGACAGAAAGACCGACCCATACAGTTTTTTTTTTGCGTATTCCACCCCGTTTTGTTTATCGTTCTGTTTTCCAGCCTTTTTTTCCCGTTGTGTTTCCCCCATGGATTCCTTTCTTCGTCCAGAATTCATCCTCCTCCGGCTGAAGCAGGGGGATTTACCGCTCGAGGGATTTACGATTATGTTCCAGCTTGTAGCAAATACCACCAGCTATCCGGACGACGCTCTCTGTGCAGACTTCGCCGCGTTTGTGGAGTGGACACTGGCGAGAAACTCCGGACCCAGAGCCCAGCCAGCCACCCTGACCCGCGGATTACGAGCCTGAGCCATTCGTTGACAGGAAGCCCGAGCCCGGAGCGACAGAATTATTGAGCGCTGACGGGGTCAGAACTTCCAACCAGGTGTGAGAGCCGGCCACTACATCTGCGTTGGTGGAGTGCTTCGTGGAGCAAGAGAGGGCAGTAGAGAGCCCTGCCCACTGCACCACCACTGGGGGTGAGCATGAGCACAACTCTGGGGACTTAATAGACTTTGTCACGGATAAACCTTTCTGTTTTTATGGGGTTCACCGCGGGTCTGCCAGTCTCCATCGGTGTCATGGCTGGAGGATCCCTCACCATCGACCTCCAGCCTCAGAGTCCTGGACTCCACCTCAGCCCTCCGACCCTGCGGCTCCACCCCGGCTCTCTGCTCCCTCTACATATTCTATATTATATTTTTAGTAATACCTGGTGTTATAGTTACGCATTATGATGTTAAAATTATACATTTAATAAAGTCAACATTATAAAAACAAAACTTCTGTTGTAGTAGTGTAATTCATGTCTTTTTAGAGTCTTTTTCATGCTTGTCACTTTTCTTTGATATTCTTGGGAAAAGCTTTGAGATCTTGGGCACACCAAGTGCTCTTCTGGTTTCTGATTGTTCGACAGATTCAGGGATGGACCGCAAAGAGCCGAATCCTGAGCTGTGAGATGAGACTTTTGACCGTGATGAGCTAAAAACTGAATCGCTGTCTGCTCCTGATCGTGATCTGAATGAATCGTAAGCAGAACTTCCAACAGACAATGTGTCCGACCGCTCATCTCCACTCACTGGGGAAAATAAAATGAACTCAGTAAAATTGTTGAAACTCTTATCAAACAAAATCCTTACATTTGACACTTTCTATGTGATCTTAAAAATAATGTGACTAATTGTAATCATTACCAGGTGTCTATTGAAATATACAAATACTTATTGAATCAGTTAGACTTTTTATATTTTGTCCCTGTTTTAGAAATATCTTTATTACAAGCCTTATTTTGTAAGTATTTAAAGTTGACCATAAAGACTTATAGAGTCTGACATTTTCAAAACTTTTTAAGAATAAAAATCAGTACAAACAAGTGATTTAACTCCAGAAAATCCTCAACACAAGCAGGTCAAATAAATACTATATGTGCTATTTGTTATTTTATTTCATTTCAGGCTTGCATTTATTGTCATAGATTAAAGTATCAACATTGCTGTTTGTGTGAATATTGAGGAAATGAAAGGAGATGTAGAAAGACATTATATTTTATGATGGAGAAAAACATGTGGTAACAAATTTATGATAATGTAGACTACTTAATAATATATTTTGGGAAAA
Source organism: Garra rufa (assembly GCF_049309525.1). Classification (NCBI taxonomy): domain Eukaryota; kingdom Metazoa; phylum Chordata; class Actinopteri; order Cypriniformes; family Cyprinidae; genus Garra; species Garra rufa. The sequence goes on from NC_133385.1 coordinate 2,307,859, forward strand.
CATGAGCACTTAATGCTTTTCAAAAATGTACTGAAAGTGCCAAATAAAAGACTCACTGTTGGGTGGTAGTAAGTCAAAGCTGTCATGTCGTCTTATGCCCCCTGACCCGTAACTTGTATGAAGTGAATCTCTGGAACGTGACGATCCAAAAATTGAGTCTGCTCCTGATCGTGATCTGAATGAACCATAAGCAGAACTTCCCAGAGAGCATGAATCAGATCCATCATCTCCACTCACTATAATAATGAAAGCAGAGAGCAGATCAAGTAGATCATTGACATTATCTCATTTGACAGACACTTTTATCCAAAGTCACTGACATGACAATAAAGGAAAACATTAATCATTTCATGTGGTTGTGATTTATTCAGATGGACAACCCTATGTCAACTTGGGGAATGGAGGATTCACATCTCTGCAGCACTTTGGTTAACACAGAACCAAAAAATGATATGATTACAATGTTCAAGCTGATTGATTTTGACCCTGCATCTCTTGCCTGGTTTCCTAATAAAGCTAAACGATGTTGAACCTGGTCAGTATCTGGATAGAAAACCATCTGAAAAAATTAAGACTGTCAAGGTGTTAGTGAGTGTTAGAACTCAAACTGAGTTCTTTGTGATCCACACTTTAAACTGTTCACAACTACATCTGAAAATCTCTAGAACAATGAGGAGGAAACATATCTGAGACTGTGTGTAGACAATATTCATACAATTTTATGGTTTCACTCACTAGTCTGTGATCTGATCTCCTCACTCCATTTGTCCATTCGCTCTTCTGCTTTCTTTACACCATCAATCTGCTGGAAAATCTTTCTGTCTATTTCAAAATATTGGCCGTTGTTTTGTGTCACTGTCTCCTCAATCTTCTCCAGCAGCTCCTTGATCTGAGTGTGGTCTCTCCTGTTCTGATTGTTGAGAACATGATACCTGTTCCCACATTTGTCCAGCAGCCACTGGAGATCCTGCCCTTCTCTCTCAATGTGCTGCTCTATAGATGTGTCTAACAGATGGTCTCCATTAGTGAACAGCACTATAGTGTGACTCCAGACTCTCTCACCGAGAAGACCCAGATGACCCTGCAATGCTTTTCTCTCATTCTCTTTAAATCCAGTGTCCACATTTATGATCAGTAGTACAGCGTGTGGTCCTGGAGGACACAGAGACACACTGAGCAGAATCTCCTGTTTCAGTAACTCAGGACTCTTCTCTACAGTGGAATTCCTCCACCATCCTGGAGCTTCAATGACAGTGATGTGTCTATCTGCTACTTCTCCATGTCTCCTCACACACTGAGCAGATCTCTTCAAGTCAAACTGCTTGTTTCCCAGGATAGTGTTTCCTGTTGAACTCTTACCAGCAGCTCTATATCCCATCAACATAATCCTCAGCTCTGAGAGACTTTGGGCATTACCTGCAACCAATAATATATGATACTAATATTCTACAAATGTCTTTTCAATATAAATTTTTATAAAATCTCTAACTATAAAATACTGCAATTGTGATGTTTTAAAATGAAGTTACATTGACTACTGAGTCATATACAATCTTTTAACCTCCCATCAGTCTGGTGAATGTTATAGTAGGATGGCCCTTTAGGATTGCGTTGTATCTTTTTAGGAGCAGGTGAGATCTTAGTCTCCCCTTGGCATTGTGTTGCTGCGACTTGTTTGTGTGACACTCGTACCTTCACTCCACAGGTAAGTTAAATGTGGTATCTATTAGGTAAGTTCCCCTTCAGTCGAATCACTTTGACGTTACATTGGGATCTTGCTTTAGAGACCAATCATTTCTGAGCCTTTTTCAAAAGGCCAATGAAAATTAACGAGTGGTGTGTGCGTGCCAGCCACACCCCCGTACATACGGGTTTATAAGATGGCGGCGCGCACCACTCATTCAGACTTTTGCTTCAGAGCAAATGGTTTGAGCCTCCTCTGTCTACAATATCTTTGGAAGAAAACCTTCTACAGAGTTCTTCGGAGTTCATGCTCCCTCCCGCTAGTGCTGCCAAAACTAAAAGAGTGTTTCACAAAAGAGCATTGTTTGGCAGCCGCCAGTATGGTCCTGCGGGCAAAACATTTCAGAGGCTCTTGGGGCATATGGCAGCTGCAGCCGCGGTGACGCCGCTGGGCTTGCTTCATATGAGACCGCTTCAGCACTGGTTACACGACCAATTCCCGAGATGGTCATGGCACCGTGGCACACTCCGGATTGGCGTTTCCCCGCAGTGTCGCCGCCTATTCAGCCCATGGTCAGACCCTGCTTTCCTACGGGCGGGGATGCCCCTAGGACAGGTGTCCAGCCACACCGTGTTTTACACGGATGCCTCCGCCATGGGTTGGGGTGCTGTATGCAACGGGCAAGCAGCATCGGGCTCCAGGACAGGACCTCGACTGCAGTGGCACATCAATTGCCTCGAGTTGTTGGCTGTGTTTCTGGCCCTTCGCCGCTTCCGACCGGTGTTGCATCAGAAACACGTGCTTGTTCGTACTGACAGCACTGCGACCGTAGCTTACATCAAGCGCCAAGGTGGTCTTTTTCTCCCGTCGCATGTCACAACTCACCCGCCATCTGCTCCTCTGGAGTGTGCCGTTCACATTCCAGGGGAACTCAACCGTGCAGCCGACCAGCTCTCACGGCAGTCCACCCACCCTGTAGAATGTCGACTCCACCCTGAGACAGTCCAGCTGATTTGGAGCCATTTCGGGGAGGCCCAGATAGATCTGTTTGCCTCCCCAGAATCCTCCAACTGCCAGTTGTTCTATTCCCTCTCTGAGGCCCCCCTCGGCAGGGATGCACTGGCACACAGCTGGCCTCCGGGGCCCAAGTACGCCTTTCCCCCAGTGAGCCTCCTTGCACAGACCCTGTGCAAGATCAGGGAGGACGAGGAGCAGGTACTGTTGGTTGCGCCACACTGGCCCACCCGGACCTGGTTCCCAGAACTCATTTCCCTCGCGGCAGCCCCTCCCTGGAAAATCCCCTTGAGGAAGGACCTTCTTTCTCAGGGGATGCAATTTGGCACCCGCGTCCCAACTTGGACTTGGATGGAACCTACACGTCTGGCTCCTGGACGGGACTTTCAGACCTTGCTGGCCTCCCACAGCCGTGATAAATACTATCACTCAGTCCAGGGCCCCCTCTACAAGGCAGGCTTATGCACTGAAGTGGGGTATGTTCGTCGACTGGTGCTCCTCTCGAGAAGAGGACCCCCAGAGATGCACGATTGCAGTTGTGCCTTCCTTCCTGCAGGAGAAGTTGAAGCACAGGCTGTCCCCTTCGACTCTCAAAGTGTACGTTGCAGCCATTGCAGCGTATCACGATGCAGTGGATGGAACATCCTTAGGTAAGCACCCACTGGTCTTTAGGTTCCTTAAAGGTGCCAGGAGGATTAATCCTCCCAGACCGCACCTCGTACCTTCTTGGGACCCCCCCTTCGAGCTACTGGCCTCAGTTGAGCTTAAGTTCCTGTCAATTAAGACACGCTCCTGACTGCGTTGGCCTTCATCAAGAGGCTAGGGGCTAAAACGGCTGCCCGCAGGACCACGCTGGCGGCTGCCAAACAATGTTCTTTGGTGAAACACTCTTTTAGTTTTGGCAGCACGCCAGCGGGAGGGTGCATTAACTCCGAAGAACTCTGTAGAAGGTTTTCTCAAACCATTGGCTCTGAAGCAAAAGTCTGAATGAGTAGTGCGTTCCGCCATCTTATATACCCACATGTACGGGGGTGTGGCTGGCACGCACACACCACTCTCCAATTTTCATTGGCCTTTTGAATAAGGCTCAGAGATGATTGGTCTCTCAAGCAAGATCTCAATGTAACGTCTCTGTTCCCTCCTTTAGGGAACGAGTGTTACCTACGTAACCTAGACATTATTCAGTCACCCCAGTTATTACTCTTAATGAGTGTCTATCCTTCAGATTTTATGGTGGAAAGGGTTTTATAGCGATGTTGAGCTCAATGGGTTTTAGGAATGATTGTGTAGAAATTAAATTGTGATTTGGTGGCATTACGGTTTTACTTGGTTCTTTCTATTCAATAAAAAAAGAGTTTATTAAACTCTGTTAATGTGAGTTGCACATACTTTTTGTAGATGACAGAAAATGTGATCAATCTTGTGCATAATACTACTTTCGTAAAAAGAATTTTTTTCTTTTACATTTTAAGGAGTAAAAAGTATTATTTCGGTAAAGTAAATAAAAAAATCTGTTCTTGATTATAGTAAAACCTCTGAAACTAATACAAGTAGTCAAGAGAAATAATGTAAATTTACTCAAGTATTTATTATTACTGCAATAAACTAACCACAGATGTCTAAGGTTGGTCGATCAAACTCCTTTTATTGTATTCTTGTTTATCAGCCTCCCGGGACTTTGGGCCCTTTTTTGAATTATTTAACCTACTTTTTATTCTCTATCATTAAGTTGAATAGAGTTTTTATTGTCGGTGATTTGTATATTCTTGTGGACAATGCTGCATGCAAGTTTGTTTCAGATTTTTGTTTTATTTAATGGATACTTTTAATTTTTGTTCAACATGTCTCTGGTCCTACACATGATCAAGGACACTTGCTTGATTTAGTGTTTTCTCATGGTTTAAATATTGATCGATGTGTGTACCGAAGATGTCTATGTTAGTGTCACAGAGACGGTCTCTGTGGCTCCCTCTAACCATCGTCAGCGGGAACCATCACCGGAGTTTTAAGACTACATTACCCAGAATCCCCGTACCTGGCACGCTCACTTCTGGTTCCGGGTCTCTCAGGTCACATCCTGTTTGTCGGCCATTTAGGAGGACCGCGCTGGCTTGGTCCTCGCGAAGTTTTATAGTTATGCTACTAATCCTGAGCGCTTTCAAATCGGACTGCTTACCTGTTACCAACCGGATTGTTTATTCACTGATCGGACGTTTGCTGCCTGCCTTTCTTCGACCCACGCTTGTTACACGGACTATCCCTTCTGCTTGCCGCCAGCCCCGATCTTCTGCCTGGACTCTGATAAACTCTCACGGTCTGTCTACGGTATCCCAGTCTGCTATTGTTGACCCCTGCCTGTTATCGTTGTGTGTATGCAATAAACTGTTGCAAATGGATCTAACGCCTCCGGACTCAGCCATGACTTCGTCACAGAAAACTTCGCCACTAACGGATCCAGCGACAGTTCAACAAATCACCACGGAACTCACCGCTCAAGCATCAGTTCTGACTGTACACCAGGCCCAGCTGGAGAAACTCACCAAGGTAACGGAACAATTGACTCAGATGTTACAAGGGTTTCAAATGCCAGCAGCGCCGACTGCACCACCTGTTGTCGCACAAATTCCTCCACCACCTGCTCCGGTCTCCATCTCCGGCCCACGTCTGGCCTTCCCCGAAAAGTTTGATGGAACACCGAGTAAGTGCAAAGGCTTTCTTCTTCAATGTTCACTCTTTGTCAGCCAACAACCTCACCTGTACCCCAATGATGAAGGAAGGATTGCTTTTGTGTGTTCACTACTGTCTGGAAGAGCTCTGGAGTGGGCTACCGCAGTGTGGAGGATGGATCGACCTACTTTCCCGTCCTTCAATGCCTTCCTACAACGCTTCAGAGATGTGTTTCAGCCTAGCTCAGAGAACAGCGACGCAGGAGAGCAGATTGTGCTGTTACGTCAGGGAAGAAGGACTGCAGCGGATTATGCACTCTCTTTCAGGACTCTCTCAGCACAGAGCGGTTGGAACGACGAGCCTCTCAAGCTTCACTACCGCAGGGGACTTAATTCTGAACTACAGATGGAACTGGCTTGTCGAGATGAGGGACTCACACTTGACCAATACATCGATCTGTCTATTCGTGTTGACAACATCATGAGAGCTCGCAAACCCAATCGATCATTCACATCTCTGCCACTCCCATCCTTCACCACTGAGGCTCCTTCCGAACCCATGCAGCTAGGAGCAACTAAGATCTCTACGGAGGAGAGAGAGAGAAGGCTCAGAGGTAACCTCTGTTTGTATTGTGGACAAGCCGGACACATCAGAGCTACCTGTCCGACAAGACCACCTCGTCCACCCACATCGGTGAGTAGGAGTGTATCTCCTCTGAGCAAATGTGAGATTCCTGTGAAGTTGATTTATGATGGAACTATTGTAAATACCACGGCTCTGATTGACTCTGGAGCCGCTGGTAACTTTATAGACTCACGATTCGTGGATATTAATCATCTCCCCATCCTTTCTTGTGTTCCTCCTGTGGCAGTGGCCGCCCTCGACGGGAGACCGTTAGGATCTGGAAGGATTGATAATATCACCAAGGACATCACACTGTGTATAGAGCCGCTCCACCAGGAAACCATCCGGTTCTTCATCATATCCTCACCACAATCACCCATTGTCCTTGGATACCCCTGGCTCAACCTACATGAACCCGTCATCTCCTGGAATCAGGGTTCCATCACTAAATGGTCATCCCACTGTAAGGAACATCACCAACCACCCATCCCTACCCAGACTCCTCTCTATCACCTCAACACAGGAGGAGACATTCCTATTGAATACCAGGATCTGCTCGAAGCATTCAGCCAGTCCAAAGCCACCCAGCTACCACCACATCGTACTGGAGACTGTGCCATCGACCTAAACCCAGGGTCGACACCACCTAGAGGACGTATCTTCCCTCTCTCCCAACCTGAATCGGCGGCTATGACAACATACATTCAGGAGGAGTTGGCTAAGGGATTCATTCGTCCTTCCACCTCACCCGCTTCGGCCGGATTCTTCTTCGTGAAGAAGAAGGACGGAGGTCTTCGTCCATGCATAGACTACCGGGCTCTCAACAACATCACGGTCAAGTACAGATACCCACTCCCTCTCGTTCCATCAGCTCTGGAGCAATTACGGACGGCTAAGGTCTTTACCAAGTTGGATCTACGTTCGGCCTACAATCTCGTCCGCATCCGGGAGGGCGATGAGTGGAAGACCGCCTTCTCTACCACGTCTGGGCACTACGAGTACCGGGTTATGCCCTTCGGTCTGGCGAACAGTCCATCCTACTTTCAGGCGTTCATCAATGAGGTGTTCCGAGACATGCTCAACCGCTGGGTGATTGTCTACATTGACGATATTCTGATCTACTCTGCTACCTACACTGAACACATCCAACACGTCCGGGCTGTTCTTCAACGTCTCATCAAACATCAGCTATACGCCAAGCAGGAAAAGTGTGAGTTTCATCAGGAGAGGATCACCTTTCTTGGCTATGTCATCAGCGGTGAGGGAGTGGCTATGGATGAGAGGAAGGTGGAGGCAGTACGTAACTGGCCCCGGCCCAGAACACTAAAGGAGCTTCAGCGATTCTTGGGTTTCTCCAACTTCTATCGCCGTTTCATTCGTCACTTCAGTACCCTAGCCGCTCCTCTGACTTCTATGGTTAAGAAGGGAAATGTCCGTCTCCACTAGGAACCAGCGGCCATTCAGGCGTTTGATGATTTACGTCACAAATTCACTACTGCTCCCATCCTTCATCACCCTGATCCCAGCAGACCATTCCTCGTGGAGGTAGATGCCTCGAGCACCGGCGTGGGCGCTGTGCTTTCGCAACGGCAGGGAGAGCCTTCTAAAACTTTTCCATGTGCCTACTTCTCTCACAAGTTGAGTCCGGCTGAGAGAAATTATGATGTGGGCAATCGTGAACTGTTGGCGATCAAGTTGGCACTGGAGGAGTGGAGACACTGGCTGGAGGGATCAGTAGACCCGTTCATCGTTCTAACTGATCACAAAAACCTGGAATACCTACGTTCCGCTAAAGTCCTCAATCATCGTCAGGCCAGGTGGGCGCTATTCTTCACGCGCTTCCAGTTCCAGGTAACCTACAGGCCAGGATCCCAGAATACCAAGGCGGACGCTCTGTCTCGCATCTATGAACCCGAACAACCTACCCCAACTTCTGAAACCATATTACCTACCTCATTGATCGTAGCTCCAGTTACTTGGGATATCATGACTGAGATTGCTGAGGGTCAAGTCAGAGAACCCCCTCCAGAGAACTGTCCTGCTACACTCACCTACGTCCCCGAGAACCTCAGAACCCGAGTCCTCTCTGAAGTCCACTCTCTCCCTAGTTCTGGTCATCCAGGAATTGAGGCTACTCTCCAAATGCTTCGGAATCGCTTCTGGTGGCCCTCCATACGTCCTGACACCATCGCTTACATCAAGAACTGTACAGTGTGTAACACTTCCAAAGTTCCCAGACAGCTCCCCGCTGGTCTCCTCCAACCTCTACCCGTGCCTCAACGTCCTTGGTCCCACATCGCTATTGACTTCGTGACCGATCTTCCACCTTCCAGGGGTTTCACTACCATCCTCACCATAGTGGACCGTTTCTCCAAGGGATGCCGGTTTGTACCACTACACAAATTACCTACGGCCCTGGAAACTGCTGAAACTCTTTGTAACTCAGTATTCAGATTCTACGGACTACCCGAGGACATTGTGTCAGACCGCGGCCCCCAATTCACCTCACGTCTCTGGTCCAACTTCTTCCATCTTCTTGGGGTGAACATCAGCCTTACTTCCGGCTACCATCCGGAGTCCAACGGACAGGCAGAGAGACTGAACCAGGAGTTGACCCGTTTCCTACGCTCTTACTGCCAGGATCACCAGGAGGATTGGAGTCGTTACCTCTTCTGGGCCGAATATGCACAGAATTCCATACGTAAGCCAGCCACTAACCTTACTCCATTCCAGTGCACCCTAGGCTTCCAACCTCCTCTGTTTCCCTGGTCAGGGGAGCCATCCGATCTCCCCGCGGTCAACTCCTGGTTCCAACACAGCGAGGAGGTCTGGAATCAAGCTCATACTCACCTCCAAAGAGCGGTTCGTCGAACTGAAACCCAAGCTAATCGTCGACGCCGGCCCAACCCTCCGTATCAGCCCGGCCAATGGGTGTGGCTCTCAACCCGGGACCTCCGACTACGCCTACCCTGCAAAAAGTTAAGCCCCAGGTACGTGGGTCCTTTTCAGATAATCAAACAGATAACTCCTGTGTCATTCCGTCTACAATTACCTGCAGATTATCGTATCTCACCCACCTTTCATGTGTCTCTGTTCAAGCCTGCTGACGATCCGGGAGGAGTGGAGAACCTAGAGGAGACCGTTGTGCAGGGACCTCCCCCTCTCATCATTGACGGCGAGGAGGCGTACCGGGTTAACTCCCTCTTGGACTCTCGACGCCGGAACGGTCGTCTGCAGTATCTGGTCGATTGGGAGGGGTTCGGCCCAGAGGAAAGATCCTGGGTATCATCGGAGAACATCCTCGACCCCTCCTTAACCACAGAATTCCACAATGCTCATCCAGATCGACCAGCTCCCCGTGGACGGGGCAGACCTCGGCGTCGGGTTCCTCCTCGCGCCAGGAGTCGCTCGCAGGGGGGGGGCTCTGTCACAGAGACGGTCTCTGTGGCTCCCTCTAACCATCGTCAGCGGGAACCATCACCGGAGTTTTAAGACTACATTACCCAGAATCCCCGTACCTGGCACGCTCACTTCTGGTTCCGGGTCTCTCAGGTCACATCCTGTTTGTCGGCCATTTAGGAGGACCGCGCTGGCTTGGTCCTCGCGAAGTTTTATAGTTATGCTACTAATCCTGAGCGCTTTCAAATCGGACTGCTTACCTGTTACCAACCGGATTGTTTATTCACTGATCGGACGTTTGCTGCCTGCCTTTCTTCGACCCACGCTTGTTACACGGACTATCCCTTCTGCTTGCCGCCAGCCCCGATCTTCTGCCTGGACTCTGATAAACTCTCACGGTCTGTCTACGGTATCCCAGTCTGCTATTGTTGACCCCTGCCTGTTATCGTTGTGTGTATGCAATAAACTGTTGCAAATGGATCTAACGCCTCCGGACTCAGCCATGACTTCGTCACAGTTAGTGATCATAAATGTGTTTTATTTAATCTTGCGTGTAACGAGAATCCACTGCCGGTTAAGCGATGGTCTTGTTCTCGCATGATGAGCCAAGTTGCTGTTGAGAATTTCTCGACCACTTTTGACTCCAACTCGGTTATTATCTCAAATGACATTGACAGTTCTGTAAAATTTTTTAATGTTCACTGCACCTTGTAACTGGATAAAGTGGCTCCATTTAGGAAACGGCATATTCCCGTGGTTAATACTTCTCCATGGATAAATGATGCAATTCATAGTCTCAGAAGTGTGTGTCGGAAGACTGAACGCTTGTGGAAAGTTCATAGTCTGTATTTTAAAGAGCTACTGTCTGATTTACATGAGTATCCCAAGACTTTGTTTGACATCATCTGTTCCTGTGCTTTTTGATTGTAATAAGTTTTTATCTCATTTTGTAGGTAAGGTTATGGCAGTTAGAGCTAGCATTTTACCATCAGCTGTCTCATCTGTAATTATTTCAGAGCGGCCCTCAATTCTAAATTCTTTTCATTCAATATCCTTAAATGATCTTATAAAGATAGTTCGTACGATGAAAACTTCTCAAAGTCCTGCGGATATTTTGCCTGCTTCTGTGGTCACGAAATCTATTACATCCATTGGTCCATGTTTGGTCTCAATTAACCTTTCTCTAAAGTTGGGACAGGTCCATAGGTGTTTTAAACATGCAGTTGTTCAGCCTCTTTTGAAAAAGAGTATTCTTGATGTCACATTGTTGAACAACAATAGGCCTATGTCTAAATTGCCCTTCATTTCTAAAATCTTGGAAAAGGTTGTAGCAATGCAGTTGAATGATAATCTGGAGATTCATAATAATTATGACAAATTTCAATCAGGCTTTTGTAAAAATCATTCTACTGAAACTGCCCTACTTAGGGTCTCTAATGACATTTTGATGGCCACAGATGCAGGTGAATGTTCCGTTCATGTTAGATCTCAGTGCAGCGTTTACACTGTGGATCACTGCACTTTGCTTAATAGATTACGTTCTTTAATAGGTATTTCGGGATCAGCTCTGGATTGGTTTTCATCTTATCTGTCCGACAGGACTTTTTCTGTATCTGTTAGATCCTTTATATCTGGTTCTGCTCCTTTGTCCTGTGGTGTGCCAAAAGGTTCTGTGCTGGGCTCTTTGTTGTGTAGCTTGTATATGCTTCCTCTTGGAATGATTATAAACAGTTTTAAGATAATATCTTATCATCTATATGCTGATGACATTCAGCTATTTATTTATTTCAGACCTGACAGTCTAGTAGGGGTGGGACGATACAGGTAACTCACGATTCAATTCTGTGACGAGAAATGGGCCACGATATCGATAATATCACGATTCGCGATATCTACGATATTCAATATATTGGAAGAAATTTCATCAATGATATATGTGACTGAAAAAGAAAAAAATACCCATAATAAGGAAATCTTAAGCATTTATTAATGCCAACATTTTCAACACTGTGCAAAGAAATATGCATTTGCATAATAACTCACTGCCTCCTGGTCTTAAATGTAAACGCTGTACAGCTAGACAGATAAAAGTGCCTGAACATTACAAAAACAACAAACCGTGATACTGAAACGTCAGTAGTAAGTTACTGTAAAGTGCTTTATGTTAACCTGGACAGTGGTCACATCAAGGCATATTCTTCTTGAGGAACACTAACGCCTGTTTCACACATACTTCGTCTGCAGTGCGTATGCAGTCCGTGTGCGATGCAGAAGCAGCACGGACTCGTTTTGCTTTCACACCGAACACGTTTTATAAACAACGTATTATTCAATGCACTTGAATGTACTTGCACACCGCTTCTGGGACGTACTGCCGGACAGCAACCGCGTGCAGTGTGAACGCTCTAATCCGTTAACATGGGTGCGGAAAAAAATACTCAACGCATACGTACTGCAGACGGAGTATGTGTGAAACAGGCGTAACTGATCAGCATGCTCAACTAGCGGGTGCGTCTTTGTTTGGTTTTTTTATTTATTTTCCGCCATTTTTCTCACTTCTCTTTTTCTGCGCTTCTTCTCTGTTGTTGTTAGATAACTTGTGTTCTTCACTGGTCGATGCTTCTGCTACTTTACCCCTATTTACTCGAACAGCGCCCCCCGCAAACAGAATAGTAGATATTGGGTAGTGACAGTGACACTGAAGACAGGTAAATTAATAATTTTGTGTTGTAATAAAATATCGATATTGGCCGTTAGTGTATCGATTATTTATTGCAACAGAGAGCACAACAATATATTGCAATATCGTTTTTTTTCCCCACCCCTACAGTCTAGATAAACTGTCAGTTCTGCAGGATTGTTTAGTCTCCATTAATAAATGGATGGCAAACAATTTTTTGCAACTCAATAAGGATAAAACTGAAATGATGATCTTTGCTCCTGACAATATAACACCTAAGATTAAGCAGGTTTTGAGGGTTTCAGCTTCTTCAGATTATAGTGAAATGAGAAATCTAGGTGTCATTCTGGATATAGTCATATGTTTTAACAGTCATATAAAGTCTGTAGTTCGCTCATGTTTTTTCCATTTTAGGAACATTGTTCAGATTAGATTGGTGGTCTCAAGAAAAGGGATGGAGATGCTTGTTGATGCCTTCATCTCGTCACGATTGGACTATTTCAATCAGGAGCGGACTGGCCATAGGGAGCACCAGGACAATTCACGGTGGTCTGGCAGCCAAATTGGCCTGCTGCCCTACAAATAATTATTATTATTTTTATATTATTGTCATTGTTATTGTTGGCTGTAAAAAACATATTAAGTTTTAAGACTTTTCAATAAGATATATTTATATGTAGCAATTGTTGTACTAGTTTTGACATTTAGGCAAGATGAAACAATAACACATGGTCCTAATGTAATACTTAAACAAATGTACTCCTATACTATGCGGAAAAAAAAAATACAATGAAGTGGTTGTTTTGCAACAAGGTGAGGGGTGTTGTTGAAAAAGTGACAAGAAAATTAGTGAAAAAAGTAAACACACACATGAGAGATATCAGCGAAAACGCGTGTTTGACGCGTGTTATGGTGCTTTTCCACTACAGCATCAAATCCCACTGGCCACGCTACAACGCCACTGCTTTGGGGAGTGTCAAATTTAAAGCAGAGCACACCTATGGAAAAACAATGTTTATGCCTTGTTTGCTTTTTATTTGTCTTTTTTAACGGTGGTTCACAAACTAAACTAAAGTACATTTGTGACTTTTTCAATAATATGTGATTTCAGCTCAGCAATCCACCAGTTTCGGTGAAATGCATCATAGTCTCACCTTGCCTACTTCTCATAGTTATTGGTTGTCACCCGGCGTTTTGCGCTTGAGACTTGCATAAAGTTGAGGAATGCCCAACCTTTTGACGCTCTCAGCCGCTCTCAATGCTTTCTCCACGCCGCTTCCAATCCCAAAATGCCATGCGACTGTTTACGCTCAACTTCCATATGAATGAATTGAAAACGCTCGCTTCGCCGCGCTCACTACGTGCCAGTGGAAACGCACCGTAACGCATGATTTTCGCGAGTTGAAAAATCTGAACATTGGCTAAAATTTGCGCCGCGTTAACCAATCAGGAGCTTGCTCAAGTAGTGACGGAGGCAGAAATCCGAAACAACAATGGAGGACAAAATCACCGAACAGCTGTCTGTGGATACTCGGAGCTGTACCATACATCTTTGTACTTTTATAGAAACAGGAATAAAAAGGATCTTGCTTGGAAGAAAGTGAGTGAGGAGGTCGGACAATCTGGTAAGTTTACAAAAAAAGCTCTTTACTCAATTTGACCTACATATATATACATATTAAGACTACAAGCAAGCTAAAGCTGGCAAATTGAGCTCATTCACCTATTTTACAACTACTTTACCGCTGACGAGTGGCAGAAGCCCCTCCCATGACGCGAATTCGAGTCTGTTGTGAAGTAAATTTCACGCGCGAATGAAGCGAGTGAACTTCCAACTACGCGCGAATAGCATCTGGTGTGAACACACACAAAGGTGATCATGCTTTTTGTTCTGTGGCAGAGCAGCTTTGGAACTCTCTTCCATTAGCAATGAGAACTATGGGTTCTGTCAATTCTTTTAAAAAACACCTGAAGACACATCTTTTTGGACTTGCTTTTAAGTAGATAGGAAGCTGAAATTGACAGAGATACAGTGTAAGTCTCTCTGGTAGCATTCTGCTACAAAAGAGATAATTCGGTAACACTTTATAATAACGTTCAGCTGTACATTCATAAATGTTCAATATGGGATATGCTAACAATTTATGTATGTTTTGTTAATTCATTTACAAGTAATTCATTAATGATGGACTTATAATTAAAAAAAAACATGACTATATGTTCACAAATGATTATTAAGTAAAATGCTAACAATTTACAAATCTGTTGTAAATTATCTTTAAAAAATTGCATATCATGAAATAATTGTTCATATGTTTAGTACATGGTTAATGTCACGATGCAGGCAGGAACACACGAACAACGACGTAATTAAAGACGTACATTTAAAAAATCCAATGGGAACAGGCAGACACAGGAACACAGAGTAGAAACATCAGGAATAACATTAAAGACCGACAAGAGTACAGGGGAAAACACACACCTTAAATACACAGACTAATTACAAACACAGGTGTCGACGATGAGGGAGAAACCCCAAAAACACTCAGAACTGCGGGGGAAACTGGGAGAAACCAAATAGAAAGTCCGGGGGTGTGACATTTAATAACTTACTAGTTAATATATTATTTGTTACTTAAAAATAATTAAAATGTCAATCATTGACATTTTTATCCTTCACGAAAGTTTGCATCATAAATAAACCATTTAGAACACTTTCTGCATCCCCTAATCTAAAATGTAAACAGTTCATCAGTTGTAAATGTATTGCTCATCATTCGTAGATCTTTGCTCCAGTGTGCATACCCACACAACCTGAAACTGGCAGGTTTGTAAAACATTTACAACTGATGAGTAGTTTACACTTTAGATTAGGGGATGCAGAAAGTGTTGTGAATGCCTCATAGACACCAGATGATTTGTAACATGTAAGAAAGATCTACATATGATGTTTACACTAAAAATCAGTTTAGAATAGTGCATAAGTACGTGATTTGAGACGTACCGATGGAGTATTTTAGTGCTGTGAACCTGATGTGATATTCGTGGAGGGTAAAACGGCTTAGGACGTTTATTCACTTGACACCAATATATATATATATATATATATATATATATTGCATTTTTGTGATTTTTAACAGACCAGCTTACAACTTTAATGAAACCTATATATATACTGATCATTTACTAGTGGTTTGATCATCACTTGTTCATGATTAACAAATGTTTATTGAGATAATGTTGACATTTCAATGATTAATAAGTAATTATTAAAATATTAACTAGCAATTTATTAACCATTTACTAATGATCTGTTTGATTATTTCATGATATGCTATTTTTAAAGATAATTCACAACAGATTGGTAAATGGTTAGCATATTAATTACAAGAAAAAGGAACATATCACTCATTAATAATTTATAAACACAGTCATGTTTTGTAAATGATTAGTTCATCATTAACTAATTACTTGTAAATTAACTTGTAATTGACTTGTAAATGAATTAACAAAACATACACAAATTGTTAGCATATCACTTATTAATCATTTGTGAATGTTTTGTAAGTGATTATTTCATCATTAAACTAATCACTTACAAAAGACTTTTAACTGTAAGTTATTATAAAGTGTTACTGATAATTCTCACAAAACTGTTTTCTGAAAGCTTTTTATAAGGTAAACATATGTTTTAGTCATTATAATTCATGTGTGTAAACATTGCAACAACAGAAATTGTGAGTAACAATACGTTACGTTTGTTAAGAGCTATATACATAATAGGATATTTTTATATATTATTATATTAAAGGCCTTTTTTCCATTAAGACTCTCAATAATGTCCATATTCCACATATAAAACAGAGAAACACAGGGCAGAATAACAAAACACAGCTGTGGCTGCACTATGAAGTATGTTGACTCACTCATCTGTGATCTGATCTTTTCTCTCTGTTTTTTCATCCTCTTCATTCGTTCTCCTGCTTTTTTTTCCTCTGCTCTTCTTCTCTCTTTCATCTCCTGTAAAATCTTTCTGTCTATTTCAAAATGGCGGCCGTTGTTTTGTGCCACTGTCTCCTCAATCTTCTCCAGCAGCTCCTTGATCTGAGTGTGGTCTCTCCTGTTCTGATTGTTGAGAACATGATACCTGTTCCCACATTTGTCCAGCAGCCACTGGAGATCCTGTCCTTCTCTCTCAATGTGCTGCTCTATAGATGTGTCTAACAGATGGTCTCCACGAGTGAACAGCACTATAGTGTGACTCCAGACTCTCTCACCGAGAAGATCCAGATGAACCTGCAATGCTTTTCTCTCAGTCTCTTCAAATCTATTATCCACATTTATGATCAGTAGTACAGCGTGTGGTCCTGGAGGACACAGAGACACACTGAGCAGAATCTCCTGTTTCAGTAACTCAGAACTGAACTCAACAGTGTACATCCTCCACCATCCTGGAGCTTCAATGACAGTGATGTGTCTGTCTGCTACTTCTCCATGTCTCCTCACACACTGAACAGATGTCTTCAAGTCAAACTCCTCTCTGCCCAGGATAGTGTTTCCTGTTAAACTTTTTCCAGCAGCTCTATAACCCATCAACACAATCCTCAGCTCTGAGAGACTTTGGGCATCACCTGCAACAAATAATATATTACATTGAAATATAAATATATATTATACTGGAAAAACATTATTTCGCAGAATATCATCATATACTGATATTTTGCAAAATAATGTATTTTCAATATACATTTTTATAAAATCTATAAGATAAATATAGCCCCTCACATGGAAGTCTCCATTATGTTTCTACAGTAGCCCTAAACGGACAAACTGCTCCACAGATCGTGTTTCTTCACTGTTGTTCTTTGTGAAAAACACTGACACAATGATGAACAAGTAACAGTAATATTCACAATAACATTGTTTTTATTGAATATTTAAGTAAATATGATTCCTTATTTTACATTTTAAAAGAAACCTCATTATTATTTGCTGTCAAAAGCGAAGACACTTAAACCTGTGTCGGCCAACGTAGCCTCTTTAGAGGGAGGAGTTAGCGGTGGACTGTTGCAATTCACAACCTCACCGCTAGATGTCGCAACAATCTACATACTGCACCTTTAAACTCTTTTTATGTGATTTGCACATACTTTTTGTAAATGGCAGAAAAATGTGATCAATCTTATACATAATACAATTTTTGTAATGTGGCAGGTTAAGTGGGCTCGGTCTGTTGGCCTGATGGGGGTGTGGTTAGTAGATTAATAAGGGGAACGATCTATTTAAGGACTTTTACTTTGACGGGTGTGGATGTGCCTGACTGATTCTTGTTCCTCCTTTTCCTGGCGTAGCGCTTTCCGTTCCCGTTCCTGTTTGTATCCAGGTATGGTGAGATTCTGCTGACAGTATAACTGTAACACAGGGAGTCGAGGTGGATCCAAATGCAGGCTTTATTTACAGATGTGGTCAAGACAGGCAGGGTCAATCACCAGCAAACAGGAAAATCAAGGGCAAGACAAAAGCGTAATCCAGTAAGACAGTCGAGGGTATGAAATCCAAATGAGCAGTCCAAAGTAACAACGGAAAACAGACAAAGAAACAAGGGAAAACTATGACTAGACTAGGACTAGAAACAAAACAAGGAAATAACTACGAAACTAAGATGAACGGTGACTAGGAAACACGGGAACTTGGAAAACTTGGAGAACGCTTGGTAGAGTTAGCTAGAGCAAAACAAGACTTCGTGAAGAGGCTGTATGTGTGAGGGACTAATAAGCAGTCACTGTGATGAGGAACAGATGTGTGCAGCAATCAGTGCAGTGGGTCACGAGGAGCAGGTGTGAGCAGTAATTAGTGCAGTGGCTTGTGGGGGATGAAGTCCATGATGTGTAGTGCAAGAGTTTATGATAACAGGACGACGGAGGCTCAATTCGTGACAGAGCCCCCCACCTAAGAGCGGGTTCCAGAAGCCCCAAATACAATCCACAGAGATAATGGAGCAGGAGCAGAAGAGGGACGGCCCCAAGGGTACAGCGGATGGAGGGTGGTAGATGGAGGGATGGAGCCATGGTAGAGGAAAGGCTGACGACTCCATGGGGCCAACCGACGAAGGTGGAGCAGGTGGTGGTAGAACCTGAGGCGGAGACGGAAAGCCGATGGTCATGGGCGACACCGAGGATCCGGAGGGCCAAGGCGGAACCCAAGGCTCTGGCAACCAAGGCGGAGATGGAGGTCCGAAGGTAGGCGGCAGAGCCGGAACCGAGGCTGTGCCCGCGGGAGAGAGGAGGTCCACAGAGGACTGAGCGACGAGGCGCAGCCAGAGGAGTAGAGTCCAGAGGCGAAGGTGGGGCGACGACTGACCAGGGCGGAGCCGGAGGGAGGATGGAGCCTGGTAAGGCTGGTGGACCGACGGCCGACAGCGGAGACGAGGGAGCAGAGAGCCGGGGTGGAGCCGCAGGGTCAGAGGGCCGAGGCGGAGTCCAGGACTCTAAGGCTGGAGGCGATGGTGAGGGGTCCTCCAGCCATGACACCGATGGAGACTGGCAGACCCACGGGAAGTTCTCTTCACCGAACTGGGTTGAAGGTGAGCAGAGGGACTGTCAGGAGACAAAGGTGACGGGATTGGGGCAGTAGGGAGGGTGGGTGGGGAATTCCTGGCATGAAGCCAGCTCATTAGTGGCCTTCATGGCCTGAACAGGGTAATTATACAGTCCATAAATGGCCTCCGTGGCCTGAACAGGGCAGACAGGAATCTCAGGAAGACTGGACGGAACCAGCAGAGGTTCTGGACGACTGGGCGGAACCAGCTGAGGTTCTGGACGACTGGGCGGAACTAGCGGAGACTCTGGGAGGCTGGGCGGAACCAGCGGAAACTCTGGGAGGCTGGGCGGAACCAGCGGAGACTCTGGGAGGCTGGGCGGAACCAGCGGAGACTCTGGACGGCTGGGAGGAACCAGCGGAGACTCTGGACAGAACCAGCGGAGACTCTGGACGGCTGGGAGGAACCAGCGGAGGGAGACTCTGGACAGAACCAGCGGAGACTCTGGACGGCTGGACGGAACCAGCGGAGACTCTGGAGACAGAACTGGGGCCATAAACTCCATCTTGGCTGGAGACTGAGGCTTGGCGGCCATCTTGTGAACAGACGCTGGAAGGGCAGCCAACTTGTGCAATGGCTCTGGAAGGGTGGCCATCTTGAGAACAGACTCTGGAAAGGCGGCCATCTTGTGAACAGGCTCTGGAAGGGCGGCCATTTTGTGAGGTGGGTCTGGCGTGGCAGATATCTTGCAAGAAGTTGTGTTGATATACATCTTATGAAAACCACATTCCTCTTCCGCAATACCTACAGTGAATGCAGACCCGCCTGATTGAAGTGCCAGATCAATGTATTGTTCTAACGCCCAATTTTGATCATGAAGTGGCATCAAAGAGTGGAGTGGTTCAGAAAGGCCTCCATGAAAAAATATCATCAGACATACATTGTCCATAGAAGTCTGCTTAGCTTATTCAACAAAGTCCATAACATAATCCTCAATAGACCGCTCACCCTGCTAGAGACACATGATCTGCACAGCTGAATCCATGCTGGAACCGGATAACTCCACAATAGCTGCTGGATCCTTGTAATGGCGAAGTCTTCTGTAACACAGGGAGTCGAGGTTGATCCAAATGCAGGCTTTATTTACAGATGTGGTCAAGACAGGCACGGTCAATCACCAGCAAACAGGAATATCAAGGGCAAGACAAAAGCCTAATCCAGTAAGACAGTCGAGGGTCGAAATCCAAATGAGCAGTCCAAAGTAACAACGGAAAACAAACAAAGAAACAAGGGAAAACTATGACTAGACTAGGACTAGAAACAAAACAAGGAAATAACTATGAAACTAAGATGAACGGTGACTAGGAAACACTGGAACTGGGAAAACATGGAGAACGCTTGGTAGAGTTAGCTAGAGCAAAACAAGACTTTGCGAAGAGGCTGTATGTGTGAGGGGCTTATAAGCAGTCAGTGTGATGAGGAACAGATGCGTGCAGCAATCAGTGCAGTGGGTCACGAGGAGCAGGTGTGAGCAGTGATTAGTGCAGTGGCTTGTGGGGGATGAAGTCAATGATGTGTAGTGCAAGAGTTTATGATAACAGGACGACGGAGGCTCAATTCGTGACAATAACTGTGACTAGTCTAAAGCTAATATGCACTTTTTATATGTTAATTATAACTGAGTTGGTGGTATAGGCGGGTGGCAAGCTCGTGTCAGAGTTCGTTTTTAGGTATGTGTATTCACATTGAGTCTAGTTATCACTGCTTCGGCTGAGATATTTATTATATTGTTTATACTAACAGCAACGTAAGAAAGGTAGGAATGCCGGGCGGTAGGTTGAACTGCGACATTTTTCTGTGAGTAACCATACAGCTACGTGTTTGGTGGTTGTTTGACCCACGTGAGTATTCATTCCTTTTTTTTATTTATTTATTTTTTTGTTAATAGATTTAGCTTAATGCTTGCTTTTTTTGTATTAGGTTTGGAGTGCAGAATATTTCAAACTTTAAGCTCCATTCTTAGTTGACGACGCTACGTAAGACACCTTTGCTGTTTTGTTTATTATGGACATGCGCTGCTGTTTTGTTTGTGGAAATGAATGCTTCTTTGCCTCCTGCTCTGCTGCTTTGTGGGCCTTTTGGCTGGTAGCTACAAGCTTTCAGCCTACTAGGCTGTTCTGAATCTTTAATGTTGATTTGTTTTTAAGTGTAGTTTGATTTTGTTTTGTTTGTATTGGATTGCTTTATTATTAGATTTATTTTCGTGTAACAATGTTCTTTTTTTTCTGTTTATTATTGAAGTTTGTGTTAGTTGTGACTTATTTGGTAGTATTACTACCCACTGATTTATCCTTTTTTTTGTTATTTTCCGTTTTGTGTATTGCCTGTGACACTATTTTTTTTTTATTATTGGCTTTGCCAATTTGCTGTTTTTAGGCACTGGTATCTGTTCCTATTGCAATTGGGGCTGCGAGGAGACCTGAGTGCTACAGTAACTTAAAGTCGAGCTTGTAACCTGTTTTGGGTTTTCCTTGTACTTATCGTTTAAACGTTATTTGTAGCCTGTGTGTTTGTGGGTGTGCGGGCATGTGTGTTTTGTGTTTGCTTTCTTTCTGTTTAGGAGCTGGTGAGGTTTGGAGCAGGGGAGGCTAGATGGGCTGTTCGGGATGTGTACTTCACCGTGTTTTGGGCGTGTCAACACAATTTCCTTGCAGTGGGTGTGTGGTGCCATTTTGGTGTGAATTTGGGTGGGTTTGGATGACCTACTGAGTTGTAGCCGGCCTGCCTTGTTCCTGCTTAACCCAGCTTCATCAATGTATACTTACATATTTCTTGTTTGTGTGTTTTATTGGAGAGACCATTTTATTGATCCTTTTTTATAATAAAATATATCTTTTGTATTGGCACCCACGTCTCATTTCATTCTTAATTCTTTGTCCTCAATTGGTAAAACTTACCTGAGTGTCCTTGTGGGAAGTATTTCCCTAGCGCTCCACCGGGGTGGAGTTAATTGAGAGGTCCTGTCTTTTCTGAAATTTAGCCCGGCCACATTTTGGTGTAGTCGGCAGGGTTTACCTGGTAAGGCAAGGATTTTGGTAAGTGAGACGTGGGCATATATGTTTCTATTGTATGTGCGTGTGTTTTTTTTTTCTCCTCTCTTTTTTTTCAGAAGCAAAACAGCAGCGTGTGTTCCGTTCTCTCTGGGCAAGTCTTATTTCTCTGATAGCGTCTTCCTTTGTGGTAAGTGTAGTTATGACCAGTATGGAGGATGAGATGCAGGACCCGACCAGATTTCTTGCGACGCGGGAATAAATTTCCAAATAAGCGGTTGCGGTCGGTAACTCTGGTGTAATTTGAACGGGAGCGTGTGGTAACAATATCCCATTCCTGACGTCTTTTCTAAACAGCAAATCTGCGCTTTACTCATTCCTATCAAGCACCTGTAAACTGTTATGCACTCGCTACACTCATGGACCAGTGCTTTCAGAATCATGCATTTTACTGGCAATGTCTCATAGGCGCATAAAGTTAGGGTACTACTGGTGTTTTTTCCGTGGGCAACTGTTTATCAGTTTATCAGCGTTACTCCAGAGCGCAAAGCCATGTTTGGAGTGCCAAAATCTTCATAAGGTTTTGCTGACTGATTTTTCACAAACAGTGTGGTTGTTAACTCCTGACCCGAGCCCATCTTTTTCTCCTTTGCTAAAACAACTTATACTACTGTTTTGGCAATTAAAATAGTTCAGTTTTGCATGAAATGACAAAGTGGTTATAATTTCGTTTCTTTTTTATTAAGGTAATTTAAAAAAAAAAAAACGTTTGGAGCATTTTTTTGTTCGTTAAATGTAAGCTTTTCTTAGTAACTCAAGCGGCGGTGGGAGACAGTAAGTTGACCTACTCTATGTTTGAATTTGCCTTCTCAAATCATGAATTGGCTACAATAAAATCTATAGATTTAAATAACATAGAAATAATAGCCTAATAATATATAAATGTTCGCTATAAGGAGCATTCCCAATGGTTTTTGCGCAGAGTGGAAACCAAAACGCGTTTTAGGACACGGAGGCACAAGTGTGATCAGTTACATTTCAACTATTTAACCGTTATTTTTTTGTCAGACATGATAAATATATTTGTAGAAAGCTTTAAATGAGTACTTAACGAAATAAAACAAATCGAAAACAAAAACTCTTTTATTATGTAGCTGTTACGAGATGTGTTGAACGAGACGAGACAATAGACAATGTTCAAACAAACGACCAGTGGCGGCTGGTCCATAGGGGGCGCTGGGGCGCTGTATGCGCTGAATTAATGTTACAGTGCATTTTTCGCTGTAAAAATGAACATGGATTGACACGGAAATGTACCATAAATGCATATAAATGAAGTCAACTGTGTTTCACAGTCAACACGTGGCTTTTTGGCTATGTTTAAAATAAGGAAAGGTGCAGTTTTAAATAAACTAGGCAACATAATAGATGCACTTGTCCAGGTAGAAAAGTTCTTTAAAGGATTGTTTTTAATAAAGATTTAATGCGAAAGAAAGGCATGAGAGCTTCCTGCACTGCAAAAAAATGCTTTTCTTACTTAGAATTTTGTCTTGTTTCAAGCCAAAATATCTAAACATTCTTAAATGCAGCCATATTAACCTGTAGCCCAAGACTGGTCACCCACTGAAGCTAAGCAGGTTTGAGCCTGGTCAGTACCTGGATGGGAGACCTCCTGGGAAAACTAGGTTGCTGCTGGAAGAGGTGCTAGTGAGGCCACCAGGGGGGTGCTCACCCTGTGGTCTGTGTGGGTCCTAGCACCCCAGTATAGTGACGGGGACACTGTACTGACAAAAAGCACTGTCCTTCAGAGAGTAGAGCTGTGACCTCAGCATCCTGGCCAAATTTGCCCATTGGCCTCTGACCATCATGGCCATTGAATCATCCCCATATTCTGATTGGCTTCATCACTCTGTCTCCTCTCCACCAGTAAGCTGGTGTGTGGTGGGCATTCTGGCGCACTATGGCTGCCGTCGCATCATCCAGGTGGATGCTGCACACTAGTGGTGGATAAGGAGATACCCCTGACACTGTAAAGCGCTTTGAGTGTCTAAAAAAGCGCTATATAAATGTAACAAATTATTATTATTAAATCAAGAAGGATTTTCTAGACAAGTAAAAATTATTGTCTTGTTTTTAGTATAAACAAGGCAAAATTAAGTGAGTTTTTGTTTAAAACAAGCTAAATAATCTGCCAATGGGGTAAGAAAAAAAAAACTTATTTCAAGCAGACAACTAGATTCAGACAACTCATTCAGCTAAACTGATTTAACTGTTTTTTACATGCTTTAATAATTTTTGGTTACTAAAATTAAAAAAAATTAAGTTTCTGTTTCAAAGTTTACAGATAGATGGCTAATTTGTATACCATTGATATGTTCAGTATTCATGTAAACTGTTTAATAAACACTTCTGGCACTTTTTTCAAATCTCTTCATTAGTTTTGTTTTTCCTATAAATGATTCAATAAATACCATACCATGAAGTTTTGATACCGTTACATCCCTACTATTAACATGTTAAAAATAAGTTTAATACATATTGCAAAATAATTACGAAATTGCATTATTTTGACATACAATCCGACTGGTAGGTAGGTTAGCACCTGTTAAAAATAAAAAAAATCTAAACTGTTTTTCGTTTGTTTGTGTATGCGGGACGCCGGCCAAATGGGTGTCTATTAGGTCTGTAAATTTTTGAAACGCATGTGACTTGAGGCTGAGCTCTGATTGGCTTGTTTCAGATTGTCCTCGGGGAGCAGAGCACAGAGCTCCAGACCCTCCCACTTTAGATCTTAGCCAATCAATCTTGTTTTTATATATTTTGTCCTCATGTGATTGGACCGTTCTCGACTGTCAAATATGTGCAATATCTTTTCCGAGATGAAAGTAAATTTGATTTTATCTTTCACAAGCGGTTCAAATGAAGAAAAAAATAAATAAAATAAACTTACAAATCATGAAGCTTGGATAGAGTTTGCTTGCTATGCGATGTAAGTCATGCCTTTTATTGTTTTCATTGTTTGTTATTTCAAAGTCCTGTCACTGAAGCGTTGTGGGCAACTACACAAAAAGTAACGTTAATTGTAACAATGCAGTTTAACTCAATCGTCGGGGTACAAGCAAGGTTTATGTAGATGTCTTTTTTCAAGTAAATTGTGAGTGTCTATGTTAGTATTATTATAAGCACAATATTAAAGTAGATGTATATAATATAGTGTTCCTTTTTTAATTGGACATACAAATATATTGTCAATGGCATTATAATTACTTATTATATTGGACTATATATAACTTTATGAAAATTAATTTATATGCAATGTTTTATTACAAATCAATTTATTTTCTCTGTCTTTGAGATTTATCCTGTGGCTCCCTCGTGTGGATAACATTAGTATTATGGCCTTTATCTCTGAATCACATTAATATAAATGGCTAATATTTTTTGGGATGATTACAGATGTTTAATGATTACTTTACTGATAATAAAGCCTGTATTAATAGTGTGATTCATTCTGTGTGCGGACGAGAGGGGCGACAAAACAGGACACCAGAGTCAATAAAGGTGAAGGCTTGGGTTGAGGACGAAACCCCGGGAGGGGGACCAAAACAAAAGTCAACATAGTCCAGGGGGCGACGACGGAGGGAGGAGCCAGGGAAGAAACAGGAGGGACCTGAAGCAGGAGAGCAGGACCCAGATCGCAGCCAGGATGACAGCCCACGGTGGCGCCGACGGAGGGAGGAGCCATGGTGGAGGAAGGACCGACGACTCCAGGGGGCCGACCAACAGAGGCGGAGCAGTTGGCAGAGGAACCCGAGGCGGAGATGGAGAGCCGAGGGACCAGGGTGAAACCGCGGATCCGGAGGGCTAAGGCGGAACCGGAGACTCTGGCAGCGGAGTTTGCTTGCTAGATGCGATGTAAGTCATGCCTTTTATTGTTTTCATTGTTTGTTATTTCAAAGTCCTGTCAATGAAGCGTTGTGGGCAACTACACAAAAAGTAACGTTAACTGTAACAATGCAGTTTAACTCAATCTTCGGGGTACAAGTAAGGGTTTATGTAGATGTCTTTTTTCAAGTAAATTGTGAGTGTTTATGTTAGTATTATTATAAGCACAATATTAAAATAGATATATATAATATAGTGATCCTTCTTTAATTGGACATACAAATATATTGTCAATAGCATTATAATTACTTATTATATTGGACTATATATAACTTTATGAAAATTAATTTATATGCAATGTTTTTTTACAAATCAATTTATTTTCTCTGTCTTTAAGATTTATCCTGTGGCTCCCTCGTGTGGATAACTCTAGTATTATGGCCTTTATCTCTAAATCACATTAATATAAATGGCTAATATTTTTTGGGATGATTACAAATGTTTAATGATTACTTTACTGATAATAAAGCCTGTATTAAAAGTGTGATTCATTTTGTGTGCGGACGAGAGGGGCGACAAAACAGGACACCAGAGTCAATAACGGTGGAGGCTTGGGTTGAGGACGCAACCCCGGGAGGGGGACCAAAACAAAAGTCAACATAGTCCAGGGGGCGACGACGGAGGGAGGAGCCAGGGAAGAAACAGGAGGGACCTGAAGCAGGAGAGCAGGACCCAGATCGCAGCCAGGATGACGGCCCACGGTGGCGCCGACGGAGGGAGGAGCCATGGTGGAGGAAGGACCGCCGACTCCAGGAGGCCGACCAACAGAGGTGGAGCAGTTGGCAGAGGTACCCGAGGCGGAGATGGAGAGCTGAGGGACCAGGGTGATACCGCGGATCCGGAGGGCCAAGGCGGAACCGGAAACTCTGGCGGCCGAGGCGGAGGCGGAGATCCGGAGGTCCGCGGCGGAGCCGGAGCGACAGAGGACAAAGGCGACCCTTACGGGAAGGAGGAGCCTGACAGAGCCGGAGGGACAGAGGGACGAGGCGAAGCCAGAGGAGTGGAGTCCCGAGGCGGCGGGTGGTTGACGACTGACCAAGGCGGAGCAGGAAGGAGGATGGAGCCCAGGGGAGCTGGTGGGCCGACGGCGACGGTGAAGCTGAGGGCGTAGAGAGCCGTGGTGGAGCCGCAGGGTCGGTGGGCCGAGGTGGAGATCTGGGCTCGGAGGCTGGAGGCGGAGCTGAGGGAACCTCCAGCCGTGTCACTGATGTGAGCTGGCATCCCTGCGGCGAGCCCACTGCATAGATGGTGGGCTGAGGACTCTGGCCCTGTCGCTCGCAGCTCAAGCTCCGCCTCCGCGGTGCACTCGGGTTCAAACTCCGCTTGTCGGGATGATGGTTGGCTGCTCTCTGGGTCTTGAGTGGGGCTGACGTCCTCCTCGATGATGCCGATAGTCCAGGATGATCCACAGGACGCCAGCACCCACTCGATGTAAATGGCAATGTCCTCTCGAGGACCCTCCGCGGACAGCCGCGCTTTGGTGGTGATGTTTAGTCCATTTCAAAAGAACGTGCACAGGCAGCTGTCCGGGTAGTGCGTGAGTGGTATGAGTTGCACAAAGTCTCTGGTGTGGTCCTCGAGAGAACGGCTCCCCTGCTCCAGGAGGATGATGAAAACATTTGGGTTATCCATGATGGAAAAATTAAAACAAACACTGAGAAAAACGAAAAAACAAAACGCAGGGGAAAATGCCGTGAACTGTTTCAGTTGGTCCTTCTGTTACGAGATGTGTTGAACGAGACAAGACGATAGACAATATTCAAACAAACAACTATATTTAATATCAATCTTCAAGAGGAACAAGGCAGGAACAGGCAGGAACAGAGATCTTCACACACTTCACACAACATTAAGGACCGACAATAAACTCAAGGAACAGACAGACTTATAAATGGTGACTAATCATTGAATACAGGTGATGGTGATGACACAAACAAGGACTAAACCAAATGATCTATAAAATGACAGGGGGAGACAATGGGGAAAAACCAAGTACAAAACAGACATGAACGTAACAGTAGCTAATCCGTAAAGATGCATTTTTCTCTAAAGACGCGTCCAATGAGGCGATGGATGAGGAGGATTGTTAAATTCATCATCACTGACTCAGAAAACAGTTTATAAATAATTAAAATATCTCTTTACTATATTTCACAGTCATGGTAATTATTTTTGCTGGTGCTTTGTGGCAAGCTTTATCCTATTGCGTGCACTTGAACGGGTAATGCTTCCAGCTGTGCTGAAGATACGCTCAATGCTGCAGACAGGACCGTCCGAGCCACTCTCGATCATATTCAAGGTAGTCATGGTAGCCTGGTCTGTTGTTACCACCAGCACTGCATTTTTTTAAAAGTTGAACATGGAAATATAATGGATGTATTTCGAAAAAAGTTTTATATACTCTGTATTGTTTCCTAATGGTTAAATGTGAGATTCTTGAAAGGAGAACTAAATTTAGCGGGAACGGTCGGGTCGGGAAGAAAATTATTCTAACCGGGCAGCGGGTGAACAAAGCCTGAATATATAGCGGGAGCGGGACTAGAAAAGCAGTCCCGCGCACACCTCTACCTTCAGGCCCTTTCAATGGCCCCTTTATTGATTTTGTGCCCGGTCTGGCCAAAGCCTTTCTCTACCCTAGAGCTGGGTATGTCCCGAATGTCCCCACACCAGTACCACAGCAGGTCACACTCCAGGCCTTCACTTCACCAGGCACTCCTTTTATCCCTCTTGTTCTGGCAGTTTCTCAGACAGAGGTGTACTATCATTCGCTCGCGTCCTGGCAATTTCCGTAGGCGGAGACTTTATCAGTGTTCTGGCACTTTCACCAGGCACAACTCTTTCCACCCTTGTTCTAGCAGTTTCCTAGGCAGGGAATTCTGGAGTCGTGGGCATGTCGTTCCCCATAGTGTTCGACCATAATTCCCGCATCCCTGCCACACATCGCTTCATTCCAAGGAGCTGACGCCGGCTTCAACCACATGCTCTTATACTTCCTGGCCGCTTACGTCACCACGCCTGTGCCGTCACTCCCGTCATCTGATTGGTTGCAGACCAATGGCATTTCCCCATAGCGTTCGACGAAGAATCTCGTTCCCTCAGGGAACCGGGGTTACATGCGTAACCCGAGACGTTTTGTGGTAAATCTCGCACAGGTATCGATGAATGGTTGGAAGAAACGGAGGCATGTATGCGGGCTCGTGATTTGTCTAAAGCCGACTGTAGGAGCGATTTTTGTTTGGTTGTAATTTTCTTTCACGCCACAGGAGGGTGTATAGTGTATTTGTTTTGTGTTTAGGACAAGACAAACAACAAAGGAGATTGCTTGTATTTCTTAGAAAGATATACCAAGGGACGTTCAAAGGAAATCATGCGTAGCTACATGAACATGAGACCTGAAAGAGGGTATGTATCAGCTAAAGCTATGCTTAAGCAGCATTTTGGAAGTGATCATATGGTGTCTGCTGCCTACATGGAGAAAGTGCTTCAGTGACCAATGATTAAAAGAGAAGACGTGACGGCTCTTCAAGATTATGCAGTCTTTTTGCAAGGTTATTGTAATGCGATGTCGGAGGTGCAGTACTTACAAGAACTGGATATGCCAGCCAATATGAGAACAGTGGTTTCAAAACTTCCATTTAAAATAAGAGAGAAATGGAGAAGTCTTGCATGTGATCATTTGGATCAACAAAATCGAAGAGCTGCCTTTGATGATCTTTATTTTTTGTTTTCTTTATTGAGCGTCAAGTTAAAATCATCTCAGATGCAATATTTGGGTACATCCAAAATGTGGAAAAAGGGAATGATCAGTAAGCCTAAGGATGTGGACAAACGGAATCCACAGTCTCTACCAAAGTCAAAATTTAAAGGTAACAGTTTTGCTACTAGCATTACTGATGTTGACAGACACACAGCCAAGGAAATGAAGGCAAAGACTCACCAAGTTAAGAACAGACTTAGTAAACCTGTCACTTGTCTGTTTTGTTCTTAAAATCACTCTCTGGAACAATGTAAACCATTTGAGAAGATAAAGCATAGAGAAAAAGGTTAACTTTTTAAAGGGAAATGCTTTTTGCTTTGGCTGCCTTCAGACTGGACATCAGAGCAAGGAGTGCACACGGCCTTTAACTTGCAAAACCTGCCACCAAAAGCATCCTACTGTTATGCATATACACTTCAAACAGAAAGTTGATACAGATGTTAACACTGATGATCAGAGCTGGCCCAAGGCATAAGCGAACTAAGCGGCTGAGTACATGAAATTACATCGTTTTTTTATTTTTATTTTTTATTTGTATATGTATAATATTTCAATGGTTATCATACTGGTAATGGAAACTATTATTCAATAAAAAAAACAACGCAATATTATTCTAACTGGCTGCTGCAGGATGCATGCACAGTTGGAGTGTGACAGCCTTACTATGCCTGACTGAGGTAACTTAAAGGTGCAGTGTGTAGATTTTTTGCGGTCTGTAGCGGTGAGGTTGTGAATTGCAACCATCGACTCCGTCCACCGCTCACCCCTCCCTTTACTGAAGCTACAGTGGCCGACACAGGTTTAAGATGTCGTAGTTTTTGACGTGTAGGATGAGACGACACGATATACACAACAAACACTATTTAATATAATTCTCAAAGATGAACAAGGCAGGAACACAGATAATAGTCCTCACACGATAAACATTAAACATTTAACAAAGACCGACAGTGAACTCAAGAAACAGACAGACTTTTAAAGACAAACTAATCATTAGACACAGGTGACAGGGATCAGGGCAAACGAGGGCAAAACCAAATCACACAGAATCAACAGGGGGAAACAACGGGTGAAACCAAAGACATAAACAGACAGAACTGTGACATTACGTCCCCCTCTGAATAGGCGCGTCCTTGCGCCGTAGAAAATACAAAAAAGAAGAAGAGAGGGGTGGCAAACCAGAAACATAATGTCCATGAGGGAGGGGGCTTCGGCGGAGGATGCAACCCATGAAGGGGGGCCAAAACAAAAGTCCAAGAGGCAGACAAGACAGTCCAAGTGGGCGACGACGGAGGGAGGAGCCAGGAAGGAAACAGGAGGAATCCGGGGCAGGAGGAACCGACCCAGACTGCAGCCATGATGACGGCCCACTGTGGAGCCGACGGAGGGAGGAACCATGGTGGACGAAGGCGTGCTGACTCCATGAGGCCGACCAACAGAGGCGGAGCAGATGGAGAAGGAGCCCAAGGCGGAGACGGAGAGCCGATGATCCGGGGTGACGCCGAGGATCCGGAGGGCCAAGGTGGAATAGGCTCTGGCACCCGAGGCGGAGTTCCGGAGATCCGCGGCGGAGCCGGAGCGACAGAGGATGGAGGCTGTGACCGCAGGAAGGAGGTGTCCCAAGGAGCCGGTGGGACGGCGCGACGAGGCACAGCCGGAGGAGTAGAGTCCTGAGGTGCCGATGGGGTGACGACTGACCAGGGCGGAGCCCAAAAGACGATAGAGCCAGGTGGAGCTGGTGGATCGACGGGCGACGGTGGAGAGGAGGGTGTCAAGAGCCGTGGTGGAACCGCGGGGTCGAAGGGCCGAGGCGGAGTCATGGACTCGGAGGCTGGAGGTGGAGCTGAGGGATCCTCCAGCCGAGACGCCGATGGAAGCTGGCAGCCCCGCGGCGAGCCCACTGCACAGGTGTTGGACTGAGGGTGAGCTGAGGGGCTGTCAGGGGACAGCGGCGGCCAGACAAACATGGCATTGGATGACAGAGGGTGGGTGGGTGGTTATTCCGGGCAGACAGGAAAGTCAGGACAGACGAATACTTCCGAAAAAAAGTCAATGAGATCCCCAGAATGTTGTCCAAGCTCACCCTCAGTGGTGGTGCAGTGGGCAGGGCTCTCTATCGCCCACTCTCGCTCCACGTAGCAATCCACCGTCGCAGATGTTGCAGTCGGCTCTCGCACCTGGTCAGATGGGTCAGGCTCTGGCTCTGTCGCTCTCGGCTCTGGCTCTCCATCTGGAGTTCAGTCCTAAGTGGTAGTGGACGCATAGGCTGCTATCCGGGAAGTGTGACTGGTTAGCCAGGAAGAGAAACTCACGCGTGTGGTCCTCAAGAGAGCGTTCCCCCTGCCCCAGGAGGAGAAGAAGAACAGTAGGGTCCATTACTAAACTGAAAAAACAAACACTGAGAAAAAACTGAAAAAATAAACGCAGGAAAAAAAAGTGCCGGGTAAACTGTATTTGTCGGTCTTTCTCTTATAAGTTGACGTGTAGGATGAGACGAGAAGAGACAATATACACAATAAACACTATTTAATATAATTCTCAAAGATGAACAAGGCAGGAACAGGCAGGAACACAGATAGTAGTCCTCACACGAAAGACAAACTAATCATTAGACACAGGTGACGGGGATCAGGGCAAACGAGGGCAAAACCAAATCACACAGAATCAACAGGGGGAGACAACGGGTGAAACCAAAGACATAAACAGACAGAACTGTGACAATAATTCAGTAAAACAATGTTATTGTGAATATTTCTGTTACGTGTTCATCATTGTGTCATTGTTTTTTCGCTAGAAAAATATACGTACAATATTTATGTAGATATAAACTGATAATTCTAAGTTAATAAAAACATAATGGCTCATTAAGTATGGTCTTTATACACCCCTGAAAACATAGTTATTTATATTATATTGCATTTCTGTCTAGAGATAATCTTAAATATTTCATATTGCACCTTTAAATTCATTGAAGCAGCAGGGTCACTGCAGCAAAACAATTAATAATGTCACAAAAAAGGACATATCTTTCTGGTTCAGAGAAAAGAAAACCGAAGAAATCAGAGTAAGAGAAAGAACAGCAAGATAAAGGTAAGTAAAAAAAAAAATGAGTATAAACTAAACGAGCCTAAATTGCAAGCTAACGTTTGCTGGCTAGTTATAAGCAAACAACAAAGTTAATGTTTTATTTAACATCTGCAAATTTAAGCTTTGCAATTTTTATATATTATAATACAACATACTAAGCTGGATTAAGATTCACGTTTTTGCATTCTCTTTTTTCTGCATATCGGGGCGATGATTGGCTGCTCTCTGGGTCATGAGCGGGGCTGACGTCCTCCTCCACAAAGCCAACAGTCCAGGGAGATCCACAGGATGCCAGCACCCACTCTATGTATCCGGCGAGGCTCTCTCGAGGACCCTCCCTGGACAGCTGCCTCTTGATGGTGTCATTAAGTCCGTTGCGGAAGAACGTGCATAGGCAGCTGTCCGGGTAGTGCGTTAACGGGGCGAGGAACACAAAGTCTCTGGTGTGGTCCTCGAGAGAGCGGTTCCCCTGCTTCAGGAGGATGATGAGGACGGCAGGGTCATCCATGAGGGAAAAAATAAATAAATAAATCACTGATACAAAAAACGGAAAATAAATGCAGGGAAAGGGGCCTGATAAACTGTTTTCGGTCGGCCTTTCTGTTAGATATGCAGTTCTGTTAGATATGCAGTGGGACACCACGGCTCTCTACGCCCTCAGCTCCAGCCAAATGATCACAAAATGACGGGGAAAACAAATGGGAAAAAACAATAACAAAACAGACAGAACTGTGACAATTATATCATAATGTCTTAATGTTTTAGGTTTACAGATGGCTTGGTGCCATATATATTTTTCATATAAAAATACCCTGTTTGTTTTTGACTAATTTGTAGTTCTTTGGTATTTAGCTTTATATATTTATTTATTTTATTTATTTTTTTATTTGTAGTTGATTGTATTGCACTTTTTACATGTTGCCAAAATAAAAATTAAAGTGGTTAAAGTGTTTATAGTAAGAGCATTGTCTACCAGTTTATTTTGCTACTTTCCAGTACACCACATCTAGTATGCCAACTGGTACTGGCAGACTTTGAATGTTAAAAGTAGCAAAATAAACTGGTAGACAGTGCTCTTACTGTAAACTCTTTAACCACTTTAATTCTTATTTTGGCAACATGTAATAAGTGCAATACAATCAACTACAAATAAAATAAATAAATAAAATAAAGTGCAAATTAACACCTGACTACTCCTGTGGGTTTGCTACTGTTACAAATTAAAGATCATAGCAAGGGTAAAAACATTGCTATGATATAAGCAACACAGCTACAAAAAAATAAGATTTATATTGGGTGTGTTAGATTTATAGTGTACAAATAATTAAGGATTGACAATAAATAGTCATATTGGTGGCACAGAGGGGCCCCCAAATAAAATTCTGCTTAGGGCCCCTTAGCCGCTTTAATAGCGTGCCGGGCAGGGCCAATGGCCTCGAGTCTCAAACACCAAGGCCAAAAGTAAGCTGCGTTTCCACTATAGGGCCAGTAGCCTCGCTGTGCAAACCTAAAGCCCGCCCTTTACACACCTCATTGGATCAAACGTCACGAAACCCCTCCCCTTTCAGCACGGAGATTGAAAGTAAGTCAGATAGGCCACCATAGTGTGATCATCGAACGAACGAAATGGAGAGAGTGGAAGCGGCTGTTTGTTTGCTCCTTCAGTGTTTTTTTGGTGGAAGATGAGGCTGCGAAACCCAGTTGCGAAGATGGAAGCTTGTGTTAGCTGCAAGGCGAAAAAAAGAGTTATACAGCGATGTGGAAACCGGATACAGCGAATGCAGAAACGCCTTTGAAGAAGAAAATGCAAAAAATGCTTTGCAACAGTTGTTAATGCAGCTGGAATATTTGTAATATATTACATTAATAAATCACGTGAAAAAAGCTTTGTTTTTATGACCTACACACAAATCTTTCGTCTAACTTTGTATCACATAAAACAAAATGCTGCATACTATCTAAACACTACTGCAAAAAATAACGACACCTTTGTACTTCTAGTATAATCTTTTATACCTTTATTTAGGTACAGATACCGTGTATGTTAATTACAACTATTAATATAGGACCTGATTTACACAGGACAAAAAAGGTGCTCCATCAGATAACCATTAAGTAATGTGCCCATCAAAACGGCATAGATTTCCATATCAATATCTGCCTAATGTGTCTTTTCTGCATGGGCACCGCTTTGTCCATTGTGCATTTTTATGGCTTTGTACTGCGCCCGCAATTTCTTCAACTTAAACTTAACTGTCTCGAACTTAACTGGATATTTTGCTTTGTAAGTTTCAGCAACGATGTATTTTATCACGTCTTCGTTTCTGCAGACGCCGTCAAACTGGCGTTGTACATTGTCCTCGGCCCAAATATTCAGAAGAGCCCTAGTATCTTCCACAGACTAGTACTGACGATTCTCCGTTTTAAGTTTTTGAGTTCTTTGCACGACGTAATACAGCGAAATGCGCATCTTACCGCAGATACACTTTTACCTGACTGCACGCTTATTGAAACTTTGCATGAACTCCGCCTTTCACTTTGACCACGCCTCAAGACCCAGCTGGCCCGCTTTGGCCCAAGGTTTTCGTCGGGCCGAAAAACCCAGGCCATTGGCCCTGAGGAAGCACCGACGAGGCACGATCAGGCCCCGGAAGTGACAGTTGAAACGCGACTGTCCGTGGCACGCACTAGCACGCCCGCTTTTGGCCCAACAGTGGAAACGCGGCTCTTGAAGCCTTTGGGCCGGCCCTGTATTTAACAGTAGAATATTTAACTTATTGAATATATCTTTATTCCATATTAATGCCAAATGGGGGGCAGCCGTGGCCTAATGGTTTGAGAGTCTGACTTGTAACCCAAAGGTTGCGGGTTCGAGTCTCAGGTCTGGCAGGGATTGTAGGTGAGGGGAGTGAATGTACATCACCTTCTCCACCCTCAATACCACGACTAAAGTGAGTCCCTTGAGCAAGGCACCGAACCCTCAACTGCTGGCTGCCCACTGCTCCTGGTGTGTGTTCACTACTGTGTGTGTGTGTGCACATGGATGGGTTAAATGCAGAGCACAAATTCCTAGCATAGGTCACCATACCTGGCCTCACTCTACCTCATTTCCTTTCCTTTTTTTTTTTTTTTTTTTTCAAAATCCAAGCCATTGGAGAACCACACAAATGCAAGGAAAATGGGACTACTTGAAATGGTAAGCAGTGGCAGTTGCACTTCAAAAGGCCATATTACTGTAAGTGTGCTCAATGTTAGGTCAACCGGAACTGGGAACATCCCATTACACCTTATGTACTTGTTGCGTCGTAAGAAAAATGGCATCTAATACTGTTTTGTTCTTATCTCGAGGTACCAGTAGCCACCAATTCCAGTCTGTATCCAGATCAGATGGTCACTGCAGTCCCCTGGATCTAGTCTGTACCCAGCCTAGATGGTGGATCAACACCTAAAGACGACCTCTACAGTCCTGAATGTCAGCGGAGGCACATCTAGATGAGACTAGATCAACTAGATGAGCCCCGGAGACGGATCGTCAGTAAAGAACACCTCAAGTGAGTCCGTTGCATATTTGACTTTGCTGCAACATGGAACTTTTGCACTATTGACACTATTGTCCTATTTAATACTGTAAAGTTGCTTTGACACAACCCGCATTGTTGTATGTATCGCTGTATAAATAATTGTGATTGATTGATTGAATGTCTCTGTTGTCCTGGAAGAGAAGGTGGAGCTTGCAAACTTATGAAATGCATTTATTGTACTCTTTGGATTATTGTATGCACTCATCATGAGTACAACAAGGACTTAAAGGGATAGTTAACCCAAAAATATAAATTCTTTCATTTATTACGCTCATGTAATTCCAAACCCGTTTTATGTTTATGACATTTTTTTTGCATGTTTGTGAATGTATTAATGTATAATGTACAATTCATCAGCTTTGTGTATCTTTTTTATATTTTGTAATGTATACTGTACAGAAAATGTACAGTGTATTTATAATATTACAGTATTTTCACATTTTTTGGAGATTTCATTAAAAATGATTTAAATGTGACATAATTTAATATTTTTTTCTTTTTCTTTTGGGACAACAGGGAATCAACAATTCAGTAAGGTGGCTTTATCAATATACATTTACCAATATGCATTTTAAAATTAGGTAAAACAAAAAATGTACGCTTCCACGATTTAAAATATTTAATTGGGCCAATAACATAGTTTTGTAGATTCATTTGCTTTTCAGTTGGCTCAACATTTTATTTTTCATTTATTTTATTTTTTATTTATTTTTCATTATTTTTCACTGTTAACAGACTGTTGCCACAATTGATACAATTCAATTAGCAGAAAGTTAAATTTTTAAAAATGGGTTGAGGTCTGAAATTTGAAGTAGTCAAGAGAAATCATATAAAATTACTCAAGTATTTATTATCACTGCAATAAACTAACTTCACATTAGTTTGTGCTCCGCACACTCGTATAGTTAAAGCATTTTTATAGTATGATAAAAATATATGATAATATCTACACATAATTATGCTCACTTACTCATCTGACATCTGATGTCGTCTCTCTGTTTTTTCATCCTCTTCATTCGTTCTTCTGCTCTCTCTTCCTCTGCTTTTCTTCTCTCTTTCATCTTCTGTAAAATCTTACTGTCTATTTCAAAATGGCGGCCGTTGTTTTGTGCCACTGTCTCCTCAATCTTCTCCAGCAGCTCATTGATCTGAGTGTGGTCTCTCCTGTTCTGATTGTTGAGAACATGATACCTGTTCCCACATTTGTCCAGCAGCCACTGGAGATCCTGTCCTTCTCTCTCAATGTGCTGCTCTATAGATGTGTCTAACAGATGGTCTCCATTAGTGAACAGCACTATAGTGTGACTCCAGACTCTCTCACCGAGAAGACCCACATGAGCCTGCAATGCTTTTCTCTCATTCTCTTTAAATCCAGTGTCCACATTTATGATCAGCAGTACAGCGTGTGGTCCTGGAGGACACAGAGACACACTGAGCAGAATCTCCTGTTTCAGTAACTCAGGACTCTTCTCTACAGTGGAATTCCTCCACCATCCTGGAGCTTCAATGACAGTGATGTGTCTGTCTGCTACTTCTCCATGTCTCCTCACACACTGAGCAGATCTCTTCAAGATAAACTGTTTGTTTCCCAGGATAGTGTTTCCTGTTGAACTCTTACCAGCAGCTCTATATCCCATCAACACAATCCTCAGCTCTGAGAGACTTTGGGCATTACCTGCAACAAAGACAAAACACACTTATCCAAAATATTGTATTGAGAATCTGCAAATAACTGCTCTAAATTAATTGAATAAAAGGTCAATCCATCTAATTTGGTCCAACAACCAATTTTGCGTCATGGCTTTTTTATGTCATGGCCCACAAAAAAAAAAAAGTTTATTAAAAAGTCTACACAGTAGTGAATGGATACATCAGTATGTCAGCTCAAGAAGGTTGTATCTCCTTGGATCAAAAACTGATCTGAATGTGATCTGAAGGTATGTCTGATGTCTGTTCGTACATAAACACCACTGACCTCCAAAACACACTTCTTCAGTGAGCATCAGTTACAAAACACTGACATGAGACCATATTGAAAACTGCTCGTGCAAAATACAATGTTTGTGGTCAGTGTGCAGAGAGGTCACTACACGGTTTGTTTTAAATTAATAATAATTTTTTCTTGTGTGTCTAATGTATGACTCCTATATGTCTTTGTAATTGTCTTTACCTTGGTTACAAACGTCTTCCATCAAACCTTCACTAGAGAAACACTGGTTTGCCTTTCTTAACCCCTATAGACTAGTCCTGACTGTAACAGTGGCTCATAAGGTGCCAATAAAATAATCTCCCTTTTAGGATTAGACTTGAGGAACACTGATTGGCCTTGACCTGACTATTAACCATAAGGGCTATAATGAGTGTTTCGTTCCAGTTTTGCTCCAACCTCGATAAAAACTCACTTAACTGTAGCTTTCTAGTAGCCCTTATATCTTGATTAGCTTGTTCAGGTTTAATTAGGGTTTGAGCTGAACTCTGTAGGACTGTGGCTCTCCAGGAACGACATTGGCCACCTCTGGGCTACAAAATAATCACCCTGTTCAGATTAGACTTGAGAAAACTGATTGGCTAAACCAAGGGCGTAGATTTGCTCTGAACATTGGTGGGGACGTATGACTCCATTAATTTGATACAACTATTATAGCTATACAATTAATATATATATATAAACAGTATATAATAATATTATTTTGTCATATTCATGATTCCTGAATTTATATATGACAATTTCGTTTTAAAGTGCATTTGTTATGTTTGTCTAAGAAAATTCGTTAATCCAGCCTATTAAGTTGATTTAATATTCTTAATAATTTTTAGAAGAAGTTAAAAGTTAAGAAGAAGGGAATTAGCTTGTAGTCTATATATATTTAGGGCTATAGGCTAATCTTTTCTTAACTTGTATTACACTGTAGATCGAAATAAAATAGTTCTTGATCGTATTTAAAATCGGAGAATAACTGACATAATTTTGAGTACTTTGAAAACGAAACTATTTAAATAAAGGAAAGACAAAATAAATCACAACAACAACAATCTGTATTTTTCTTGAAACCAACAACGTTTCTTTTGACAAAATTACCTGATTAATACCGAATGATGTTTGACTGAACGCATCTCCACCGCATAGCCGCATATAATCGCTGGTGTCACTCGCAGATATTAAACATGTGGGTCGGGTAAAATATTTTCTTTCTTTTTTTTGGTCCGAGTTGTGGGCGGGTTAGTTTAAAACGTCGGTCGGGTTCGGGTTGTTTAGACATTAACCCGCGCATCACTGATAGCCTGTCCTGCTATAATGAATGTGCGTCAAAGCGGTAAAAACAAAAAATAAAAAAAACACTAGCATTAACGTTAACTGTTGTCATTACTTTGATGGATTCACTCGCGAATTTGAAGTGACTTACACTTTCTTTGAAAAAAAAGTTCTTTATGTCTAGCTTTTCTAGCTCTTTTTTTCTGCTGCCGCCATCCTCACATGTATGTCACCCAACACACCTTCTTGAACGGGAAAAAAAAATCCACTGCATTTGGCGCTACTTGTATTTGAACGCAGCCATAGCCTCTCACGTGATAGCAGGGAAAGGCACAGCCAATCAAAATGTTTTGGGGGCGGGAGGACTCAAAAGGAGAGAACGTGATTTATCCCTTTCTGCGTGTCTAGGTTAATGTTGAAAGTGCAATTTTTTTTTTTTTGAAGTGGATTAAATTATTGGTGCGGACATTTCACTGGTCGGAGGATATTGGTGGGGACACATCCCCTCCGTCCACCCTAAATCTACGCCCCTGGGCTAAACTACTACATAGACCCGTCTGTGAGTGATTTCTCCATCACCCCAGAGCTGAAAAAGAGTCGTGCGGAAAAGCGACATAAAGGGAATTCCTACTTTGCTAAGATGACTTTCTATCATACCAATAGCGAAATTGTCAATCACACATTGGGGGGACAGCTGTGGTACTTTTTGTGTTGGCGCATGCACACATTTTTTTAATCAAAATAAAATAAAAGTCAGAGTCCAAATTTTTGTAATTGTATAACACAACAAGGAATTTTATTACATCTGATCGTCAAACCAACGTATACTCACGCTGTAATGATTACAGCATCAGCATACAGGCTATTAAGTCACAAAGCTGAATTTAAAGGGATAGTTCACCCAAAAATGAAAATTCTGTCATCATTTACTCACCCTCAAGTTGTTTAAAAAATTTCTTTCTTCTGCTGAACACAAAAGAAGATATTTTGAAAAATTTCTGTAACCACAGTTGATGGACCCCATTGACTTCCATAGTAGGTCAATGGGGTCCATCAACTGTTTGGTTACAGACATTTTTCAAAATATCTTCTTTTGTGTTCAGCAGAAGAAAGAAATTCTTACAGGTTTTAAACAACTTGATGGTGAGTAAATGATCACAGAATTTCGATTTTTGGGTGAACTATCCCTTTAAATATTCATATGAAATGAACCAGTGCATATTTTGTAACATGCCACCCTTAACACTTTTATTAAAATGATCCAAACACATTCTTGCGGATGTCACTCATAGCTATTAAGCTTTTGCAGACTTGTTTTCTATCAATTCTGTCCAACCTATCTCTGCTTTTTTGTTTCAGTAATTAAACATTGTTCTTAGGGGCGGCTTGTTACCACATCTTACCCTATAACGTTACATTCACTCACAATGAATGTCAGTTAACCCTTGTGTGGCGTTCATATTTTTGTTATTCAGCCAGTGTTCGTGGGTCTGGTGGACCCGCTGCATTTTGGGGTTTTTAATTCAACATAATCAAACAATTTATGTTAAAATACCCAACAGATATTTAGGCTACTTCATCCCAATTACAAGCAATATAAACAGCATTTATGGTTAATATTTCCTCTTTAGCTTTGTTAGATCACATTTAAGAATTGTAACCTCGTGCGGGAACGGCAGGGGTAGAAACAAAACTCACTTTTGCACTCACACTCTCTTACACTTACACACAATCTCTCTCTCACATGCATGCACACACACGCACGCGCACACTACACACACACACACACACACACACACACACACACAGATATGTGGTACATACAGGGACTCTCCATAGGCGTAATGGTTTTACAAATGTACAAACTGTATAATCTATCCCCCTACACTAACCCTACCCCTAAACCTACCAATCACAGAAAACTGTTGGCCTTTTATGAAGTTCAAAAAACACCATATAGTATGTTTTTTAAGCCATTTGGTTTATGAAGACACAGATGTCCTCATAAACCATGTTTACGTAATATCCAAGTCATTATACACATTTGTGTCCTCATAAACTATATACTATACAAGAACACAAACACGCACACACGCACACACGCACACACACACATAACAGCAAGGCCTGACAGGAGGAGCACAGAGTAAAGGTCTTACAGACCCGAACACCATACAAGGGTTAAGAGCTATTAATGTCATGCTGTCCGGTACCTTAGAACATTAAATTAATTACTTCTCACTTCTCTGTTAAAAATGCCTAAAATCTCTAGAAACTTACTTTCTTTTTCTTTCCAAAGAAATTACGGATGTCAGCTGCTGCAGTCTTTCTCTTGTTCATTTTTGGCCACTACTGTGAAATATAACAGCAACACAATTCCAAGGGATGAAAATGGTGAAGTAAGAAAGAACAAATGGCAGGACTCTAAAATAACTTGCTAGATAATAACCCAATTCGGAGAACAGGACCGTGGCTCAAAACGCTAACGTTAGCTGTAAAAAATGGGTTTGGTACAGTACATTTGACAAGCCTGTCACTGACCGCTATCCCAGTTTGCTTTAAAGCCAGGCTACATGCTAGCATGTATATAGTAACGTTAGATAGATTGTCAATAGCCCCATTCATACAAGCTGTATAATATTACAGTCGAAATTTACTAATTCTACAATTCGAAATTCTAGTGAAATTCACCTGGCCGTTATCTATGGGATTATGTCAGCCAAAAACAGGATATTTACCATTCATAGATATGTGCCAAATGTCTGTCAGATTTCACGCTCTTCTTCTGTTTGTTTTTCCCTAACTCACTGACGGTGCACGAGCTACAAAAGGTATAGGGGAAAACATGACATGGATTAGGTTTTGTTAATGTATAGTTTAAGGCCAGTCAAATGGATTTGGGAAATGGACCGGCCGGGATTTTATATTTTCGGAGCTGGAAAGAAAGACGTATTTGCAATCACATCGATATTGCCCGCATAATCATACAGTATGATCAAACATTGGGGGGGACAAATTGTCCTTCTTTGAATATTGGGGGGGACGTGTCCCTCTGTCCCCTCATAGAATTACGCCTATGTATCATACCATTTTAAATAATTATCAATTTACATAATTTAGAATAATAATTATCATTTTTATTTTGTGTGTGTGGTTCAGGCTGAGCGGCCGACAGAGGACAGGTGTCCGCTAGGAGCCTCTGTAAATGTCCAGAAGGGTTGGACCTATAAGCAAATAATCCAAAACATCTTGTGGGCCATGACTCAAAATCATCTGCCGTGGGAAACCAAAAAAAATAAATAGAAACCTATTACAAAGGTGTAAGGCGTAAAGTGTTCTTGATCCAAAAACATCAGTAGCAACATTTGCTGTTGGAATAATAATTTCAGGAAACATGACTGCCATTTTCACACTGATCCATTAAAACTCAACAATCACTGGAAAATGATGTGATATTTTTGTTTCCATTAAGTCTATCAATAATGTCCATATTCCACATGAAAACAGAGAAACACAGGGCAGAATAACAAAACACAGCTGTGGCTGCACTATGAAGTATGTTTACTCACTCATCTGTGATCTGATCTTGTCTCTCTGTTTTTTCATCCTCTTCATTCGTTCTTCTGCTCTCTCTTCCTCTGCTCTTCTTCTCTCTTTTATCTCCTGTAAAATCGTTCTGTCTATTTCAAAATGGCGGCCGTTGTTTTGTGCCACTGTCTCCTCAATCTTCTCCAGCAGCTCCTTGATCTGAGTGTGGTCTCTCCTGTTCTGATTGTTGAGAACATGATACCTGTTCCCACATTTGTCCAGCAGCCACTGGAGATCCTGTCCTTCTCTCTCAATGTGCTGCTCTATAGATGTGTCTAACAGATGGTCTCCACGAGTGAACAGCACTATAGTGTGACTCCAGACTCTCTCACCGAGAAGATCCAGATGACCCTGCAATGCTTTTCTCTCAGTCTCTTCAAATCTATTATCCACATTTATGATCAGTAGTACAGCGTGTGGTCCTGGA
The DNA here is from genome assembly GCF_049309525.1 of Garra rufa. Taxonomy (NCBI): domain Eukaryota; kingdom Metazoa; phylum Chordata; class Actinopteri; order Cypriniformes; family Cyprinidae; genus Garra; species Garra rufa. Next base: position 2,351,153 of record NC_133385.1, read on the forward strand.
GGACACAGAGACACACTGAGCAGAATCTCCTGTTTCAGTAACTCAGAACTGAACTCAACAGTGTACATCCTCCACCATCCTGGAGCTTCAATGACAGTGATGTGTCTGTCTGCTACTTCTCCATGTCTCCTCACACACTGAACAGATGTCTTCAAGTCAAACTCCTCTCTGCCCAGGATAGTGTTTCCTGATGAACTCTTACCAGCAGCTCTATAACCCATCAACACAATCCTCAGCTCTGAGAGATGTTGGACTGCACCTGTAATAAAACGAGAACAAAACACACTTATCCAAGATTATATTATACTCAGTACATGTAAATGTCTGCTGAATATTTGTGAGCGCGTGCACAAAAACAGCCAGACATAAGAACAGTTTGTGAACACTATGTTTGTACTCTCTGCACTGGAAGTTCCTATTGCAAATTCCTTGTGTGTGTGAACACACTTGGCTCTTTCTGATTCTGGTTCTGAATGTTTATTTAACAAAATCTTAATGTAATAAAATAAATAAGACATACTGTACAGTCATTAATGCAAACAAAAGGTATTCATTGTTACAGGTCACTGATGTGATGCTGAGTTGGTTTGCTTTATAATCTATGTACATGAAATAAGCACAGTTTAATAAACTGTTAAAAACCAAGAGTGACTGCAGGGTTGTGTGAGACTTTAGTTGATGTGGGCTAGGCCAGCAGAGCATGGACAAAGCCATGTGCTCAAGCACAAGACAAACAAAGAAACATTAAACAAGGATAAAACAGACAAGACTGTCAGAGCAGGACCCTGACAATTTTACTTCAGTTAATCTTAAAAAAAAAAAAAAAAAATGCAGAAAACTAATTCATGCATCATTGCAGTCGTGGCAAATCACAAAGAATGCACGACTGTGTTCAGGAAATTAAAACAAGATTTAAAACCTTATAGACTAATATGAAAATGAAACTGTGAACTAAGTGTAAATACAAGTAATGATAACCCTTTACAATAAGGTTCAAATATGAAGGAAGGAATAATTGACGACGGTTCGTTGAATTCTTAGAAAATAATGCACACCCGAGGTGGTGATGCCAATTAGCTCTCTCAAGTCTGTGCGTCTCTCAAAGGAGACTGGCAGCATCGTCTGTACTTATAGTTAAACTTTAAGTTCATTTTCTTCAAGACCACGCTGTTGTTACCTCGCTTGTGGGATTTGTTGTGTAGTTTTCAAGTAGTTAATCATTAGAGCAGCGCTAACAACATTAGCGTGTATGCTAACATGTGTGCAAACCGTATGTATGTGCGTCTATAAGCGAGAGAGAGTGGGAGAAACAGATTATGTGCTTTCCTTACATAATAAAACTTAACATTGTGGCAAAAACTCATTACTCAGCTGTGTTGGGAAAGTGTATGAAGGAATCCTCAGAGATGCCATTCTGGAGGATATAGGATATAGAATCATCACAACACGGCTTCATGAACAACAGATCAACTGATACTGCCTTGATTCAAATTCTGCAGCACTGGCACGAAGCACTTAACAGCTCCCCCAAAATGGACATACATGCTGTTTTTGTTGACTTTACTCGAGCTTTTGACACAATTAAACATTGTCAACTGCTACTATCATTAGCTGATATGCATGTTACACGACCTCTTTGGCTCATTGTAAGGCGCTATCTGAGTAACCGAGAGCAGAGGGTGAAGTGGGGCTCCTGTGTGTCTAGCCCCTTTCCGGTTCCAGCTGGTGTTCCCCAAGGGGGACTTTTATCCCCTTTGCTATTTGTTGTATGCATAAACAGCCTGGATTTGTATTTGCCACCTTCGGTAATACCGGTGAAATACGCAGATGATCTAACAATCACAGAGCTCCTAATGGGATCTTTACCTGGACTCAGAAGGCTTTAGATTCTGTAGTGGAAGGAGAACAAGAATTTACATTAGCAGTGAATTGAGCTGTGGACTGTGGACATGGTAATTAGTGCCAGGAGAGAGGACAACATTTCATCCCCTGCCTCTCCTATTATCTCAGGACATGCAATTAGTAGAGTTTCCACCTTTAAATTTCTTGGAGTCCAAATATCCTCTGACTTGTCATGGGATGCCCACGTTAAGTACATGATTTCGAAGGTGCGTCCCAGAATATATTACCTTTGCGCTGCAAAAAGAGCGGGTCTCCCTTGTGGTGTCTTATTGCAAGTATATTTGACTTTTATACAGACAATTCTTGAGTATGCTAGCCCAGTATGGGGTGGTCTACCTAAAGGTCTCTCTGAGGAGTTAGAGAGGATCCAAAAGCTGTAGTGAACAACGGTCGAAATGGCATTCCAAGGATCAGTTTATGGCAGGCCCCCTTCCCTATCTGCCAGGGTGGAGGGAGATGTGCCACACTGTGATTGGATCTTGGTTGAGGAACATAAACAAATGTTCAGAAACATCAGATAAGATGCCAAGACAACTACCAGACACCTCTAACAGAACAGGAAGAGAGACCTTCTGCACCTACGACCACCTAAGAGAGGACTTCTCATTGGACTACGGATTGACCCTCTCCAATCCTAAGGTTTGGGAATGACTGCCATAAAAATTCCTTCAGAACTCTGGATGCAACAGCAGTGGCCGAAACAAAGAAGGCCACAAAGATCCATCCAAATCCATTCATACATATGTTTGGAGAACTTAAATTGATGTAAACTGCAACAGATTCACTTCACCCTTTGATAAAGTACAGTGTATGTTGATGGCCATTGACTGTTAACCTAACAGTTCACAGAAGCAGGCGTATTAACATATTGTGATATTAATAAGTGATTGTTTAACAGTTTTCTATCATGTTTGGACTCTTTTTGCTCCTCATAATGTGGGTAACAATTTGAAAGAGGTTTGGTAAAGAAATGTTGCATTGGGTAAATTGTAAAAGACACTGTCTAACTTTGTACTCTACTATATGCAAATGAGTTCCACACTAGGGCGGGTAACACCATGGCCACCTCAGACACAAGTGGCCAATCACATTCCTGGAATGGAGAGGCGCTAGATTCCAATCTCCTCCTCATCAAAAAGAGATAAAGGTAGCCTCCGAAAAGACACTCCTTGTACTGCGTCTAAGTCCCGTAAGGGAAGAGACATTAACAGCTACACCGTTCTGAGTCTGAACCCCGCAAGGTTAAGACATTAGCAGATACAAGGTCCTGAGTTTCTGGCCTGACGAGGAAAGAGACTTCAAGACAGCTAAGGATCCACTCAGCTCTTGAGTAAACCTTCTATACTGAATTCGGCTGCCCTTCAGTTGCAAAGGACCCAGCAGTGACGGACCCCGTCTGACTCCTGCCACTCCGAAAGCAGCGCAGCCCAGTCCGCAAAGGACCTCCACATTGGCAGACACTGCATTGAACACACGGATCCTCAACGACGCAGCCCTGCTGCAAAGGACCCTGTGAGAATCCATCTGACCCAGCTGCCCGGTCCACGCCCTAAGGACCCTCTTTGGCACAACAGAAGTCAAGCATCCTCCAGGTCAGCGCCTCGACGGCTACCGGAACGCAACTCTGTGCCCTCCCCACTATATGCAAACCGCATCACCAGTGGAAGACGTCTCTGCCGCCGGACTGATCACCCGACCAAGTGGAACGTAACTATAAACTTACCAAACCTCTTTCCTAAAGACCTTGGCTTAGTTTATACCTGCAGCCTATGTTTTCTAACCTGTTTAGATAACATTTACTTGTGGTCAGCATTACAAATGATAGCTATATTGTTTGTTCCAAGATAAATACGCAGTTATTTATCATTAAACCTACCAGAGCCATTAAGTGGGTTTCCCATAGACAACATTACCATAGAAATCTCTTTTATTGCTACTTTCAGCTCAACAGCATTGCATTCTGCCATTCTGCGTTCATTCCATTTTGTTAGTTTCTACACTTTATTTGGTATCTTCTTTCACATTTAGTTGCCTATTATCTATTAGCAGTGTGTATTCATTTATTGGTTTATCACTAGTGTTGTATTTACTCTTGCATATCTATTGTTAATAAATTTCATTAATTTTATTACAATTGTGTTTTCATTGTGTTGATGATTCAAGGCTCTACTAGCTAGCTAAACCACCAAACTTTCAGATAAATCAGTTGACCAACTCCCTCCAGGGTGCAAATCTCAATTTATTGACCTATTGCCAAATTAACAGTCTTTGACTGATACACTGAACCCAGCGAGGTGGGAATTGGTCATCTGATAGACTCACAAACGCACCTTGAGTGACGTGTGACCCAAAATCACAGCGTCATTGGTGACGTGAGCCCCGTTTACTACATAATTGGCGTCCCTGGGTGGGCCAGCTAAGATTGAAACGAGCCAGTTGATTTATCAACACAAAAGAATTGACTTAAAGATTTCAAGAGTAATTACTTTAACAGGAAACTAGGTTCCTCAGTTTGGTCAGTTACTATTTGTAAAAGCAGGTGGTTCCTCCCAAGCCTGATTCATAGTTTCCTTACTCAGCTTTGTGGTACTATTTGTGAATAGGATTTGTTGCAGTTGAATTGTTTGCAGTAATAAGAGTTGTGGTTAAGTTTGGACCATTTTACAGTGGCATAGATCTGGTAAAGGTTTCCTCACTCAGGAAACTCTACTGTTAGAAGAAGTTGTAATTTTAGATTATAGCTAATTGATTCTAAAGTATAGCCAAGGGTTGCTATACCTTGTAAGTCTATCAAGTGAGTCCTGGTGAAACTTAGATGAGTGTCAGATAAGGGTAATTACCTCTGACAACGCGTAGCCAAGTGCTAAAGCTTTATCACTAGTAAGTGTCACTTACATTGTCTCAGTGATTCCAACTAATAACACTTTTGTGGCAAGCGTTAGGACAGATTAGTCGCTAAGTGCAGTAGAATATCTGTTTTAAAATGGCTGAATTAACCCTGCCTGAAAAGCTGGTCGTAGACCTGACCAGTGCTGTGAATCCAGGGTACATAGAAACGCTTAAGGGCTTAACCTATGAAGAAATCAGTCTCAAGACAGCACAGCTAACAGCTGAAGCTGCGGGCCAGGCCTTAAAGGGCCCCACGCTAGCCAAACTCCTCTCAAGTCTAGCACTAAATTGGGCTGCTCAGTTAACCCAAGCTATAGACAGAGTATCCCTTGCCAACGAACAGGTAAGAGACAGGGATATGAGAATCCAGGAGCTAAAGAGTGAGCTGGCTGATCTGCGCCAGGCAAACGACCATTTGAAGGTCGAAACTGTTAGGCTATCTGCAGAGAAAGAAGACTTGCAGTGTATCACTGACAGCCAAGAAGCAGAAATTAAAAGGTTAAAAGATAAAAATCTAGACCTAGAAACTGAGTGTGAGCAACTCAAAATTGACAATTCAAGTCCAGGCACCATACCTGGTGGCCAGGATGTAGCCGCTCTGCGAACAGAACTGGCTCAGGCTCAGTATGATTTGTCAGCACAGGCAGACAAACTAAGGCTATTGAGTAGGAATGAAAAACAGGTTAAAGATGAATTAACGTCAGCCTTGTCTGAAATCTCTGGTCTGAAAGTGGACTTAGAAAAAGAGCACAAACTTTACATTGATGCTCGTAAACAGTCTGAGTTGTTTAAACAACATCTGTACCGTTCAGAACAGACCCAAGTCCAACTCAGGGAGGACTTAGATAGAGCAGATGATAAGTTGCTAGAAGTCCAACACAAGCACGATAGAATGGCTACCAGAGCCAGAGAGTGGGCAGATAAAGCTGTTGTTGCAGAGCAGAGGCTAGAGGAAATAGAGAAAAGGATGGAGCAGTTAGACATAAGTAGGGACACGCCCCTTGAACCTGAACCACCTAGTGTGCGCTTCAGCTCATTTGGCTCAGCAGTAAAAGACCCCCTACTGGGTAGCCCCTCACAGCAACAGCGTTATCAGTCCCATAGTGATGCTGCAGCACCGGGTGACCTAACCGTCTCCACTCCCAGCCATTCTCATGGAACAGACGCTGAGTCCCCAGCGTGGGGAAAGACTAGTCGCCCCATTCCTGATTTTCCCAGCCCAGCACTATCCAAGGATAGCCGACTGCGGCAGCTTAGGGAATTAGCACGTGACATTGAAGTGTTTAATCCTGATACTCCAGGAAGCAATATAGAGTTGTACCTTAAGGATGTGAGTTATGCATTGTCTTATATCCCTGAGGCCACTATGGCAGATAAACTCCTCCTTCTGAGGAAAACAACAGTGCGAACTGTCCACGGTTTCATGGAGAGACAAAGTCCGGCCATTGCTGGTAATTTCCATGAACTGTGTAGGGCCCTGAGAGCAGAATATACAATGTACCAGAACCCGTCTACTTCCAGACTCTCTGCCTTGCAGACTAAGCAAAGTCGCTATGAGTCACCCAGAGAGTATTATGAACGCTTACGCAGAGTGTATTTTGCTGGTGCAGATTCCCCTAGAGCCGAAGAAGATGTGATGTTTAAGAGCTTATTTGTGAGTAATTTGCATCCTACCATTAGGAAATCCCTCTCACTTCTGGTAGATGTTGATCGCATGACTGCAGCAGAGTTAAGACAGCTTGCCATGCGGGCCTGGGAGAATGAGAAGTTGCACTCAGACAAGAAAGACAGGGAGACAGGTGCCCATGTGTTTGAACTGCGAAATGACCGTGAGGCTCCTCTGGAGCTAGAAGGGTCAGAGCTTCCCCAAAGTGGAACTGCGCGGACCAACTGCTCCTCTCGGCCAAAATCTGGTGAGTCCACACAGGACACCCAGGGCCATAAATCCTCCGGTAATGGAGGATACAAGAGAGGCAGGCATGCACACAGAGAGGAAAGGCAGAGGAGACCCAGAGATAGATCAAAGGACAGTCACAATCAGGGCAGTCAGAAGAAAAGGGAGTCCAAAGGTACTGAAGAAAGGGACCAGGTAAATTTTAAGCAAATTCAGAAAATGATTGCTAAAGCCCTCCAAGACCTTAAGTCTGAGGAGAACACTTCCAAGAAGGAGAAAGACCCTCCTTTTAAGCAATGACTAGGCCAGGACCCCTCCCCTCCCCCACCTAAAGTGTACTTCATAGGGTGGGGGGAAGAGCCAGGGAAAGGGGAAAGTAGGGAACAGATTGTGAGGCCTAACCACTCACATGTCAGCAGACCCCACCCCAGTCTCTGTCAGTTTCTGGGTGACTTGACACAAAAGGGCAGGGCTGGAAGGATTTACATTTCTGTTTCCATTGAAAGTGCCTTAGTATGTGATGCGCTGCTAGACACTGGCTCAGAAATTTCTTTAGTGTCACCCGGACTGTTTAAAGAGCTTACCCAAGCAACTAACTCACTAGGCAAGTGGCTTAAGGTAGAGAGCTGTCAGATCAAGATAACCAGCTACACACAAGACCAGGCCCCTATCAGTCAGAGGGTTTGGGTGGAGTTAACTTTTGGTGAAATGAAAATAGTTCACCCTCTCTATGTTGTTGGTTTTAATACAGAACAGCTTCTTATCGGCCAGGATTTGTTAGATAGACTCGCACCTTTGATTGACTATCACAGCTGTCAACTATGGGCACAGGTCAGAATCCCACAGCCCATCAGAGAGACTAGCTCCAGTCAGAAGTCCTGCAAGGCTGTCGAGGTAGGAAAAACATCTCACGTTAGACAGCAGACAATGCAGGACTCCAGTTTCAATGGAGAAACACCTGATGCGAGGGACATGCAAATCTTAGCAGGCACAGCTCACGAGAACAGACTTCCCTTGCAGCTGTTAAAGAAGAAAGATGCATTTTTGTGCGCCCTGGAACCTCATAACACTGAGGTGTACAATCCCCATGTGGTAGGGGGCATACACATCAATGATGTACCCGTCAAAGATGCTGTGGTTACACTCTGGTTAGAGAAGTCAGCAATAAGTCAGGAACTTTATATGCAGCTACAGAAGAAATGTTGCATGACCCCCATGGTTGAAAAGAAACAGGAGCTGCGGCTTTCCAGTTGTCCCCTGACAACAGTTAAGAGTGTTGGAGTCTGCTCAGTCTCTCTTAAGTTTGGCCATAAACAGTTCAAGCACTACATGCTTGTGGTACCTGACCTGCCACACTCAGTATACATCGCTTCTGATGTGTTAGTGAGACTGGGAGTGCTGTTAGACACAGTCAACAATGTGTTGTGGTCCAGGGCAGATACTGGTCCTAACGTGCTATCCGGTGATTCTAACAACATGCGTTCTGGTCAGACAATCCCTCAAGCATGTCAGGTAATGAATGAGTTCGAATTGGTGGTTCCTGCCCAAACGGCAGAGGTCCCCGTCAGGCTTATCATTAAAAGGGGTCAAGAACTGAATCAGACGGTACTAGCCTATTTCCAGCCCTCTGCTCAATTTTGCAAATTGGGACTCACAATCTGTGGGAACCCACAGCTTGAACTGTACAACCGCTCAACTTACATGCTGGTACAAAACCTCACAAGAGGAAGTATCCACATTCCCCCACGCACCCCTCTAGGGTATATAATTGATAGCTCCTTTCATGATTTTGAATTAACTATTCCTGTCATAGGAGAGCTTCCTGATTTGCCGATAGAGAAAGACAGCTATGAGCAAGTGTATCTCACCTACCCTACAAAAATGATTTCCATCACACCCCATCCAGCTGTGATTGAGGGGACTATGTGCAGAGTACACTTTGATAGTGAAGGCGAGATAGTGGTACATACTGTGATTGCCCAGGAGCCATCTGTACCACTGAAGGATAAGCAAGATGCGGAACCTTGTACTGAACCATACCCTGGTTTTGAGGCAGAGGTGCAACAACAGTTAGCACAGGCAGATGCTCTGGACACAGAGGTCCAGCGTCAGGAATTACGGCAGGTGTTTTATGAACACCAGGAAATCTTTTCTAGGGATTCCTATGATTGCGGTGTCACAGATGTCCACACTGTCCGTATTCCCACAGATCCAAATGCCCCGCCTACCTTTGTGCGTCAGTACAGAATCCCACTTGCTGCTTTTGACTCTATTCAGGAAATTATCGATTCCCTGTTAGAGAAAAAGATCATTCGCGAATGCAACTCCACTTACAATTCTCCAATTTGGCCTGTCCTAAAGCCGAGTGGAAAGTGGCGTTTAACTGTAGATTACCGCCAGCTCAACAAACAGGTTCCCCTGTCACGTTGGCCCATGATATATCTTGACCAAGAGTTAGCCAAGGTGACAACAGCCAAATATTTCTCCACAGTGGACGTGGCAAATGGTTTTTGGACAATGAAGGTAGACCCTGCAGACCAGTACAAGCTAGCATTTTCCTTTGGAGGCAGACAATTCACTTGGAACAGGTGTCCATTTGGCTATTCAAACTCCCCCGCAGAGTTTAATATATTTCTACGCAAGGCAATGAGTGATGCAGCTACACGCAGCAATGTAATTTTTGTTGATGATATCCTCATGCGTAGTCAGACCTGGCCAGATCATGTAGCTGAGATAAGACATGTTCTCACCCAGCTCACTGAGGCAGGTGCTAAACTGTCATTAGCCAAAGGACAATGGTGCAGAACCAAGGTGGAGTATGTGGGACTGACTGTTGGTCCTGATGGTATCCAACCCCAGACTAGTAGAATTGAAGCAGTAAAGAATATCAAACCTCCCACAAACGTCTCTGAACTGCGTAGCTTCCTAGGAGTGTGCAATTACTCGCGTCAGTTCATAGAAGATTATGCAGACATAGCCAGACCATTGCATGAGCTACTTCAGAAAGACAGAGAATTTAGCTGGGGGGAAGGACAAGCTCAGTCCATGAAAGAGCTGAAAGAGAGATTGTGCACTGCTCCATGCCTAGCCTACCCTGACAAAGACAAGGAGTTTTTCCTTGAGGCTGGTTTCTCTGAACACTGCCTCAGTGCAGCACTCTCCCAAAAACATGACCAAGACAAGCGGGTTGTTGCCTATGCTAGCAGAGCACTCAGCAGTGTAGAAGCTAAATTCTCAGAATGTGAGAAAGCCCTGCTCACTACAGTATGGGCAATTGAACATTTCCGTAGCTACATTGGTGGCCAGAAAGTCATTGTTGAGACATGTCATCAGCCTGTCCAGTTCCTAAACAGCCAAAGGCTTAGGGAGGGGAGAGTCTCAAACAGCCGTATTGCTACATGGATGATGGCTTTACAAGGTTATGATGTAGAGGTAAGGTATGCCCAGAACAATAAGATGGCACTAGGCCAAGGATTAGCTGCATGCCAGCATTGCAGTGATGGAGAACACACTCCAGAAGCCAACATGGTAGGCACCACACCCTCGCTAATCTCAAGCCATCATTACTATGATGAAAATGTCTGCACAGGCCTTCCTAAGGCCTACATTGATGGATGCTCTTATCACCATGAACAACACATTCAGGCGGGGGTAGGGATAGTCTGGGAGAACGACACCCCCCGTGGTGCTCAGCAGCTCTCCTTAGGCTCTAAGTCTAGTCAGTACGCAGAGATCGCTGCTGCACTCATAACCTTACAACAAGCAGTGAAGTATGGGATCCGGGATTTAGTAATTTGTTCTGATTCGAACTATGCCAGGCACAGTTTTGTCTCTCACTTTCCTCACTGGAAACAGAATGGTATGAAAAATGCTAGAGGAAAGGAAGTTAAGCATAAGGAGTTGTTCCTTGCTTGTGATGTCCTTGTCAGTCAGGATGGCATGACTGTGTACTGGAAGAAAGTAAAAGGGCATTCACAAACTCCTGGCCCAGACAAAATAGGTAATGATGAAGCTGATAGACTAGCCAAAGCAGGTGCCATAGCAGGTACCCCCTGGCAGTTCCAGAATGAGTGGCTTCCAACAACAGAGCCTCCTCTTGTAAGTGTTAATGCTATCACACGCAGACAGGCCAAGAACACAGTGACAGCCCCTGCTGACACCCCTCAGGCTGTAGTGATATGCAGAGAGCTAGCAGATACCGACCTTATTGCTATGCAACAGCAAGACCCTGTGATCAGCACTGTTTACCTATTGATTTCTGACCCAGTAAAACATCCCATAACTGAACAAAAGTTGGAAGAATCAAGTGACCTGAAAACCCTGTACCTTATCAGACACCATCTGAGGTTAGAGAAGGGTTTGCTAGTATATGCTCCTGATGAGAACACACCGCCTCGATGGGTGGTCCCAACAGCCCACAGAGGGGTTATGCTCATGCATGCCCATGATGAACCCTGTGGAGGCCACCGGGGGGTGAAGGCGACACATGAGACCCTTTGTCAGGTAGCATACTGGCCACAGATGAAACAAGACATTGCAGCTTATATCCAAGGTTGCTTAGTTTGTTGTCCGTTTCAGCCATCAAACCCCCATCATAGAGCTCTCCTTCAGCGGGCAGGTATCACCTTTCCATGGTCTAACCTCCAGATGGATTGGATTGGCCCTGTAGTTAAGATCTCCAAAGGGAGAAGATCCCCTGAGTACAAGTGGGTCCACTTTAATCAGATTAAGTCTTATAAACCCCACATGGGAATACAAGGGGTAGCTACCACTCAGGAGTAACTCCTGCTGAAGCACATAGATCCAGGCAGTGTAGAGAAATCTATACTGTGTCAGGCACTGGAGCCAGCGCACCGGTGACTGGTTGTTGTACTTAAGCGTAGTGATATTTGGTAGTTGTACTCGAAAGTTGCGTTGAGAAGTAGTGAAGTGACACTACGTATATGTGTAATTTCAGAATGAACCTGCTCTGCATAACCACTCTGATCTGCGTACTCAATGCAGCCCAGCCCCTGGATATAGTACGATCAGGCCCTCCAACTGGCATTGTACTCCAGGATGCCCCTGGAATTTTAGTGACTGACTGCTATGTGCACACTCAGAGAGTATTTGTCCGTCTGGACCCTGCTGATGTGTATAAGAAACATGTCACCTCAGGGGGAATGGTACCCTGGCATGCAGCCCAATGGAGTAAGGATAACATAGGGCATGCACAGTTAGACACAATCCACATGCTTAAACAGCTACAGAAAGTTACCATAACACAGGAGGAATTAAAGGGTGTTAGACGCTCAAAGCGCTCCCTAGGTACAGTGCTGACAACGGCATCCGCCTTGGGCTCACTTCTCTCAGTTGGTACTTCTACAGTTAACAGCATTAGCATAACCACTTTAAGGAAGCATGTAGAAGGTTTAAAAGGAGAAATGCCTGAGATACAAGAGAAATTGTATGCTCAGCAAAAGCAGCTGCAGCAGATGGACAGGACATTAGAGGGTACGATCCTTGCCATAAATCAGCATACAACTCTGTTGAACTATACTATCCACAGTATAGGCAGGATAGTGGATGTCATACAATACGACTATGCCCATGTCCAAAGGGTCCAAATACTTATGCAAGACTTGCTAAGGGAAGTTAATTTTGCTATTGACAATTTAGCAGCAAACAGGATCCCTTCATACTTGGTGCCGGTTGAGCTAGTGACAAATATTCTGAATCTGGCCTTGCATGGAACCACGCAAACACTGCAGGTACATTTAGCTTACAGCCTGGGAAGTGCCATACCAATTCACGTTAACCCAGAAGCTAAGGAAATTGGTTTCCTGTTAAATCTCCCAATAATTGACACTAAGAACATATACAGGATAAAATCAGTGTTAAACTTAGGGTTCTGGTCTCAAGATGTACACATACAAATTGAGACACCCCCACTGATAGCTTACCAAGATGAAAATCCTGACATGTATCTGGTACCTAATCTACATCTATGCACAGTTATCAAAGACATTCACTGGCTGTGCCCCAGTAAACCTTTCGTGAGAGACCCTGTTGAAAGCCTATGTGGCATTAAAAGGTTAACTAAGGATGACGAATGCAAAGCTGTTGTGACACACAGGGAGGATGTAACTAACACGCAATTTGAGAGAGCAGGAAATAAATGGCTGGTTAACACCCCTGTGAGTGAAGCCATAGTGACACATGACCGTCATGATACCGCTACTACAATACACCTCCTTAATGAGACCATGCTAATTCAAATCCCAGTAGGAGCAATTCTCCACATTGAACATGTGGCTCTATACCATCTTGATACAGACATGCATGACATGGACTTTGAAATAGTTGATTCCTTTAAAGGACACACACTAGAAGTGGATGAGTCATTTAGGAAGCAAATCCTGTTTGAGGGACCTAAATTAGCAAAGATAAGCCTCCAGTTAGGTAGCCTACGAGCTACACCTGTAGAGTTAAAACATAAGAAGGTGCCATTCACTTGGGGATGGGATATCAGTGACAGCCTTTTGCTTATTCTAACACTATGTGGGTGGGTCACAGTGGGCCCCCTAGGGTGGATACTGTACCAGCGAATCCACAAATTGCAGGCTAATCTGGCAGGACAGAGAA
>NC_133385.1:2369461-2412499 GCF_049309525.1 Garra rufa
GTAAGCAGTGGCAGTTGCACTTCAAAAGGCCATATTACTGTAAGTGTGCTCAATGTTAGGTCAACCGGAACTGGGAACATCCCATTACACCTTATGTACTTGTTGCGTCGTAAGAAAAATGGCATCTAATACTGTTTTGTTCTTATCTCGAGGTACCAGTAGCCACCAATTCCAGTCTGTATCCAGATCAGATGGTCACTGCAGTCCCCTGGATCTAGTCTGTACCCAGCCTAGATGGTGGATCAACACCTAAAGACGACCTCTACAGTCCTGAATGTCAGCGGAGGCACATCTAGATGAGACTAGATCAACTAGATGAGCCCCGGAGACGGATCGTCAGTAAAGAACACCTCAAGTGAGTCCGTTGCATATTTGACTTTGCTGCAACATGGAACTTTTGCACTATTGACACTATTGTCCTATTTAATACTGTAAAGTTGCTTTGACACAACCCGCATTGTTGTATGTATCGCTGTATAAATAATTGTGATTGATTGATTGAATGTCTCTGTTGTCCTGGAAGAGAAGGTGGAGCTTGCAAACTTATGAAATGCATTTATTGTACTCTTTGGATTATTGTATGCACTCATCATGAGTACAACAAGGACTTAAAGGGATAGTTAACCCAAAAATATAAATTCTTTCATTTATTACGCTCATGTAATTCCAAACCCGTTTTATGTTTATGACATTTTTTTTTGCATGTTTGTGAATGTATTAATGTATAATGTACAATTCATCAGCTTTGTGTATCTTTTTTATATTTTGTAATGTATACTGTACAGAAAATGTACAGTGTATTTATAATATTACAGTATTTTCACATTTTTTGGAGATTTCATTAAAAATGATTTAAATGTGACATAATTTAATATTTTTTTCTTTTTCTTTTGGGACAACAGGGAATCAACAATTCAGTAAGGTGGCTTTATCAATATACATTTACCAATATGCATTTTAAAATTAGGTAAAACAAAAAATGTACGCTTCCACGATTTAAAATATTTAATTGGGCCAATAACATAGTTTTGTAGATTCATTTGCTTTTCAATTGGCTCAACATTTTATTTTTCATTTATTTTATTTTTTATTTATTTTTCATTATTTTTCACTGTTAACAGACTGTTGCCACAATTGATACAATTCAATTAGCAGAAAGTTAAATTTTTAAAAATGGGTTGAGGTCTGAAATTTGAAGTAGTCAAGAGAAATCATATAAAATTACTCAAGTATTTATTATCACTGCAATAAACTAACTTCACATTAGTTTGTGCTCCGCACACTCGTATAGTTAAAGCATTTTTTATAGCATGATAAAAATATATGATAATATCTACACATAATTATGCTCACTTACTCATCTGACATCTGATGTCGTCTCTCTGTTTTTTCATCCTCTTCATTCGTTCTTCTGCTCTCTCTTCCTCTGCTTTTCTTCTCTCTTTCATCTTCTGTAAAATCTTACTGTCTATTTCAAAATGGCGGCCGTTGTTTTGTGCCACTGTCTCCTCAATCTTCTCCAGCAGCTCCTTGATCTGAGTGTGGTCTCTCCTGTTCTGATTGTTGAGAACATGATACCTGTTCCCACATTTGTCCAGCAGCCACTGGAGATCCTGTCCTTCTCTCTCAATGTGCTGCTCTATAGATGTGTCTAACAGATGGTCTCCATTAGTGAACAGCACTATAGTGTGACTCCAGACTTTCTCACCGAGAAGACCCACATGAGCCTGCAATGCTTTTCTCTCATTCTCTTTAAATCCAGTGTCCACATTTATGATCAGTAGTACAGCGTGTGGTCCTGGAGGACACAGAGACACACTGAGCAGAATCTCCTGTTTCAGTAACTCAGGACTCTTCTCTACAGTGGAATTCCTCCACCATCCTGGAGCTTCAATGACAGTGATGTGTCTGTCTGCTACTTCTCCATGTCTCCTCACACACTGAACAGATCTCTTCAAGATAAACTGTTTGTTTCCCAGGATAGTGTTTCCTGTTGAACTCTTACCAGCAGCTCTATATCCCATCAACACAATCCTCAGCTCTGAGAGACTTTGGGCATCACCTGCAACAAAGACAAAACACACTTATCCAAAATATTGTATTGAGAATCTGCAAATAACTGCTCTAAATTAATTGAATAAAAGGTCAATCCATCTAATTTGGTCCAACAACCAATTTTGCGTCATGGCTTTTTTATGTCATGGCCCACAAAAAAAAAAGTTTATTAAAAAGTCTACACAGTAGTGAATGGATACATCAGTATGTCAGCTCAAGAAGGTTGTATCTCCTTGGATCAAAAACTGATCTGAATGTGATCTGAAGGTATGTCTGATGTCTATTCGTACATAAACACCACTGACCTCCAAAACACACTTCTTCAGTGAGCATCAGTTACAAAACACCGACATGAGACCATATTGAAAACTGCTCGTGCAAAATACAATGTTTGTGGTCAGTGTGCAGAGAGGTCACTACACGGTTTGTTTTAAATTAATAATAATTGTTTCTTGTGTGTCTAATGTATGACTCCTATATGTCTTTGTAATTGTCTTTACCTTGGTTACAAACGTCTTCAGTCAAACCTTCACTAGAGAAACTGTCACGAATTGAGTCGTCCTGTCATTTACTCTTGCACTACACATCATGGACTTCATTCCCCACAAGACACTGCACTAATCACTGCATTCACCTGCTCCCTGTTTCTCACTGCACTGATCACTGCTCACACCTGCAGCTCATCACACGGACAGCTTAAATGCCACTCACACACACAGCTTCTTCGCGAAGTCTTGTATTGCCCCGGCTGCATTTCTGAGCGTTTATTCCCGTGTTTGTTTTCCCGTGTTTGATTTTCGCTACCAGCCCCGACCTTCTGCCTGTGTTTTCACTACTCTCTGGATTATCCTCGTTGTTATTGTTTGCTGGTGTTTGACCCTGTCTGTTTGATGACGTGTTCTAATAAAGCCTGCGTTTGGATCCACACGTCAGTCTCCAGACCTCAGTCATTACAGAAGACTTCACCACACCCCGGATCCAGCGGCTTTATTCATCAGCCGTTCACCATGAACCCAGGAGACTGTCTAGTTCGTCTTCGCCAGAACAACCGGCCTATTGAGGAGTATGTGGCTGACTTCTGCGAACTATGTTACCAGGTAGATTTCACTGACATTTTTCTTTTATGGACTGAACCAGAATTTAGAACCCAGTATGCCTTTACACACCCCGCACTGGACACTTGAACAGTACATAGACTATGCTCTCCTGCTGGCCGGTTCAACGTTTAATGTTGGGACTGCGGATGAGGAGCCTCACAGTCCTACAGCACCCACATCACCAGAACTTTTACACATCCCATCTGTCATGCCTGGAACTGTTCAAGCCACATCTACAAAACCGCCCAAGTCTGCAAGCAAGATGGCTACCACACCAGAGTCAGCAAGCAAGATGGCTACCACGCCCGAGTCTGCAAGCAAGATGGGTGCCACGCCCAAGTCTGCAAGCAAGATGGCTACCACACCCGAGTCTGCAAGCAAGATGGCTACCACGCCCGAGTCTGCAAGCAAGATGGCTGCCACGCCCAAGTCTGCAAGCAAGATGGCTACCACGCCCGAGTCTGCAAGCAAGATGGCTGCCACGCCCAAGTCTGCAAGCAAGATGGCTACCACACCCGAGTCTGCAAGCAAGATGGCTACCACACCAGAGTCAGCAAGCAAGATGGCTACCACGCCCGAGTCTGCAAGCAAGATGGCTGCCACGCCCAAGTCTGCAAGCAAGATGGCTACCACGCCCGAGTCTGCAAGCAAGATGGCTGCCACGCCCAAGTCTGCAAGCAAGATGGCTACCACACCCGAGTCTGCAAGCAAGATGGCTACCACACCAGAGTCAGCAAGCAAGATGGCTACCACGCCCGAGTCTGCAAGCAAGATGGCTGCCACGCCCAAGTCTGCAAGCAAGATGGCTACCACACCCGAGTCTGCAAGCAAGATGGCTACCACACCAGAGTCAGCAAGCAAGATGGCTACCACGCCCGAGTCTGCAAGCAAGATGGCTGCCACGCCCAAGTCTGCAAGCAAGATGGCTACCACACCAGAGTCAGCAAGCAAGATGGCTACCACGCCCGAGTCTGCAAGCAAGATGGCTACCACACCCGAGTCTGCAAGCAAGATGGCTACCACGCCCGAGTCTGCAAGCAAGATGGCTACCACACCAGAGTCAGCAAGCAAGATGGCTACCACACCAGAGTCAGCAAGCAAGATGGCTACCACGCCAGAGTTTACACGCAAGATGGCCTCCGTTCCTGAATTCTCAGCCAAGATGGCCGCCATTCCTGAGTCCCTGGCCAAGATGGCCTCCAAGCCTGAGTCCCCGGCCAAGATGGTGCCGCCTGGCCTCCCAGAGTCTCCGCTGGTGCCCCCCGGCCTCCCAGAGTCTCCGCTGGTGCCGCCCGTCCTCTCAGAGTCTCCGCTGGTGCCGCCTGGCCTCCCAGAGTCTCCGCTGGTGCCGCCCGGCCTCCCAGAGTCTCTGCTGGTTCCGCCCGGCCTTCCAGAGCCTCCGCTGGTTCCGTCCAGTCGTCCTGAGATTTCTGTCTGCCCGGTTCAGGCCACAGAGGCCATTTATGGACTGTTGAGTTTCCCACCCAGCCTCCCTACTGCTCCAGTCCCACCACCTCTGTCTCCTGACAGTCCCTCTGCTCACCTTCAATCCACCTGCGGTGCAGAGGACTTGCCGTGGGACTGCCAGTCTCCATCGGTGCCCTGGCTAGAGGATCCCTCACCATCGCCTCCAGCCCAAGGGGCAACCTTCCGGTCTCCCTCGTGAAACCAACACGGAAGTGACTGAAACTGCAATTCATCGACTGGCCGCTTGAGGCTGGCTGCAAAAGGGACTCAATCCCATTGACACTCCATGTTAAAATTCCCAACTTTACAGCAGAAAAAAGTATGTTTACAGCCTGGTTCAAAAAATGGTTTTGGTCTATATAGCTAGTTTTGCCCTTCATGTCAACTGTGAGGGGGGTGAATTTTTTTTATAACTCATCGGTTTAAGTTATATTAAGCCTTAAAGTTCAGCATAATTAAGGGCATGGCCACTTGAGTGACAGGGGGATTGCCGCTGCTGTCAGCACTGTCGCTCTAGACGGGGGTGGTTTCAGCAACCAGCTCCACCCACGTACCTCCGGACCTCCATCTCCGCCTTGGTCGCCAGAGCCTTGGATTCCGCTTTGGCCCTCCGGATCCTCTCTGTCGCCCAGGACCATCGACTCTCCGGTTCCGCCTCGGGCTCCACCGGCTCCACCTCTGTCGGTCGGCCCCATGGAGGAGCCAACCCTTCCTCCACCATGGCTTCTCCCTCCGTCGGCTCCGCCTCTGTCCATAGCTCCATTACCCCCACATGGACCTGGCCCTCCATCCCTCCCCCTGTTCCGCCTCCGCTCCACCACCCTCCGGTTTCATTAGGTGGTTAGAGCGTCTGGAAGCCGCTCCTTGGGGGGGGGGGGGGGCTCTGTCACCAATTGAGTCGTCCTGTCATTAACTCTTGCACTACACATCATGGACTTCATTCCCCACAAGACACTGCACTAATCACTGCATTCACCTGCTCCCTGTTTCTCACTGCACTGATCACTGCTCACACCTGCAGCTCATCACATGGACAGCTTAAATGCCACTCACACACATAGCTTCTTCGCGAAGTCTCGTATTGCCCCGGCTGCATTTCTGAGCGTTTCTTCCCGTGTTTGTTTTCCTGTGTTTGATTCCTGGACTCCTTCCCAGGTTTGATTCTCTCTGCCAGCCCCGACCTTCTGCCTGTGTTTTGACTACTCTCTGGATTATCCTTGTTGTTATTGTTTGCTGTTGTTTGACCCTGTCTGTTTGACCATGTCTTCTAATAAAGCCTGCGTTTGGATCCACACGTCAGTCCCCAGACCTCCTTGGTTACAGAAACACTGGTCTGCCTTTCTTAACCCCTTTAGACTAGTCCTGACTGTAACAGTGGATCATAAGGTGCCAATAAAACAATCTCCTTTTTTTCAGATTAGATTTGAGGAACACTGATTGGCCTTTACCTGACTATTAGCCATAAGGGCTGTAACGAGTGTTTTGTTACAGTTTTGCTCCAACCTCGATAAAAACTCACTTAACTGTAGCTTTCTAGTAGCCATTAGATCTTGATTAGCTTGTTTAGGTTTAATTAAGGTTGGAGCTGAACTCTGTAGGAGTGGCTCTCCAGGGACGACATTGGCCACCTCTGGGCTACAAAATAATCACCCTGTTCAGATTAGACTTCAGAAAACTGATTGGCTAAACTACTACATAGACCCACCTGTGAGTGATTTCTCCATCACCCCAACAGAACTGAAAAAAAGTCATGTGGAAAGGCGACATAAAGGGAATTACTACTTTGTTAAGATGACTTTCTATCATACCATTTTAAATAATTATCAATTTACATAATTTAGAATAATAATTATCTTTTTTATTTTGTGTGTGTGGTTCAGGCTGAGCGGCCGACAGAGGACAGGTGTCCGCTAGGAGCCTCTGTAAATGTCCAGAAGGGTTGGACCTATAAGCAAATAATCCAAAACATCTTGTGGGCCATGACTCAAAATCATCTGCCGTGGGAAACCAAAAAAAATAAATAGAAACCTATTACAAAGGTGTAAGCCGTAAAGTGTTCTTGATCCAAAAACATCAGTAGCAACATTTGCTGTTGGAATAATAATGTCAGGAAACATAACTGCCATTTTCACACTGATCCATTAAAACTCAACAATCACTGGAAAAGGATGTGATATTTTTGTTTTCATTAAGTCTATCAATAATGTCCATATTCCACATGAAAACAGAGAAACACAGGGCAGAATAACAAAACACAGCTGTGGCTGCACTATGAAGAAGTATGTTGACTCACTCATCTGTGATCTGATCTTGTCTCTCTGTTTTTTCACCCTCTTCATTCGTTCTTCTGCTCTCTCTTCCTCTGCTCTTCTTCTCTCTTTTATCTCCTGTAAAATCTTTCTGTCTATTTCAAAATGGCAGCCGTTGTTTTGTGCCACTGTCTCCTCAATCTTCTCCAGCAGCTCCTTGATCTGAGTGTGGTCTCTCCTGTTCTGATTGTTGAGAACATGATACCTGTTCCCACATTTGTCCAGCAGCCACTGGAGATCCTGTCCTTCTCTCTCAATGTGCTGCTCTATAGATGTGTCTAACAGAGAGTCTCCACGAGTGAACAGCACTATAGTGTGACTCCAGACTCTCTCACTGAGAAGATCCAGATGACCCTGCAATGCTTTTCTCTCAGTCTCTTCAAATCTATTATCCACATTTATGATCAGTAGTACAGCGTGTGGTCCTGGAGGACACAGAGACACACTGAGCAGAATCTCCTGTTTCAGTAACTCAGAACTGAACTCAACAGTGTACATCCTCCACCATCCTGGAGCTTCAATGACAGTGATGTGTCTGTCTGCTACTTCTCCATGTCTCCTCACACACTGAACAGATGTCTTCAAGTCAAACTCCTCTCTGCCCAGGATAGTGTTTCCTGTTGAACTTTTACCAGCAGTTCTATAACCCATCAACACAATCCTCAGCTCTGAGAGATGTTGGACTGCACCTGTAATAAAACGAGAACAAAACACACTTATCCAAGATTATATTATACTCAGTACATGTAAATGTCTGCTGAATATTTGTGAGCGCGTGCACAAAAACAGCCAGACATAAGAACAGTTTGTGAACACTATGTTTGTACTCTCTGCACTGGAAGTTCCTATTGCAAATTCCTTGTGTGTGTGAACACACTTGGCTCTTTCTGATTCTGGTTCTGAATGTTTATTTAACAAAATCTTAATGTAATAAAATAAATAAGACATACTGTACAGTCATTAATGCAAACAAAAGGTATTCATTGTTACAGGTCACTGATGTGATGCTGAGTTGGTTTGCTTTATAATCTATGTACATGAAATAAGCACAGTTTAATAAACTGTTAAAAACCAAGAGTGACTGCAGGGTTGTGTGAGACTTTAGTTGATGTGGGCTAGGCCAGCAGAGCATGGACAAAGCCATGTGCTCAAGCACAAGACAAACAAAGAAACATTAAACAAGGATAAAACAGACAAGACTGTCAGAGCAGGACCCTGACAATATTACATCAGTTAATCTAAAAAATAAAAAAATAAAAAATACAGAGAGCACATTCATGCATCATTGCAGTCGTGGCAAATCACAAAGAATGCACGACTGTGTTCAGGAAATTAAAACAAGATTTAAAACCTTATAGACTAATATGAAAATGAAAGTGTGAACTAAGTATAAGTAAAAGTAATGATAACCCTTTACAATAAGTTTCAAGTATGAAGTAAGGAATAATTGACGACGGTTTGTTGAATTCATAGAAAATAATTCACACCCGAGGTGGTGATGCCAATTAGCTCTCTCAAGTCTGTGCGTCTCTCAAAGGAGACTGGCAGCATCGTCTCTACTAATAGTTCAACTTCAAGTAAATTTAAAGTTAATGGAAATACATTCGCCGTGCGTTTCCCTGAAAATAATGTTAATCAGCCAATCAGATTCAAGCATTCAACAGCCATGTAGTATAACGTTAACCGATTAAGTTTTATAATACATGACTAAAATCAAAAGTTTGTATCTGTTACCTGATATAACATGAACTAACAATGAAGTATTTTTATGAACTAATAATAAACATTAATAAACACAATAACAGATGTATTGCTTAATGCACTAACTATCGTTAACTAATATGACATTATTCCAAAGTCTTACTAAGGTAATGTTTACTAGTAAAAGGCGATCATTTTCAAGAGAATAAATGCTTACCGAGGTCCATTTTTCTTCAGTCTGAGTTTCACAGTACATTTAGTCTCACCAGCAGACTAGTAGTCTGTACTTTGATTTCACTTCCAACGTGTTTGACACTAACTTTACCGTGGTACAAGGAAGTATTGAGAATAATGGCACCTTAGTAAATAATTAACTTATTGTACAGTTGTACACTTTGGACAGAGAACAAAGTCTCATTAATAAATAAAAAGCGTATTATATACTATATGTGTAAACACTTGTTGGAGCAGTCCTCCTTTACCCTCACAGCCTGCTAGTTCAGGACAGATGTAAAACACAGCCACTCTGTATCCTAAGAGCTATTCTAGTAGTTAGTCAAGGGGAATATACCAATTTATAGACAGCTCTTTACGAAGTAGACATGTTATTTCATCAGTTATTCTTCATCTATGTACTTGAATTTTTATACAGCCAATAACCAAGTACAAGATCCAAAGGTCAGAGTAAAGCATGACCACTCTTTTAAAATTATATTTTTTACATTAAGTAAAAAGAAAAGAAAACATTTTCAGGTACTTTTATACATTTAATATAATGCTTCAGTAAAGAGAAGTTAAAACATTAAATGCAAACACTAATAAATGCAACATTTACATAAACAACAATTGAATTGCTATTTACAAGGCACTCAGGTTCATGTCATCTGCTGTTGTTCGGGATGTTCAGAGCTTTTCTGAATGATTGAGATCCTATCCATATCCAGCTCCACTGAATGAACATTGAAGAAACCAATGCCCTGTCAAACACAACAGCAGGACCAACACCAAGACCGGTCTCTGAGGTCATCTGACCTCTTAACTATTCCTAGAACAAGTGTTTTTTAGAACACTCTGCTTTTTGTGTTGTGGCTCCAAGGCTCTTAAACTCGCTTCCTTTAACACTGAGAACGACGGGTTCTGTAGAGTCTTTTAAAAAACATTTAAAGACACATCTTTTTAGACAAGCTTTTAATTAATAATATGGTTTGGTTATTACTGAATTTTTGTGGTATTTGTACAGTGGGTATTTTAGTTGTTTAAGTTATATTTTATTGTAAAGTACTTAATTACATTCATGTAATTACTCAAAATGTTTATGTTTTTCCATTTTAGTTATGGTTAAATTAAAAGTTAGATAATTAGTTTTAGGACAGTAAACACACACAAGCCTTTCAGAAACCAATCACCTCACAGCTTCTACAGTTCGGAAAGGGTTACAAAACAACCATTCTTTTCACATGTCAGTCTGCAGTAGTTGAATCAGTTTCTCCAGCTCACCTGTATGTTTATGAGCTCATGGGTGAGTAAGAACAGGAATCCTCCTCCTCCTGCTCCTGCCAGACTCTGTCCTAAACTCAGTGGCTGAAGTGCGTTCATTATTGGATCTCACTGCTGCCAGATCACAGCCTGGAGCCATCAGCTTCTTCTGCTGCGAGTATATGTTCATAGAGTCCCAATCTGACGAGAGATCCTGAGAGGGAGAGAGAACCTTATAATAGTCAACTTAAATCTTATATTAGTGAGTGTGATTCCTACCATCTCTGCAGACTTCAGCACACTCCTCTGCATTGGTCACCAGCTGCTCTGTGTTCTGTACGATGGAGGGTAAACACGCATACCAGCTCCGCACCACGTCCTGCACACACACAGTGATCAGTGAAAACTCAACACAGAGTTCATGAAGTCTGATTGTCACCATCAGCCGCTCGTACCTGCAGCAGGTTCTGTGCTAAATGCGTCTTTCCAGTGTAAACCAGAAGAAAATGCTGCTGCAGGACAGACAGGAAGTCCTCAGTCAGAGAGAGCTGTTCTAGTTCCACTCTCAGCGGTAACTGAGCTGCAGATCGCGCCAGTTTCACTCGTTCAAACAGCCCACCAACCTGGTCCTGCCATCCACCACCTAAAACATTTAAAATGCTTTCAAATTCAGCTTATTAAAAAACATTAAACTCCTGTTTGGTCAAGCTTCAAAGCCATATAAAACCCTATATTACTCTAGAAATTATGTTAAGTGTCCCACTATAGGAATATAAGCATCTCTTAAACCGGTGGTAAGAATCTGCTCCAGGTAAAAAAATCATGAATGAGAGAGTTTGTGTCATAGCTCCTTCATGTGTCTATGTATACTGCTGCAAGATCTGCACCTGCCACAATACCTCTGGTGCCTAGAAACACACATATACAATTAAACTATGACTTGAATAAATTAATATTATTATATTATCTATTCATTTGAAAATGCCTCAATCTATTAAAAAAAAAATTAGTCAATATGTAATTGCATTATCTAGATGCCACTATACATTACAGTTCTGTCTTCCATTCCTGAGGATCAGGACCATGATGCGGTCTCCAGGCTGGAATTCCCGTGGTTGGGCTGCCCGGTTGTAGTGGAGTTGCTGTGCTTGCTGGGCCTTGCTTAGATGCTCCCAGACCAATGGCATCACTCGATCGATCCGTTCCCTCATCTGTCGGACGTGTTCGACGATGGTACGATGAGGGGCAGGCTGCTGCTCACAAGCTTCCCTGGCCACATCCAGGAGCCCACGAGGTTGACGGCCGAAAAGGAGCTCGAAGGGGGTAAAGCTAGTTGAGGCCTGGGAGATTTCGCGGATCCCGAAGAGTACGTAGGGGAGCATGAGATCCCGAACCCACTTATTCTCTGCTGTAACACGTCTCAAAGGGTCTGGTTGAATCTCTCCACGAGTCCGTCCGTTTGCGGGTGGTACACTGTGGTCCTCAACTGCTTCACCCGCAGCAGCCTGCAGAGATCCGGCATCAGCCGGGACATGAACGGGATTTCCTGGTCAGTCAGTATCTCCAAGGGGAGGCCAACTCGGCTGGCCAGCAGAAACAGCTCCTGGGCGATGGACTTGGCGGTGGCTTTCCGCAGGGGGACTGCCTCTGGGTACTGGGTGGCATAGTCGACAATCACCAGGATGTGCTTGTGACCGCAAGCAGACTTCGGCAACGGCCCCACTATGTCCATTCCAATCCACTCGAAGGGCACGTCGATGATGGGCAGTGGTATGAGCGGGCTGGGGGGAGGGATCCTGGGCGACGTGACCTGGCAGGTTGGGCAGGCTTGGCAGAACCGCTTTACTTTAGCCTCTAGGCCTGGCCAGTGAAAGCGGTCGCGGATGCGCTGGGTGGTGTTGGCTGCCCCGAATTGACCTGGGAATGCGCCAGCTCTAGAATGGTTTCGGTCTTCGTCTGGGGTACCACCAGTAATTTCTTCTCCTCCCCCCTCCGCTGAGCGACACAGTACAGCAGGGGCCACCGGCAGGTCCTTCACCAGGCTAGCCTCCACCGGCCAGATGCCTTGGGAAGTCGAGATGGTGACTTTACGGGCCGGTACTTGGCGAGTATCTCCATGCAAGCAGGTAATGGGCAGGTAAGTTTTCTGGCCACTCCGAGGTTCTCACAGCCACGACTGAATGAGGGTGACCGCATTGCCTGAGTCCAGTAAGGCCTGGAAACGTTTCCCCTCCTCCGTCACATCTGCTTACGGGGCTCCCGATAGTACGTGCTGGTGGACGATGCAGCCTGCCAGCCACGCTAGAGGGGGTGACGGTGGTTCAGCGCTGGGCATGGGTTCATTTCGCGGTGGGGAACCATCGGCCTGCCGACTGGTCGCAGGGTGCCTTCGAGCAGCCGTCGCTCGAGGACCACCCTCCGAGGGAACGGTGGCGCTCGGTCCCTGGCCTCGCGGTGATGGACAGCATCCACCAGCTCGATCGCCTCCACGAGTTCCAGGATGTTGGTGGAGTTGCTCATCCCGACAGCTTGCCGCGCGAGGTAGAGCGCTGTAAAGGCGATCTCTTTCAACTCGTTCCGCTACCTGGGCCGCGGTGGGATTCCCTTCCAAGAGTCAGTGCTGGGCGATGCGGCTTAAGTGCTTGAGGTGCTAAGTGTTCAATCCAGGTGAAAGTGGGCATCCAAATCGTGCTCCAAATAAAGTGGGTTGATCGGTCACTCGCTGCTTTCTGGGGGAGAACAAGAGAGAAGGGTTAGACCAGCGTTGCATTTGGCTCGATACCAGAGTCTGTCTGTTTGTCTCAGCATGTGCTGCTTAAAAGAGCTGTGGACCGCTCAGCCGGCGATGAGGACGTGCAGGTGTGCAGCGTTTGTTGCCAGGGATACGTTGATTCCTCCGTGGAAGCTCGTCACAATATAATTCTACAAAATGTATCACATTTTCACTGTATTTTCTGGTGTATTGTAAAACTTATGATGGCTAAAATGAGTAATGTTCAGGACCTGGATAGGATAACATACAGTACCTGCAAGTTAGGGATTATTTTATAATATTTTATGCATACTAAATAGAATATAACAATTTTAAGATTATTAGCAAGCACTGCAAACAGGCATTTTAATAGCTGACCATTTCTTTATTTATAAGACTTATCTGAAAATACAACAATAGCAGCTGTAAAAAAAAATAAATAAATAACTGGAGTGGAGTTTGATCATTCATCCCACTAAACCTAAGGAAAATACCAAAATCTGTCCTAGACAAGGATAAATGCTTAATATTTTAAGCAGGTTGATCCTGCAATTATGATAAACTGCATGGAAATACATGTATTTATGCCAGAGTATTGTTGGAGAAGTGTATATATATATATATATATATATATATATATATATATATATATATATATATATATATATATATATTTACCCACAACACCATCTTTCTAGAGTTGCATTGCGTGTTTGTAGATTAAAAAAAAAAACTTATGACAGGGTGCCCAGAGAAGATTTGTGGTACTGTGGCAAAGAAGTATGAAAGAGAGGTGCAGGATATGTATGAGGACAGTGTGACAATGGGGAGTGTGCAGCAGAAAGAACAAACTGGTTCAAAGTGAAAGCGGGATTGCATCAAGGATCTTAGACCTTTCTTGTTCTTAGATTGTTCTTGTCAGAGGTGATGGACAGGTTGACAGATGAGATCAGATAGGAACCCCTATGATGTTCACATATTGTGATTTGTTTTGAGAGTAGGGAACAGGTCGAGGTGTGTTTGGAGAAGTGGCGAGAAGGAGTACACACTGCAGAGAAGGAGAATGAAAGTCAGTAAAAGCGAGACAGAGTACATGTGCATACATGGGAGAGAGGACAGCAGAACGGTGCAGTGACAAGGTGCAGAAGTAGTGAAGGTGGAGGAGTTTAAATACTTGAGGTCTGTTGTCCAAAGTAATGGAAAGTGTGGTAGAAAAGTAACAAAGAGAGTGCAAGCAGGGTGGAATGGATGGAGGGGAATGATTTGCGGTAGAAGGGTACCTGCAAGAGTGAAAGAGAAAATTTACAAAACGATAGTGAGACCAGCAATGTTGTATGACTTGTAGGCGGTGGCACTGACAAAAAGACAGGAGAAGGAGCTGGAGATGACAAAGTTGAAGATGCTGTGATTTTCTCTGAGTGACCAGGATGGATGGTTAAACACTGTCACAATAACAAAGTCAGGATTATTCATCATTTCACTTCAGTGTCTGAGTCAGTGTCTTTATGTTCATGCTTTGAGACTTTGTGCATGTCCTGTGTTCTTTTGAGTCCTGAATGTTTAACAGACTCAGAAATGGGCCGCACAGACCCGAATCCTGAGATGTGAGATGAGGCTTTTGAGCGTGATTGGCTAAAAACTGAACTGCTGTCTGCTCCTGATAGTGATCTGAATGAACTGTAAGCAGAACTTCCCATAGACCCCGTTCCCAATCTCGTATCTCCACTTACTTGAAGAAAAAAATAGAAACAGAATATTTCAATTCACACAGTATTTTCTAAAAATGATGCACTCTATTGCATGGAATAAGTTCATGAAGAAGTAAATACCACTACTAAAGATCATTCATAAAATTTCCACCAGATAATGCTTTATAAATATCAAGATCAATTTATAATGGTAAAAAAAGACAATTTACTAAATCTTTTCTCATCATATTCAATGCAGATTTCAGTAGCTCACATAGAGGAAAAAGTATTATGTAACCCCGCAGACCTAGTGGAAAAAGGTTTTGATTCACTTCAAATGTGACTACTATATTTTAAAATGTAAAGGTTCAAAGGAAAGTTCTAAATAAAAAAAGAAAGTTCTACGTTTCAAAATGTTTGCAAATGTAAAAGTTTAAAAGAACATTCTATATTTAAAAAAAAAAAAATTAAACGTTCAAAAGAATGTTTTAAATTTTAAAACAATGTTTAAAAGTTTGAAAGTTCAAATGAAAGTGTTAAATTTTAAGACAACATAAAAAAATGTGAACACCCCCCCCAAAGAAAATCTACATTTTAAAATTAAAATTACATTCTAAAATTAAAAAAAAAAGTTCAGACATGAAAAGTTCAGAAAATGTGAAAGGCTACAAAAAGAAAGTTTTACATTTCAAAACGTTTGCAAAGATCAAAACGAAAATTCTATATTTAAATAATTTAAAAATGTAAAAGTTCAAAACAAAGTTTTACATTTCAAAACATTGTTTAAACGTTTGTAAGTTCAAATGAAAGTTCTAAATTTTAAAACAACATTCAAAAATATGAACACCCACAAAAAGAAAGTTCTATATTTCAAAATTTTAAAGTTCAAAAGAACATTAAACATTTTAAAATTTTGAAAAGGGAAGAGTTCAAAACAAAGTTGTACATTTCAAAACAACATTTTAAATTTCAGAAGTTCAAAAAAAATTC
Organism: Garra rufa; assembly: GCF_049309525.1. Lineage (NCBI taxonomy): Eukaryota > Metazoa > Chordata > Actinopteri > Cypriniformes > Cyprinidae > Garra > Garra rufa. The sequence continues at coordinate 2,384,997 of NC_133385.1, forward strand.
AAAACAATGTTTAAAAGTTCAAATGAAGCTCAAAACAACATTTAAAAGAAAGTTCTACATTTCAAAACAGCATTAAAAAAAGGGAACATCATTTTGGGTTAGTGATGTGATCGAACCTATAACACCACACTAAACTGGAATAAAAGACCTAAAAACACCCATCCAACTGCACAGCAACTCCCTAGCAACCACCTAGATCATCACAGTATAACAACTCCCCAATAACCACCCAAAGAGGGGCGGACTGGGACAACATTTCAGGCCGGGAAATCTCACACTTATCCAGGCCATCCCACACCAAATTTTGAAATCACGGACAACAATATTTTTTATATGGCCATCATCATCATCGTCAGATAAATAAAATAGAAGTTTAAATTTACTGTAAAGAAAATACACAGTATAATTTTTATTATATTTTATATACAATACACATTTTACATAACAGGTTTTATCCTACATTTGATATCAAATTGAAGCCTAAATAAGTTATGTTCCAAATTTAAAGTTGATATGAAAAAATTGTGGTTCCTGTGAAAGTTTGTTTAGGGCGTTATACCACAAATAGCCACCAGGTGCCAACCAAACGCCATATATATATTTTATACGTATTTTTCTGTCACGAATGTCTAAATTTTCTGACATTTTTAATTATTTTACAAAATAACCACCAAATATCGAATCCTGCGAGTCAGACCTTTTTAATGACGTTTTTGTCAAAATTGTAAAAGGTTGTGATTCTAAAAGACCATAATGCATTTTGTAATATACTTGACATTGCTGATAAGGTTGAGGAGACAGCCACCAGGATGATTCTTGAGCTTCTAAGCTATTAAATGATATATTTAAGATTATTACTAAAACATTTGATAGAGAAAAAGGACAACATAAAAAAAGAGCGCCACTACATTAGGACCATGTGTTATTGTTTTAGCTTGTCAGTCAGAATTAGTACAACAAAAAATAGCTACATCTTGAATATATTTTTTATTTAAAAAATCTTAAAACTAAACATGTTTTTGCATTATCATGGGTCATGTTTTGCCTTAGGAAAATTTACCATGGTATTATTGGGCCTATGGTAAACGTAGTGACCATGTTTTTTGGCAGATTGATTCCCATTAGTTTAATCAGAGATTTACTACAAATACCATGGTGAAACTATATAGTGTAGTAAAACCGTTGTTCATTTGTGGCTATGCCTAACTAGTAAACATGTTTTTTTATGTTTAGTAAAACTACAGTTAATTTGCATAAGGGTTGCATTTTATGCCTTAGCTCCCTAAACCTGTTTTAAAACGATGTGAATATTTGTTGGCTACATTCCTACGCTTTATAATTCTAATTCTGTTTTTTCGTTAATTTCATTATTTGACTGCTACTGCTAACATTTGTAACATTAGCAAAACTAACCAATTCATGATTTATTGGAGTTTTATTCTTGAATGGCTAATTCCGAAATAACCACATAAGTACATGAGGCCGGCAACAAAAACAATAATAACAACAATAACAATATTAAATAATAATAATAATAATAATACAGCAAATAATAATAATAATTGGAGGGCAGCGGGCCAAATTGGCTGCCAGGCCAACGGGAATTCTCCCGGTTCTCCCGATGGCCAGTCCACCCCTGCACCCAAATATCCTAGAAAGCCCCTAAAAACGCCAAAGCAACTGCCTAGCAACCATCCAAATACTCTAGTAACCACCAAGTTCATCACAGCAAATTAGCTGCATTGCAACTCCCTAGCAACCTCTAAAAATACTCTAGCAACCACCTAAAACACGATAGCAATTCAGTTGAATAGCAACTCACTAGAAACTACTCAACTTGCCCTAACAAACTACCTAGAATACTATAGCAAGTCCCTAACAAGCACCTACAAATGCCTTATAATGCTTCAAGAACACCATAGCAACTCCCTAGCAACCACTCAGAACACCTTAGCAATGCAATCACATAGCAACAACATAGCAACCACCACAAATACCGTAGCAAACACCTAGAACATCATAGCAACTGCATAGCAACCACCCAGAACACCTTAGCAAGACAACTGCATAGCAACCCCCTATCAAAAACCCAAACACCAAAGAAAACCCCTAAAACACCTTAGCAACTCTCTAGCAACCAGCCAAAATACTCTAGCAACCACCCAGAATAACTAAGCAATGCAACTGCATAGCAACTCCTTAGCAACCACCCTAAATACCATAGCAAACAACTGCATAGCAACTCCCTAGCAACTACACAGAACACTTTATCAATGCAACTGCATATCAACTCCCAAGGAAACCCTATAAATACCATAGCAAACAGGACACCACAGCAACTGCATAGCAACTCCAAAGCAACCATCAAGAAAAACCTTAGCAATGCAACTGCATAGCAACTCCCTAAATACCATAACAAACGCATAGGACACCACAGCAACTGCATAGCAACTTCCTAGCAACCACATCCGGGCAGCAGCAGCCGACATTCAAGTCTAACGCTGTGTGACGGACATATAATGGCTCAAACTAAACAAAACCGTGTCATCTTTTGTAGGGCTTCAGCTCAGCTTCTCCACAGGCCTGAAACCTGACGTTGTGGGTGAAGCTCCTCTGGTCCAAAACACCCGTTTGTCTTGATAGCCCAAGGATTTGTTCTTTCTTATTCAAACTCCTGCAGTTAAATATGTGGAGTGTGAGTAGGAGGAAGGTTCTGGACGATCTATGATGCTTTTAAGACGATGATGACACTGATGAAGATCAGTTCAAAGTGTTTAAAGCTGCCACAGATCTGGACGTGTGTTACGTTTAAGAAAGTTCAAATAAATGATCCAGGCTGAGTAAATATTCATGCTCAGGTTTATGTCTTTTGCACATTCACATTCTCCTGAGCAGAGACACATCAAACAAAATTTACTACCAAGATTTGTTGCTCCTAGAAATTGTCCCATTGACAGTTTATTAAACATGTCCTTCAGAGAACTTTCATTCTGTCATGATTTGCATGTTTCAGATACCTGTGCACAGAAGCGAGTCTGTGGACTGAATCGATGGACATCAGTATCTCAGCCGGGTACAACTGAGCCCTGTCCTCCAGATCCCATCACCAAACTCACTCAGCAACACCAGCAGACCTCCAGCGACATAGTAATCCATGAGCAGATCCTGAACATCACTGATTCATGAGCACTGAACAAAACACACCACACAACTGAATCATTCTCAGTGAATCAACTCAACACACTTCACCTGTTTGTGTTCATCTGCTTGCTTACATACAACAATCATTTCTCAAATATTTATCATAATATATATTTATAAATGTAACATTCACTTTAGTGGTATCAGACGGCTGGTTTGCGATTCATTAGATTCAAATCAGAGCTTTGCACGTATTGCGAATCATTCATGTAAACTTGAAACCAACCACGTATTGTGAATAATTTGATTGGATCGAAACTTCAGACACACTTTGCAAATCATTTGATTCAGATCGGGACTTCAGAGCCCAAAATGGTTCACGAATTCGATTTTTTTTTTTATTATTATTATTATTATTTTTTTATTAAACAGTAAAACTTATTAAGGCTGTACAGTTATAAAAGTAAAACACAGCGGGGAAAACAACTATTTGACACATCAGCATTTTTATCAGTAAAGGTATTTCTAAGTTGACACAAAATTTCCACCAGATGTAGCCATCAAGCCAAATATAGAATTCATACAAAGAAATCAGAACATTTAAGTATACAAGTTGAGTCATAATAAATAAAGTGAAATCACACAGGGAATAAGTGTTGAACACACTTTATTTGATACTTTGTAGAAAAGCCTTTGTTGGTGATTCCAGCTTCTAGACGCCTCTTGTATGGAGAGACCAGTCGTCTGCATTGCTCAGGAGCGATTCTGGCCCATTCTTCCACACAAACGCTCTTTAAATCTTGAAGGTTCCTTGGGCCTCTTTTATGAACTTTGATCTTCAGTTCTCTCCAGAGATTTTCTATGAGATTTAGGTCAGGTGATTGACTGGGCCATTCAAGCAACTTGATTTTCTTTCTTTGAAACCACTTCATTGTTTCCTTGGCCTTGTGTTTGGGATCATTGTCTTGCTGAAATGTCCATCCTCTTTTCATTTTCAGCTTTCTGGTAGATGGCAGCAGATTTTTTTATCCAGAATGTCAGGGTACATTTCTCCATTCATCCTGCCTTCAATAATATGAAGTCTGCCAGTACCCCTTGCTGAAAAGCAGCCCCAAACCATGATGCTTCCAACCCCAAACTTAACTGTTGGTATGGTGTTCTTGGTGTGGTGGGCAGTGCCATTTCTTCTCCAAACATGGTGTGTAGAATGACTGCCAAAAAGTTCAATTTTGCTTTCATCTGACCATACTATAGTCTCCCAATAATCCACAGGCTTCTTCAAATGCTGTTTCGCAAACTTTAACCGAGCCTCAACTTGCTTTTTGTTCATCAATGGAGTCTTGCGTGGTGAGCGTGCATGGATGCCACGGCGGTTCAGTGCATTGCTTATAGTTTTTTTTTTTTTAAACAACAGTACCTGCTGATGCAAGGTCTTCCTGAAGTTCTGCGTGAGTGGTTCTTGGCTCTTGGAGAACTCTCCTGATTATTCTTTGGACTCCTCGGACAGGGATCTTACATGGAGCACCTGATCGTGGCCGGTTTACGGTGAACTGATTCCCATTCCCATCAAAATGCTTGTCAACAATAAGATTACGAAGATATTGAGAGAGTTCTTTGCTTTTACCCATCATGAAGTCTTTCCTGTGGGCCTTCTGGGTAATGAGAAGCCTTTATAGGCCATCAATTAGGGCTAAAGCAGCTGATATCAATTAGTACTGATAGGGGGCAGGGTTTCTCTCTCAATACTGACAGATTTCAGGTGATCTCCTGGCTTTCTGTCATTTTGCACCTTGTTATCTTCATGTGTTCATACTTATTCTCTGTGTCATTTCACTTTATTTATTATGACTCAACTTGTATACTTAAATGTTCTGATTTCTTTGTATGAATTCAATATTTGGCTTGATGGCTACATCTGGTGGAAATTTTGTGTCAACAGCCCACTTAGAAATACCCTTACTGATAAAAATGCTGATGTGTCAAATACTTATTTTCCCCGAAAAAGCTGTGAAAATAGTAATTGATATTTAGATGGAAATAGTTAATCAGGCTTATATGTGACCCTGGAGCACAAAACCAGTCGTAAGTAGCACGGGTATATTTGTAGCAATAGTATGGGTCAAAATGATCGAGTTTTCTTTGATGTCAAAAATAATTTTAAGTAAAGATAGTGTTCCGTAAAGATATTTTGTAGATTCCCCACCATAAATATATCAAAACGTAATTTCTGATTAGTAATATGCATTGCTAAGAACTTAATTTGGACAATTTTACAGGTGATTTTCTCAATATTTAGATTTGTTTGCATCCTCAGATTGCAGATTTTCAAACAGTTATGACAGTTACCCTTATGACTGATTTAGTCTTTTGACTCAATATTAACAACACAAATGTCAAAGCTGATGGATCTACATAATAGATGCAAGATACTGAAATTAAATTTAGCACTAATTGTTAGGCTAAAAATTTGTAAGCTTTCAGATCTTAATGGTCAAAAAGTAACTGATGTTAAATCATGCAATAAAAGCTCTACAATCAAACATGAGCTGATGTTATCCTCACATTTTAAAATCACTGTCTCCACCTGCTGGACAGTGCTCATAAAGGCATCATCTGATTTTTATTTTCTATATTATAACTTCAAATTTTTATAAATATAGCAGCCATTTATTTGTTTTAATATATTCTAATTTCATACATTGTATTAAATAAAAAGCAAAAACAAAGAGAGAGAGAGAGAGAGAGAGAGAGAGAGAGAGAGAGAGAGAGAGAGAGAGATACAGGATTCATACAGATAGTGTAAAATTAAATTTCATGACTTTCAAGGATTTTTTAAAACACTACTTTTTTGATTTCCAAGGACTTCAATCAGAGATTTCACTTATTAAATAGCATCCTAATTGTTAACATTTCTCATTTTTGTTTAGTTAAACAAAGTACTAAAATAACATCTAATCTGAAATAATTAAATATTTTTTGAATTATATACACTGCCTGGCCCAAAAAAAAAAAAAAAAAAGTCGCCACCAAAAAAAAAAAGTCAAACACTCTAATATTTATATATATATATGTATAATTTTATTTGCTAAGACATTTCTTATTCTTGTTTAAAGTACTAAAATAACTAACCTAAAACAATATTTTGTTATTATATATATATATATATATATATATATATATATATATATATATATATATAAATGTGTAATATATTTAAAATAAAATATAAAATTATATATATTTTAGTTTTATTTATTTATATATTTCATGCATTTAAGAAAAAAAATATATATATACAATTTTTAATTGCTAAGTCAACATTTCTCGTTTTCATTTAAAGTACTAAAATAACTGACTAACTTGTATGTTGTATTGTGTTATACATTTATATATTAATATTTATCATTATATATTGCATAAAAAAATTACTAAAACTTTAAATTGAAAATATAAAAACAGATTCTAATTCAATATATATATATATATATATATGTATATAAAAAATTGACGAATGAACCGATGGTTATATAAATAACAATTTAATGTAAAAATGAATTTTGGAAGCAACTTTATTCAGTTCTTCATTCATCTGCCCTCCATCATCAATGCTCTAGGAATGATCTTCAGTTGGAGTCTCTTCTCAGCAAATATTGATAGATTATTTGACATTTACAATAATAAATGATCAGCATCACGCAATTAACTGAAAATGTAGTTGACAGACCTAATAAAAAAACATTCCCGTTGTAAAAAGTGAATTTTAATTGTTTTTGTTTTCAATAAAAAAAAAAAAAAACAGGCAAATCCACCAAAATAAACGTATGTCCTTTTATTATGATCAGCATTAGTACAGTGCTGCAGAATCCATTACATCCATAACATCTCATTTACATTTCACTTTCATTATAGCACCGAGGATCTCACGATAAAACACTGAACAGCGCAAAGACGCTCTAGAAAATAATCTTTGGGTAATAAGTGGAAAACAAGCCTCGTTTTTCTTTCCACTGACATGCAAACCGTCAAGTATGAATATTAAAAATACACAAGTGTTAATGTCTCCTGGCACATAGTGCATCATATAGTGCTTTCATTTCTGATACAGACCTCATATAGTTCAGTCGTCTATCAACACAATGATAGTCAAAGGTTGGTTAGCTGCTCGTAGGTGATCCGTTACACCGTACACGTTAACATCCTTCAAGTTATATTATCTATATTATCAAGTGTAAGTAAGCAGACTTTGGTTGAAAGCAAAAAGAGAGTTGTTAAAACGATTTATACTACATTACACATCATTTCAGTAGGAAAAACAGCACCGTTATTCTGTAAACCTCTTGTTATTGACTTACAAATGCTAAAAGATGAATATTTAATAATATAATAATACGATTTTCCCGTTGAGGCGTATGTACATGTAATTACAGAATAAATACTGTCGAACATAAATAATGTAGAAGACAATCAAAGGCATGAGTGGTTATGATGAAGAGAGGTAGGGTTATGCCGCTTTATTTGATCTGTTTTAATCTTCCCTTGTAGTAAAACTGTATTCATTCGTTTAACATTGAATGACTTACTTTATATATATTTTATGTCAAATAATTGAATTCAGCTGAATTAGGACGGATTTGATCTGGTCCTCCAGGGTAGCTACATAAAGACTGGAGTCATGAGGCTGAAAATTTAGTTTTGCTACAAAGAAATAAATGATGGATTCACATATAAAACATGTTTTAAATCTTAATAATATTTCATAATTTTACAGTATTTTTGTTAGAATAAATGCAGCCTCTGTGAGCAGAAGAGACTTTCATAACATTAATGCTAGTATATAACAGTCAATGTCAACTAGCACTTATTTAAGTCCTGTTTTTTGATGCGATTCACTGCATTAGGACGGGTTTTAGAGTTCGACTGGTTTTTGGTTACTCACCTAAACCAGCTTTAAAGCCCCGGTCACACTAGACTTTGAGCGTGCGAAATTCATGCTCTGCAGTTAATTTTTTTAAAGTTAAATTCAGCAAATGACACTAATAATTAGTGCTGTCAAACGATTAATCACGATTAATCGCATCCAAAATAAAAGTTATTGTTTATGTGTGTGTGTGTACTGTGTATATTTAGTATGTATATATAAATACACACACATACAGTACATATTTTGAGAATATTTTCCATATTTATTTTGAAATACATTTTTATTCAATAATTAATATTATATATATAAATATATTTATTATATAAACATAACATATTTTTCTTAAATACTTCCATGCATATGTGTGTATTTATATACACATATTAAATACACACAGTACACACACATATATTATGTAAACAAAAACTTTTATTTTGGATGCGATTAATCGCGATTAATCGTTTGACAGCACTACTAATAATACATTTAAATGTAAAAACATACAATCTACTACACTTTACGACAGTGCTGCAGTTTTAAATGTTTAAATTAAAGGTTCTTTCCATTCAGCTGGAGGTCATGCTGTGTCAGACCACCTTAGGCTGGTTTACTTGAATTACTGCTTCTGTTTTGAATTAGTAATTGAATCATAACTGTGTTAAATACAAAAGCACATGGTAACATCATGCTATGAATTGTTTGTAGCACCGCAACTCATGTCAGTATGCTATTAAATATTATTGAAACAGCGTATCATATATTAACCAGACTAGTTTGTAAGGACATCTATTCAGTAGCACTCCTCTGCAGTGTTTTCTACCTTTTTCCAGATTGTCAAACCCATTTTAAGCCAGACCTTGCTGCAAGACACAAGTCAAACATTCAAATATATAAAACATTAAATTATCTCTATTTTCACATCAAGCTGTTTGCTGTCGTCAGGGTAAATATAACTCATCCAAACTGCATTAACAGTGTTTTTGTGAGTCTCCAAAAAGAGCAGATATTTTGGATTATGAAATACTTTTGAAATCCCTTTCTGCCCAAAATGAAGGATTTGACCGTTTGCTCGAACTAAAAATAGAAAAAACTCTCAAACATGCGGAGCAGGATTTGGTAATAAATGAACTCATCTAACAGGTTTCATTTGGTTGATCTCACCTGACCAGATGTTGATTCATTTCCAGATCCGTCGTGCACAAGAACACGCGACTACATTCACATTATGATCATTTTACCCACATTCCTGTATGAAAACAAATCCAATCTGCATTCTGATTCGTGAAGAGACTCTCAGTTATTTGGTTCTCGTATCTTTTGGAAAGTGCAGGAGTGGGACGTTTCGGACTTGTTCTGTTTACCGTAGCTGCCAGACGTTACAGAAACACGTGAATGAGTTGCGAAGAGATTTCCTCGTTTTTCTTACTGGATTTTGACAAAAAGGCCCGTATTTGGGTGAGGAAGACACTTCCCACAGAAACCACCGCAGCGGCCGTAGATTCTGCTACCGTCCTACAACAATAAAACACAACGATCATTAAATCACTGTGTACAATAATAATAATTATAAATATAGCTGGGGCCAAGCACTACAGAAGCAAGCATCAGAAAAACTGCATCAATGGGTAATTGAAGCCGTTTTAGGATGATTTTAATCAAAATGTGTGAAAAATCATAAAAACAATGACTAGTAATATGATTTCATGGGTTATCACTTACATGGGTGTGAGATGAAATTGACACAAAGTTTGGCGTCAGTATGTCAAAGCTTTGCACAGATAAAGCCTCATTTTGGCATTATGCCTTAAATTTGAGGCATGAAATCCATATCTTTTTGTCAGCACACACAGAACACATCACATTGATTTGATAACAGCGCCACCTATTGTCTAAAGATGATCTGATTCAATATTGCTGAAAATCAGATGAATAGTCTAGGAGGAGTTCGAAAAAGTAGCTTTTTAACATTAATCAAAATGGTGCAAAGGATATTCGGCCAACTATTGCATAATTGTATGTTGTCGGCATGACCCAAGAAATATTTTGAGACCAGTTTCATTACAATAGGCTAATGCAATTATAAGTTGTTGTTTTTTTTGAAAATTTATTTATTTATATTTTTTTTACGTGTTAAAGGAAAACCGTTTCATATATTGACACAAAATCCATAACTTTTTGCCAGCATGGTCTGAAGATGAGTTCGAAAAAGGAGGTTTTCAACATTAATGGTGGAAAGGATGTTCAGTTGATTGGCAAATTTGTTTTTATGTTCTCTGCACGACCCAAAGAATACACTAAGATCACTTTCATAACAGTAGGCTAATACATTCAAAAGCTATTTTTTTTATACTTTTACTTTCTATATTTTTCTTCTACATTTGAATGTACTATTCTATTGTAATGAAACATGTCTTAATATATGCCTTGAGGCGTATATGGTTCAACTCTGAATCTGATGTGTTGTGATTTTTGGCCAAGAAGTTATAAGCAAAAATAGCCATTTTTCATATCTCCTGACCAATAGGTGGCGCTGTTCATAAACTTTGCAGGTAGCCTCAGGTCATGGCTATTATAACACACACCAAGTTTGGTCTCAATATGCCAAGTTTGAAGATGATCTGACTCGATTTTGGTGAAAATCTGACCAATGATCTAGGAGGAGTCTGAAAAAGTAGGTTTTCAACATTAATCAAAATGACGGACATGAAGTTGGGCCAATTTTGGCATAATTGGTATTGATGTTCTCGGCATAACCCAAAGAATATAGTTTCATTAAAATATGCTAATGCAAACAGAAGTTATTAGCATTTTTGGAAATTTCATAATTAATAGGTAATGAATGGTTTATCACTCTTGACCAATAGGTGGCGCTGATTCCAAATTGATGTGGCGTAGTCAGTGTGAGGTGACAATGGCAGACACGAAGTCTGGTGTCAATATATCAAAGCTTTGCAGAGATACAGCCTCAGATGCAGTTTGGCATCTTTTCTTTCGTCAGTATGGTCTGAAGATGATCCAAGTCAAATTTGGTCAAATTTCATTAAAATAGGCCAATTTAATCACATTTTATAAGCAATTTTTGAAATTTCTTTATAACTTTTGGCCACAAGGTGTGCTCTTAATTATAGAATTTAATGAAAAAAAATCAAAATGGATATGGCTTGACTCAGCATGCTCCTCCGAATCTAAAGAGATCAGTTTTGTGATTTTTGGTCGAATCATTCAGAATTTATAAGCAAAAACAACCATTTTCCATATCTCTTGACCACTAGGTGGTGCTGCTCCGAAACTGTGCAGGTAGCCTCAGGTCATTCTTGTTATAACACACACCAAGTTTGGTCTCAATACGCCAAACCGTTGTGGAGATATAGCCTCACATACATTCTTACATGCTATTCATCAAAATTCATTCATGTGTTATTCGAGAATGGTTTGACTAATCAACTTGAATTCCATAACTTTTTGCCAGCATGGTCTGAAGCTGATCTGAGCCAATTTTGGTAAAAATCAGACAAACTGTCATGGACAAGTTCGAAAAAGTAGTGAAAAAAACTAAACCTTATGCTCAAAAGTTATTAGCATAAACATACAATTTTGGACAAGTGGTGGCACTAGAGAGTTTAAGTTAGAGACTCCAAACTTGCTATGGTTAATGTTAAGACTGTCCTCTATCAGTGTGCCAAATTTCATAACTTTGCCGTAAGCGGTTCTATGGGCTGCCATAGACTCTTCTATTCTTCTAAGAGAGGAAGAATAATAATAAAAAGAACGCCAATACACCTTCAGTGTTTGGACCCTAATAATAATCCAAGTCCTCACCTCTGACCGGTGAACTTTGAGTGTGACGTAGTTGCCTTGGGAAACCCATTTGGTGGATTCAGCGACCTTCAGTCCCGTTCCACTGAGATTTATACTAAACTGACCCTAAACAATCAGAGAAGAGAGAGATTATTGGTGCATTACAAAAAGTAATCAATTATTAAAAATATCTCCAAATTTTAGGGTCAAGAAATAATACTTTTTTTCATCAAGGAAGCATTAAATGAATCAAAAGTGATAATAAAGATAATTTATAATGTTATAATAATTATAAATAAGTAATTCTATAAATAATTCTATTTCAAATAAATGCTGCTCTTTTGAACTTTCTATTCATCTGTGAATTCTTAAAAATTAAAACACAATGGTTTCCACAAAATTATTGAGCAGCACAACTATTTTCAACAACGATAATAATCATAAATGTTTTTTGAGCAGCAAATCTGAATATTAGAATGATTTCTGAAGGATCATGTAACACTGAAGACTGCAGTAATGATGCTGAAAATTCAACTTTGATCACAGAAATAAATTACTCTCTAACAGATATTCACATAGAAAACAGCTATTTTAAATTCTAATAATATTTCACATTTTTACAGCATTTTTGATCAAATAAATGCAGCATTACTGAGCAGGAGAGACTTCTCTTAGAAACATCTTACTGACTCCAAACCGTTGAGCCATAGTGGTGCATTTCCAAGTGAACTCTGGCGTGATTTCATCCATTTGGCAGAGAAAACTGTGTTTGGACTGGTGTTTCTAAACATCTAGTCGTCTAGGGTGTATAATGATGGTACCTGAGGACATTTAGCGGCGCTGTAACAGTCTCCTGCGGACGCAAACGGGATGGAGCGACCAAACAGCGTCTGACTGAACTTCACATCAGTCGCTGAAACACAAATAAACAAGATCCAATTAGATTTCGATGAAATTCAACATGATGGAAACAGCAGGTCAATCAGGACAAAATGAAACTTACATGAAAATTATAATAAAATGACAGTAAAAAATTACTGTATTTCTATTATTTGATAAATGGTTTTAAATCAAATTGATTACTTTGTATTTAATACATTTCTATATATTTAAAGTTTTAATGTCAGTTCAGGTTAGCTGGTGCATTAGATAAAGTTAACAAATCAGACCTTACTGTGAAGTGTTACTGTATATTTTGCATAATCAGTGAGGTTAATAACTTTTAAACGACTCACTAATAATGCGCATGCTGGAAAGATCGAGCCGCACGCGATGGAAGACTGTGTAACCGGCAGCGGCATAATCATTCCTGCAAGCGCAGTCCTGTCGCCGACTGCCGTTAAATGGACATTCAAAGGGGTTTTGTAGCCTGGAAATATGAATCAAGAGAAATATTAATAATACATACATACAGTTGAGGTCAAAAGTTTACATCCCTTTGAGTCTTAATACTGTGTTGTTACCAGAATGATCCACAGCTGGGTTTGTTTAGGGATAATTGTTCATTGTCCTTTCCAACAGATCCATCTTTTCAGACTGAGGACGACTGAGGGACTCATATGCAACTATTACAGAAGGTTCAAACACTCACTGATGCTCCAGAAGGAAAAAACATGCATTAAGAGCCTGAATTTGAAGATCAGGGTATATTTAACTTATTTTGTCTTTTGGGAAACAAGCAAGTATCTTCTAAAGTACTAAAAAAAAAAAAAAAAAATGATATTTAGGCAAAAAAGAAAAACTTTAATCCATGTCTCTCCATTCTGTTCAAAGTTTTCACCCCCGGCTCTTAATGCATGGTTTTTCCTTCTGGAGCATCAGTGAGTGTTTGAACCTTCTGTAATAGTTGCATATGAGTCCCTCAGATGGATCTCAAAATCACACATTCATTGTTGGAAAGGGTTCAAATACACAAAAATGCTGAAAAACCAAAGAAGTTGTGGGACCTAAAGGATTTTTCTGAAGAACAGCAGACAGTTTAACTGTTCAGGACAAACAAGGGACTCATGAACAACTATCACTTAAAAAAAAAAAAAAAAAAAAAAAACACAGCTGTAGATCATTCAGGAAACAACACAGTATTAAGAATCAAGTGAATGCGGTCATTTTTATAAATATTTTATAACTATTATTTTCTCTTGTGGACTATATGTAAACATCTTTTATGTGGAATATCATATTCAAGTCAGTGCTAAATAAACAATAGCATGCATTTTGTATGATCCCTTTTATTTTGATTCTAAAAGATGGCTGTAAACTTTGACATCAACTGTATATGCATTTTATTTAGTACTGAAAGTGCGCATAAAAACGTATATATTTAAAAAGAACTGGTTCTTATACTCGGCATTAATTTGATCAAAACAGTAGAAATCGTGAATTATTATTTAAATTTGAAAAAGGCACTTCTATGTGAACATCTGTTAAAATTAAATGTATTTCTGTGAGCAAGTCTGAATTTTCAGCTTCATTACTGCAGTCTTCAGTGTCAAACGATCCTTCAGAAATCCACTGTCATTTGATTTGCTGCTCAAGAAACATTTCTGATTATTGTCAATGTTACAAAAAATTGTAACTGCCATACATTTTATTTGATTTGATTTAAAATAGAAATCTTTTGCAACATTAAAAATGTCTTTACTGCCACATTTGATCATTTTAATGCATGCTTAATGAATAAATGTTTTCATTTCATAGTTATTCCAAACTTTTGAATAGTAGTGCATCACCAAAAAAAAAAAAAAAAAAAAAAAAAAATTAACTTTTACATGTAGTTTGCACATTAATGTGTGATTGGCAGTTTGTGTTCACAAACCACCCTACAATGATAAAAATCCACCCAGTGATTTTCAGGAAAGAACTCCTACCCTAAACGGCCACCGGCACAAGGCCACGGGAAACAGATGAGTCCTCTCCAATTGGACTTTGATGCAATATGAAACTCTTGCATTACTATTGACATTTTATTTTCTTATTTTAATACTGTAAAGTTGCTTTGACACAACTTGTATTGTAAAAAGCGCTGTATAAATAATCTTGACTTGACTTGACTTAATATCCCCTTTTTAAAAATCAGATCATTCTCAGCTTCTTGTTGTTGTGACGAAACACATTTGATTGACATGAGCGTCTTACAGTCCGACTCTGATCGCCTTTGTGTGACTCAGGTGCAGAGGAAGACTCTGAATGAGCGATTGAGGTGTTCTGTTGTTGGATGTACTAATGAACACACAGTAGCAGTTGTCATTTACTCCTGACATCTGAGCCGCTGAAGACGCAGAGATTTAACGTAACTTTCGTTTTTAAATGGAAAGCGCCAATCCCGGTCTACATATGCATCTATGTTCATGTGAATCAATTGTGATGCAGCTTCATCCACAGCAGAAGTGAGTAAAAGGGTTTTTTATGCATCTTTGCAAATGGCCTTTCTCATCTGTTGCACATTGATGCAACAGTTGTAAACTGTAAAATAGATTCTGACGCGGACTACAGCCAGCAGATGCATCTATTTGGTTGTTATATTATGTAACTAATTCTTATATAGTTTGGACTGTTTATATTTTTGTTGCAATTGTTTTTACTACTTCCTCCACTGTTTGTGTTTATTGTTCACACTCAGATTAAGAATATATTTATCTTAAAAAGTATATTAGAGACTTTTCATTAAGACCCTAAAGATGCGTATCTAATGACCCCTTTAATAATTGATGATAAGCAAAAAAATTTTCTTGAGCATCAAATCAGTATATTAGAATGATTTCTGAAGGATCATGTGACACTGAAGACTGCAGTAATGATGCTGAAAATTCAGCTTTGACCACAGAAATAAATTATACTTCACAATATATTCATATAGAAAACATCTGTTTCGAATTTTAAAATTATTTCACAATTTTTTCCTGTATTTTTGATCAAATAAATGCAGCCTTGGTGAGCAGAAGAGACACATCTTTCAAAAAACATTAGTAAATCATAATTCTTCCAATCACTTGCCCATTTGTGAACGCATGTCTCTCATGGATCTGTACCTGTATCCGTACACCTCCGAGTAATTGTCGGTCTGTCCGCTGCGCAGGGTCACGTACTCTTTCGGGAAACCGCTCTGCATCTCGGCGCAGTAGATCTGGAGGATCTTGGATCGGACTTTGATGTAATGCTCTCCATCTTCCTGAACGCCTCCCTTAATCTGAACCTCTCGACAGCTCGTGTGCAGCTCACCTGATCAGCCAAACACACGTCAGAGCTTCATAACACCTTTTTAAGGCCAAATAATGGAATTTGCAATTAATGTTGTTTAATAAAAAAGTGCATTAACTAATGTTAACAAATACAACTTTTTAGTTAGGATTAATAAATGCTGTAGAAGTATTGTTTATCATAAGTTCATTTGAACAAATATTAACAAATTAAATTTTTGTAAAGTGTTACCATTTTTCTAGTGCAATATACAGTATTACTGTTTTTCTGCTTTAACCCTCAAAGACCGAGACAGATGCCCACGGCTAAAAAGAACTATTGTTCTTAAATGTTTAATAACTTTTGAACCGCTATTCCAATTTAAATGCTATTAAAAAAGTATCGTAATGCACACAATCTACTCTTTTCAGTGATACTGATGTCTCATTTGGATATTCAGAGGCTCTGTCGTCATCACATTTTCTCAGCACTGATTCGTCAGATCAAACCAATGCATTTGGGTCCTCTGAGCCAAACAGAAACAACTGTTGATGCTTAGTCCCACCCCCTTGTTTAGATTGGTTCAAACTGTCATCTATTCAACCAATAAACAGGTTTTGGTCTTTTGAACCATTGATTAGCATGTTTCTTTGGAAATCTGGACAAACGCAAAGTGAAAGTAAAGTGTGTCTTGCGTGCATGAAAACAAACGCAAAATAAGACATTTGCATGACAGCATTCTTTGAAAAAGCATAGAAATACTCACGACAGAGCCCTTTGACAAAACACAAACCAAAAACAAAGAAAGAAACAGCAGTACATATCGGATAAAGCACTGGAATTGAGGTTTTGGCGTCATTTAGCGATGTCCCGGGAAAATTATGTAACTAATTCTTATATAGTTTGTAAAGATTATTTGCACTATTTTTTCTGTTGCACTCTGTATATTTCTCTCTCATTTTGTGTGTAGTTTGTGAATAATTAGGACTGTTTATATTTTTGTTGCACAAGACAATTTGTGTTATTGTTTTCACTACTTCCTACACTGTTTGTGTCTATTGTTCATACTCATATTAAGAATATATTTATCTGAAAAAGTAACTTTTTACTGTGTTTTGCAATTATATAACACTGTTTCTGCTATTTACTCCTGAAAATAGGCCTGTTTTTCACTGAAAAGTGCCTATAATAATATTGTAATAAATGGCTTTAACTTGCTTGGGGAATGTCATATATGGACAAAATTGTATTTGGAAGTGTAAAACACCTAAAGAAAAATTTCTAAAGAAAAAATTCCAAACTTCAGTAGTTTTTGTTTGAGTAGACACTAAAAAACACCCAATTGTTGCTAGCGTTTTATCTAAAATGGTGAAAATTCACTCATTTTTAAAGAAAACAAAACCAAAATTGTAATTTTAAATGAGCTAGACATAAAGTTCTTATGTTTATAATGATATATGACAATTGTTACTGATTGTCGTAGGTCTTTAAGGATTAAAGTGGTCATCGGATGCAAAACTAACTTTTCCATGTTGTTTGAACATTAATGTGTGTTGGCAGTTTGTGAACACAACCACCCTACAATGATCAAAATCCACCCAGTGTTTTTTTTTTAATCTTTAAAAGTAATATCCTCTTTTTAAAATCAGCTCATTCTCAGCTTCTTGTGGGTGTGGCGACACACAGACAGAGGCCCCTCCCACGAGAGTTGATTGACATGAGCGCCTTACCTTAGCCCCGCCCTCACCGAGCTGAAACAGTGTGACTCAGGTGCAGAGGAAGACAAGAATGACTCTAATTGAGCGATTGAGGTGTTCTGTTGTTGGATGTAATAATGAACATAGCAGTCGTCATTTACTCCCGTCATCTGAGCCGCTGAAGACGCAGTGGATAATGTTATTCATGTTTAAAAAGGAAAGCGCCAATCCTAATCTACATATGTGTCTATGTTTGTGCGAATCGTTCACCCACAGCAGAAGTGAGGATAAGGGTTTTTATGCATCTTTGCAAACAGCCTTTCTCAATAATGTGCTTGTTGGCAAGTAAGCGCGGTTTAACTAAACATTACGGCTCATAATCCCACAGCAGAGAGGGGCGGGGCAAGCAGAGCTCATTTGCATTTAAAGGGACCCGGCAATAAAATGAGTTGATTTTTCTGCAGAGCTGATTTTGACAAGGTAAAAGGGTGTTTTTTACACTACTGTTGAGAATTTTTAACCAAAGTATATTATAGACTTTTCGTTAAGACTCTAAAGAATCGTATAAACTTGTGGAAAATGGGCATCCGATGACCCCTTTAAATGAAGCCCCTTTTAAGTGGAAATAAAGACTCACAGTCGGTCTGTCTGCAGGTGGCGCGAGTCTCCGGGCGGCTGGACGGCGGACAGGTCTGAGATGGGATGTTTTCATCGTTGAGACACTCGAGCGTCCTGTGCATGACTCCAGCGCCGCACGTCTGAGAGCACTGAACAAACACCACACACAAACAGCTCACTTCACTTCATCTCACATCATTTCAAGAGTTTGTGTTGATCATCAAACACACACACACCTCGCTCCACGGCCCAGCGCTCCAGCGTCCCGCTGACGGACACTCGGACAGGCGACAGGGCCTGCTGTCAGCCGGCGGGCGTTCGGTGCAGTCGGAGGGCGATGCGTGCGAATACGTCTGGAGGTCAGAGGTCACGGCAGAGCAGTGAACCGCCCGCCGCTGGAGTCCAGAGCCACAGCTCACCGAACACTGAAACACATTCATATTTGTGACCCTGGAGCACAAAACCAGTCTTAAGTCGCTGGGGTATATTTGTAGCAATAGCCAAAAATACATTGCATGGGTCAAAATTATTGATTTTTCCTTTATGCCAAAAATCATTAGGAAATTAAGTAAAGACCATGTTCTATTGAGATTTTTTGTAAAATACCTACTAGAAATTTATCAAAATGTAATTTTTGATTAGTAATATGCATTGCTAAGAACTTAATTTGGACAACTTTAAAGGTGATTTTCTCAGTATTTAGATTTTTTGCATCCTCAGATTCTAGATTTTCAAATAGATGTATCTCGGCCAAATATTGTCCTATCATAACAAACCATACATCATTAGAAATTAAATTGATTTAATGAGCTTTCATATGATGTATACATCTCAGTTTTGTAAAATTTAACCTTATGACTGGTTTTGTGGCCCATGGTCACATTTATCCTCATATTTATATTCATTTAGTGATGATTTAACACAGTGTCAGTCTGCAATGGCTATATATTAATGGCAAAAACAACTGCATCACTCAGTTCAATTAATTTTCTTTCTCTTAAAAGGCAACATACACAAAATAACAACATAAACTAGTAGCAATGACAATTATATAGAGTCTTTGAACTTACTATATGTCAACCACGCTAAAATTATTTCTGAAGAAACCTTTTTAAAATGTCCATTAATACTGCTTTTAACATTTGTATTTATTTACACAAAATAAAATGTGGATTTATGTTTCTTCTCACCTAAAATGGCGACCATGAATTTTAAACACTAATGTGCTTACATTTTTTTTTTCAATTACTATTCTTAAAAAAAAAAAAAAAAAAAAAAAAAATGTTTATTATTATTATTATTATTATTATTATGGGGTTTTTTTTGCATTTGAAGTGAAGGAATTTCAGTATTTTTATTTGCTTTATTTTTTTTGTGAATTGGAGGACCAAGTGAATTTCTTTCTTTATGTGAACTGAAACTAAAGGAATGTTAGTATTTATTTATTTATGCATATTTATTTATTAATTATGTGAATTGGAGCAGCAAGAGATAGAAATTTATTACTTTAATAAATATCTATTTATTTATTTTTATGTGAATTAGAATAGCTACTAAAGGAATGTATTTATTCATTCATTTATTTGAATAATTAATGAATCAAAATGATGTGAATTGGAGCAGCAAGTGCCGGCATTTTATTACTTTAATAAATATCTATTTATTTATTATTCTATGTATCTTTATGTGAATTGAAACAGCTAGTCAAGGAAATTATTTATTTATTATATGAATTGGAGCAGCAAGTGACAGTTTTGTATTAATTTAATATTTTTTTATCTATTTATTTATTATTTCATTTACGTTCATGTGAGTTGGAATAGCTAATAAAGGAAGTTATTTATAAATGTATTAATTATGTGAATTTTATTTATTTATTTATTATGTGACTCGGAGCTGCAAGTGACAGTGTTTTATTACTTTAATAAATAATTATTTATTTATTATTTTATTTATGTTCATGTGAGTTGGAATAGGTAATAAAGAAAGTTATTTATTTATTTATTTATTATGTGAATTTTATTTATTTCTTTATTAAGCGAATTGGAGCTGCAAGTGACAGTGTTTTATTACTTTAATAAATAATTATTTATTATTTTATTAATGTTCATGTGAGTTGGAATAGCTAATAAAGGAAGTTATTTATTAATTATGTGCATTTTATTCAATTATTTATTTATTATGTGACTCAGAGCTGCAAGTGACAGTGTTTTATTACTTTAATAAATATCTATTTATTTATTGTTTTATTTATAGTCATGTGAATTGGAATAGCTAATAAAGAAAGTTATTTATTTATTTATTATGTGAATTTTATTTATTATGCAAAATGCAGCTGCAAGTGCCAGTATTTTATTATTTTAAAACATATATTTATTTAGTATTTTATTTACTTTTATGTGAATTGCAACAGCTAGTAAATGAAGTTATTTATTTATTATGTGAATTGGAGCAGCATGTGGCAGTGTTTTATTAGTTTGTTATTTATATTTATTTATTATTTTATTTTTATCTGAATTGGAACAGCAGATTGTATTTTATGACTTTACTAAATATTTATTTATTTATAATTTAATGCATAAATAAAATAGCTAGTAAAAGATTAAGAATTTATTCTAAAATTCGTTTTATTTATTAATTTAGTGAACTGCAGAAGCAAGTGGAGCAATTTTACTATTTTAATATTTAATTTAATGTTTGTCTTGAGGAGGTTTGTAAAGACTTGTACCTGACTCCATGCGGCGGTGATCCAGACGTACAGACAGGTGGCGCTGTGGCACGGCTCATATGTGTGGGGTCTGATAGAGGCGTCACACTTGCTGTCAGGAACCACATTCATCCCTCCGTCCACACAGAACACAGATCTGGACCTCACCCCGCGACCACAGCTCACGTTACACTGGACACACATCGACACAACTGTTACTGTGCACATCTGAGCAGTGCATTTGACATTTCAAAGAAAGACTCATGTTTGGATAATTTTTCAGCATGGGATTATATATTTCTGCCTTAACTAAAACTGTGTGGACTGGGAAAAATATTATTATATTTATTATAATTATTATAATTATTCAGAGATTATCAAACTCCAAACCAAGCCAACTTTGTTTTTGTCAAACTTTTTATCTAGTTCAATGATTTTATCTCCTATTGGTCAGTCAAACAGAGAGCCCCACCCACAACTCGTGTGATTGGCTGAATCATTAAACTGATTCACATATAAATCTGCTGGTGTTTTTACATTTACATTTAATCATTTAGCAGACGCTTCCAGCGAAGAAGGCAGATCAACATAGGAAGTGCTCCAAAATACCATATATGTGACCCTGGACCACAAAACTAGTCATAAGGTTCAATTTTACAAAACTGAGATGTATACATCATCTGAAAGCTCAATAATTAAGCTTTCCATGGATGTATGGTTTGTTAGGATAGGACAATATTTGACTGAGATACATCTATTTGAAAATCTGCAATCTGAGGATGCAAAAAAATCAAAATAGTGAGAAAATCACCTTTAAAGTTGTCCAAATTAAGTTCTTAATAATGCATATTACTAATCAAAAATTACATTTTGATATATTTACAGTAGGAATTTTACAAAAAATCTTCATGGAACATGATCTTTACTTAATTTCCTAATGATTTTTGGCATAAAAGAAAAATCAATAATTTTGACCCATACTATGTATTTTTGGCTATTGCTACAAATATACCCCAGCGACTTAAGACTGGTTTTGTGCTCCAGGGTCACATATCAGGCACATATCCTGAAGGGTGAGCGAATCTCGGATCCTCCAGATGGCGGCAGTGTTTCCCATCAGGCCGTTCTCATCCTCTGGGGTCAATACAGCTCATAACAACCATATTTGAGCATTTAAGGTTAAGCATTTGGAGAGACGGAGGGACACAAATCACGCAGATTACATTCAGACGACAGCTCCAGCGGACATGGAGAGACGTCTGAGCGAGTGTTTTATATCTGCAGCATTGAAAGTGGGACACATGTGCTTTCCTCTGAAGATCATCAGGTATTAAGCTGTTTCATCTCCACATGATGTTATCACAGAAACCCTCGGCTGAGACGCACAGACAACCTCAGAAAAGCTCACGGCCATTCAGACCCAAATCACAAAACATCAACAACAACACAAAATGGTTTTAGCATAAAATAAATAAGTACTTATAATAGGCTTTGCTTTCTCTGATTGTGAATTATGATTTTTATTGGTAAATGATAATAATAATGATAATAAATAAACAAAATAAAATGAAATAAATAGACTAAGCGTTGTCTGATTGTCACTTATGACTTATTGGCAAAATAAATAAATAGATCACAATAAATAGGATACGTTTTATCTGATTGTGGCTTATGACTTATTATGGGCAAATAATCAAATCAAATCAAACCAAATAAAAAAAGATTGCGTTTTCTCTGATTGTGACTAATGCCTTATTATTGTCAAAAAATAAAAATAAAAAATAAAATAAAATAACCTAAAATGTCTGCATGTGACTTATGCCTTATTATTTGAAAAATAGAATACATAAAATAAACGGTAACACTTTACAATAAGGTTCATTAGTTAAACATTAGTTAATGTATTAACTAACATGAACTAACCATGACCAATGCATTAGTTACTGTATTTACTAATCTTCATTAATGTTAGTTAACGGAAATACAGTTGTTCATTGTTTGTTCATGTTAGTTCACACTGCATTAACTAATGTTAACAAGATTTTAATAACATATTAGTAAATGTTGAAATTAACATTAACAAAGATTAATAAATGCTGTGTAAGTGCTATTCATTATTAGTTCATGTTAACTAATGTGTTTAACTAATGTTAACTAATGAACCTTATTGTAAAGTGTTACCAAATAAACAAAATAAAACAGAATTAGATTTCTCTGATTGTGACTTATGACATATGACTTAGTAGAAAATAAAATCAAATTGTTATTGGTATTTTTGTATCTTATGTTTAAGTACTATGTGCTCATTTACAACGAAACGAATAATTAAATTAAAATAAAATAAATTATATTTATTTTTTTGTTTTTCTGATTTGGATTCTTTTTTGGCTGATTTTGATGTTCTTACATATTTTTTTTTTTGCATAAAAGTATCTTTAAGTATAAGAAATATGTGCTAATTTACTATTTATAAATAAAACAACAATAAAATAAAATAAAATATAACACAGCTTTCTCTGTGACTCATTTTATATTGCTGTTTTTTTGTAAAAATAAAAGCCAAATAAAACTGAATACAAATAAACAAAAAAATAAAATTAAATAAATAGACTAAGCTTTCTCTGATTGTGACTTATGACAATGCAATACAATGCAATGCAATAAAAAAAACATATGGGAGTTTTACCAGTTCAACCAGGTTGACTTTAGCTGCATTTTTTTCAGCATCTCACCTTCATCTTCACCTTTACGTCACTATGCGTTTATTTACTATTAATAAAATGAAAGTAAAAATAAATAAATAAATAAACAAAGACAAAATAAAACAAAGAAATTAAATAAAATTAAATAAATAGACTAAGCTTTCTCTGATTGTGACTTATGATTTGTCACTGTCAAAAAAATAAAATAAATAAAATCAATTTTCTCTGATTGTGAATTATGACTTTGGCAATGCAATGCATTGCGATAAAAAATTAAAATAAAATTCAATGCAATAAAATGAAAAATAAATAAAATGCAATGCAATGCAATAAAATAAAATACAATGTAATGCAATAAAATGCAATGCAATGCAAAAAAATGCAATAAAATAAAATGCAATGTAATGCAATAAAATGCAATTCAATGCGATACAATGCAATAAAATAAAATGCAATGCAATAAAATGAAACGCAATGCAATAAAATAAAATGCAATGTAATGCAATAAAATGCAATAAAATGCAATGCAATGTAATGCAATGCAATAAAATGTAATAAAATAAAATGCATTGTAATGCAATAAAATGCAAAGTAATGCAATAAAATAAAATGCATTGTAATGCAATAAAATGCAAAGTAATGCAATAAAATAAAATGCATTGCATTAAAATGCAATAAAATAAAATAAAATGCAATGCAATAAAATACAATGCAATTAAATGCAATGCAATGCAATGCTATAAAATGAAACACAATGCAATAAAATAAAATGCAATGTAATGCAATACAATGCAAAGTAATGCAATAAAATAAAATGCAATGCAATAAAATGCAAAGAAATTAAAAATAAAAATAAACAAAACTAGACTAAACTAAACTAAACTAAAATAAATAAATAAAATTAAATGCGATAAAATAAAATAAAATAATAAAATTTATGGGAGACCTCCTTGACCAGTTCAACCAAGGCTGACTTTAACAGCATTAATTTCAGCATCTCACCTTCACCTTTAAGTCATGACCTCTAGGTATGCGCTCTATCTAGTGTAGTGAAGTAAAGCAGTGGATCAGCATGAGTTATGTAGACGGTGAGCATGTGTAACCCATGACGGATCAGCAAACACACTTGTCCGTGTTTTACTCACGTCTTTCCACTCGTGTGCCATCCAGCTGTGTGTCTGACAGTCCGTGTGGAAGCAGGAGCGGAGACCATCGGGACGAACACGCACATCACACAGCTCATCGGACACGCGACCTCTGCCCTTTGACCTGCAGAACACCTCACGCGACTGCAGGCCAGCGCCGCAGCTCACCGAACACTAAACACAAACACACACAACACACATAAACAATTCTAGAAGCACAATCATTTTAGTAAAGGAATTAAACTTTGTAAGTGTTTGAAGACTTTTTTTTTTTCAGATTTTTTACACACCATAAAGAACTTTTCCTTTTTTAAGACATGTGAGATTTAGCAGAAAATAAATAAATACTAATAATAGGCTTTGTTTTGTTTTTGATGCCAATTTTTTTTTTTTTTTTTTTCTGATTTTGAGGTGATTTTTTTGTATAAGTATCTTATGTATAAGAACTATGCAGTTATTTACTATTTCTAAAAAATAAATAAATAAATAAATAAATAAATAAATAAATTGACAAATAATAAAATAAAATAAACAGACTAAGCTTTCTCTGATTGTGAATTATGACATATTAGTAGCAAAAAATCTAATAAAATGAAATAAGATACTATAAAATAAAAGATAAGATAAAATAAATAGACTAAGCTTTCTCTGATTGTGACTTATTTCTTTTTGGCAAAAAATAAAATAAAATTTCCGATTGTGACTTTTGACTTTGGAAGATTAAAGTGTAAAGTCTGCAACACTAAAGCTCCAAAGATATCAAAAATTTATTTAAAAAAAAAAAAACGTTCACCTACAGACTTATGACTTTGGCAAATAATAAAACAAAATAAAATAAAACAACGATAAAATAAAATAAATAGATTAAACTTTATCTGACTGTGTCTTAAGACTTATTAATGGCAAAAAATAAAACAAATAAATAAAATGCAATAAGATAATAAAATTAAAAAAAACTTTCTGATTGTGACTTACGACTTTTGCAAATAATAAAATAAAATAAAACAATGATAAAATAAAATAAATAAATTAAGCTTTCTCTGACTGTGTCTTATGACTTATTATTGGCAACAAAAAAAATAAAAAATAATAGTAAATAAATAAATAAAGTTTCTCATTTACCATTTCTAAAAAATTAAAATAAATAAATAAAAAACATTTCCCCAAATTATTTTTAAGAGATACAACAATTCATGTTCGGGTCATTTTTGACCCGGGTGTGTTAGGTCTCAAAAACACTTCATTATAAAATTATATTAAGTTTCCAAAAAATTTTGTAAACTATATTTAGCCTTTTCTTCATATCTCACATACTTTTGGGACAAAATTTTGTTGCTAAAAATGAATATATACATCTACAATTAATGCAGCGTAAAAAGTTATAAATTCTAAGGAAAATTATATATATATATATATATATATATATTAATATTTATTTATTTGTTCAATAAAAAAACAATCAAAACTGAGCTTTTCACATGCACTCATTAATTAGAAATTGCTGACCAGATAGAATATGGTTTTAGTTGAAATGACTTTTATGCAACAGTGACTCTTGGGCTTGAAAGCATGATGAGGATTGAAGCAGTTAGCAAACGTGTGTCTGAGGGTGTAGTATGCGTCGTGTTCAGATGTAAAGCGTGTGTTTCCGCTGCTCTGGTGGATTTGATGCTGTATGGAGGTCTGTGAGAGCAGATGATTGCTTCCAGACACAGAGGGGGATGATGGGGATCGGGACGGGGTTAGGGGTAAAGCTGGGGCAGGAATGGATGTAGAAGTGGGAAGACCCGGGACGTCCCGCACGATTGGATCTGGCCACAACGATGAGTCAATGCGCCATAGCCAATCAGAGCTCACCATTCAACACTGGGATTTACTAGGATATCAATAGTTTCTTTGAATTTCTTTTACAGTATTTTACTATAAAAAAAGTCTTTTGGCCAAAGTTGTGCTCCAAATATTTGATTTAGCTTAGGTAGAAGGTTTATATAAAATATCTTACATATGAGTATTAAGTGTTAATTTACTAATAACAAATAAACAAGCAAAGAATAATACAATAAAGAGTTAATTTTTAATAATAAAATAACATTAAATAGATAAAGCAAAAATAATGTAAGATAAAATGCAAAGTAAAATACAAAATTAAATTAAATAAGGCAGGCAAGACTTATTGTCTTTTTAGGAAACGTGTGAGTGTTTTCATTTCAAAGTAAAAGTAAAAAAAAAAAAAAAAATATATATATATATATAATAAAAAAAATAGTATAAAATAAAATGTGAACAAATAAAATATAATAATTATTGTTTTTTGTATAAATGCATCTTATGTAGGAGTATGATATGTTCCTTTAGTAATAAAATGAAATAAAATAAAAAATAATTGTGACTTAATGGCATTTTTGTATAAAAAGTGCTTTATGTAGGAGAAATGTGTGCAGTGACTAAAGCAATAAAAAAATAAATTAAATTAAATAAGAAAAAAAAAGGCATGACTTATTGGCATATTTGTATAAAAGTATCTTATATTGGAGTAGTGGGAAAAAAATATAAAATAAAATATATTATAAGAAAAAATTTACAAAAATAAAATATAAT
>NC_133385.1:2412999-2456084 GCF_049309525.1 Garra rufa
AGATTCTCAGCGGTCAACAGATGAACATCATTTACAGGGTTATACTTGAATAAAACTCAAACTACAACTTTTCATTATTTAAAATAAAAAAATGTTAACTGAAATTAATTTTTATATATATATATATATTTTTTTTTTTTACTTTTCTCATTTTAGTCTAACTTGATGAAATATTAAAAACTTAATTTTAACACTTAAAAATCACTAAAACTGACAAAAATGTAATTAAACAAATTTAAATGAAAAAGGCAAATATATAAAATATTAATTAATATTTTATAATATTAAATAATAATAATAATATTAATTAAAACTATAAAAGTATCTCAATGATAATAAATTAATGACAATGGCCATGTCTTTATTTAAACACCAATATCTTTGACAAAGGCTATTTCTGTGGATAAGTCAGAGTAGTAGAAATTAAAATATTATATAATCTAAAACTGTATTAGTAAATGTTGTGTATTACTAATTGTTTTATTACTTATTCAAGTTTATTTAACCTAAAATGTTATTATTTATTAAATGTATTTCATCTAAAAGTGTTTAAATATTTTAAGGCACTAAATAATTTATTATTTATGTATTATTGCATCTAAAATTGTACTGAAATAAGAATCAAGTATATATGTGTATATATATATATATATATATATATATATATATATATATATATATATATATATATATATAAACTACTAAAAATGACAAAACACAACAAAATTACTAAAACTTTAACTAAAATTAAAATGTTTAAATATATACATAAACATGATTCAGAATATTTATAAAAAATATAATAGTATCTCAATGATAGTAAAATAATGCTTATTTAACACCAAAATCGACAGCAAAGGCTAATTCTAGATATAGTTAAAAGGAAAATTTTATTTAGTCTAAAAATGTATTACTAAATATTCTGTAACTAAATATTTTATTACTTATTCAATTTTATTCAATCTAAAATTTTATTATTTATTCAATGTATTACATCTACAATTTTCAAAAAATATTAAATTACTTAAATATTATTACATCTAAAGCCGAAGTATATAGAGTATATAGTTATATATATATATATATATATATATATATATAAAACATGCTAATTATATATATATATATATATATATAAATAATTGTATTACTTATTAAATTTCACAAGTTTTATTAAATATATATATGTATGTATATAGTTATATATATATATATATATATATATATATATATATATAAAACATGCTAATTATATATATATATATAAATAATTGTATTACTTATTAAATTTCACAAGTTTTATTAAATATATATATGTATGTATATAGTTATATATATATATATATATATATATATATATATATATATATAAAACATGCTAATTATATATATATATATATATAAATAATTGTATTACTTATTAAATTTCACAAGTTTTATTAAATATATATATATATATATATATATATATATATATATATATATATATATATATATATATATATATATTATTACCTAAAATTAATGTGGAAAAGGAAAATATAATAGAAATATCCTTAAAATTACAAACTGATTCAAAATATCAATAAAAACTATAATAGTATCTCAATGATAATAAAATAACAATTGTCATTTATTTATGTATTATTATTTTTACATATATTCACCTATATATAATTTTATTACTTATTATATTTTATTATATTTAAAATATTTTATTGCATAAAAATCTACACAATTAATTAATATTTCTTTTCTTACAACAGTATAAAATATTAGATCAATTATATAAGCTATTTAAGTTTGATAAATGATAGAACATCTACAATTTATAAAGGAAAAGTCTTTCTAAAAAAAAAAGGCCATTAATGAATTTCTTTTGCATAATGAAAGAACAATATTATGAAGGATTTGCAGCATTCTCCAATCTAAATTATACATGTATAAATCAATGTTTTTCCACCAACTAGGATGTTTTAGATCAGAATTTGGAATTAAACAATTCAGCTCTTGTTTATAATCAAATCACAACATTATAAAGATTCACGACTCAGATTTGTTTGAATTAAACCACTTGATCATGGTGAATGAATGTAAACGGCACAAGGACATAAATCCGCTAACATTCAACATTAAACACAAGAACTGAATCGGTTTGAACATGACTTCATCTGTCTTTTGCTGGACTCAAACTCATGGATGTTTGTCGTTTCTAAACGGCGAGAGTGAAACCCGAAGACGCTTTTAAGCGCAATCCGAAACCCCGGTTTTCCTGCGATGATTACGAGGCTGTTCTTGGGTTTTTCAGTCCTATAAACACAGTTTCAGCTCTCAGATGAAGGACTCTGGCCAGCTCTGATTAATATCAGCCAATGTTGCTGTAAAAGCCGAACGCATTACAGCCCAGCCATTAGCCAAATGATTTCCAGCTGCTCTGGGGACTTCACTATATAAACCCTAAAGAAAACAGCAGAAAACGCACAAGACGCAAGGCCTTTTCTGCCACTTAACTGGACTTCATAAAGCACATCCAACACTTTAATGTCTCTGGCTGCAAATTTGAGACAAAATGTGTCTAAGATGTCTACAGATTGATGCATATCTATTAAAATACTCCATTTACAACTGTTTTAACAAGCATTTTGATAATTATTTTTTATATTTTATGCAGTTTAATTGACAGACTTAAACTCATTTATGTTTTTAATCTCACATTATATTATATAAACATATTTTATAGCATATTATTAGATGGACGATGCATATATATATATTAAAATACTTCATCTAAAGTTGTTTTAAACAGCATTTTGATAATTATAATTTTTTTATTTTATGCAGTTTAATTGACAGACTTAAACTCATTTATGTTTTTAATCTTGCATTATATTATTTAAACATATTTTATAGCATATTATTACATGGACGATGCATATATATTAAAATACTTCATCTAAAACGGTTTTAAACAGCATTTTACATTATTAGCATTATTTTTTTTTGTTATTTAATGCAGTTTTATTGACAGACTTAAACTTAATTATGCTTTTAAGCTTGCATTTTATATAATTAAATGTGGAATATTATATAACATTGCATGATTGATGCATGTCTATTAAAATACTCAATAAAAGAAATGTTTTAAATAGCATTTAGATCTTTTTTTGTTAATTTTATGCAGCTTTATTGACAGACCGATACTGAATTAAACTTTGAAGCTTGAATTATTTAATAGAAATATATATTTTATGTCTTTAAGTGTAAATTATAGCATAATATTACATGGCCGATGCATATTTATTAAAATTCTTCATCTAAAACTATTTTAAACAGGATTTTATTATTTATTTTTTTGTTATTTTATGCAGTTTTACTGACAGACTTACACTCAATTATGTTTTTAAGCGTGCATTATATTATATTAAATCAATAATTTATATATTAAATTGTGAAAAATTGCATAATATTACATGGCCGATGCATATATATTGAAATACTCCATCTAAATCTATTTTAAACGGCATTTTGCTATTTTTTATTTTTATTTTAAGCATTTTTATTGACAGACTTTAACTCAATTATGATTTTAAGCTTGTGTTATATTATATAAATATATATTTTATATATTAAAATATGAACTTTGTGAAATATTATATAACATTGCATGACTGATGCATATGTATTAAAACACTCAATCTAAAATAGCATTTTAATCATTTTTTGCTATTTTATGCATTTTTCTTGACAAACTTACACTCAATTATGATTTTAAGTGTGAATATTATTATATTAAATAAATAATTTATTAAAATGTGAAATATTGCATATCACATGAGCGATGTATCTATATTAAAACACTTCATCTGAAACAGTTTTAAATTGCATTTTAGTATTTTTTTTGTTATTTTATGTAGTTTTTTTGACAGACTTAAACTCAATTATGTTTTTAAGATTGCATTATATTATATAAACATATATTTTATAGCATAATATTACATGGACGATGCATATCTATTAAAATTCTCCATCTAAAACTGTTTTAAACAACATTTTAATATTTTCTTTTTTATTTTATGCAATTTTATTGACAGACTTAAACTCAATAATGTTTTTAAGCTTGCATTATATTATAAAAAAAAAAATTATATATTAAAATGTGAAATATTACATAATATTACATGACCGATGCATATATATTAAAATACTTAACAAAAAAATGCTGTTTAAAACAGTTTTAGATTAAGTATTTTAATATATATGCATTGGTCAAGTAATATTATGTAATATTTCACATTTTAATATATAATTTTTTTTTTATAATATAATGCAAGCTTAAAAACATTATTGAGTTTAAGTCTGTCAATAAAACTGCATAAAATAACAAAAAAATGCTGTTTAAAACAGTTTTAGATTATTTTATGCAGTTTTTTGACATACTTAAACTCAGTTATGCTTTTAAGCTTGCATTATATTATATAAATATATACTCCATAATACTACATTGCTGAAGCATACATATTGAAATCCTTCGTCAATTTTAAACAGCATTTTGATCATTTTTTCATAATTTTATGCAGCTGTATTAATTAAAAGTCCTGATTTGAATTATGTCTGTAAGTTTGTATTATAAATTGTATAAAAATATAAAATGTGAAATATTGCATAATATTGCATGATGCATATCTACTAAAATACATATAAAATAATTTCAAACTGCATTCTGGTAAATATTTTTTATTTATATGCAGCTTTATTGTGTTTATAATAATTAGAGATTTGATTTATGCCTTTAAGTTTGAATTATGTATTATATATATATATATATATATATGAAACATTACATCACATTGATGCAGATCTACTAACGTACATCATCTAAAGCTATTTTAAACATCATTTTGATAATTATTTTATAATTTTATCCAGCTTTGAATTCTGCTCTTGTAGAAATAAGCATGCATTATATATTAGATAAACATATAGTTGCATGATTAATGCATATCTGCTAAAATGCATCATTTAAACTGCATTTTGATGATATACATATATGATAATATACATATACAGGGAGTGCAGAATTATTAGGCAAGTTGATATTATTGTCATATTTTTTTCCCAAGCACATTTGAATAATTCCAAACCACATCAATCTTAATAACTACTATTCATTTTGTATTTAATTATTTATAATTGATATATAATTGTCCATGAAGGCTGGAAGTGAAAAAATCCTTATTTTCAGGTGTGCAGAATTATTAGGCACATTTTCTTTTACAGATAAAATGAGCCAAAAAAGAGATTTACCTCAGACTGAAAAGTCAAAAACTATTAAATGCCCATGAGAAGGATGCAATACTAATACAATACTGCAATTTGCAAAGTTAAGGCATGACCACCGGACAGAAAAACGCTTGTTGCATCTGCATTGTCAGAAAAAACAGGTGGAGGAGAAAAGATGCATGTTAATTGCAAAAAAAGTAAGAATTAATGTTAAGAATCAGATATGAAACCATCAGGAACCATTTAGTCTCCAGCGCCACCGTTTTCCAGAACTGCAACCTACCTTGAGTCTCCAGAAGTGCAATGTGTCAGGTTCTCAGAGACTTTGCTTGGGCAAAAAATCCTAAAAAATGACCCTCAATTAATAAGAATAACATTCTGAAGTATTGTCAAATACATAGAGATGGTTTTTTTCTAGGCTTTATAGACAGATGAGTTGAGAGTGACTCTTGAAGGACCAGCACCACATCCTCTTGTAGCACTAATAATTCTGCACACATAATTCTGCACACCTGAAAATAAGGATTTTTTCACTTCCAGCCTTCATGGACAATTATATATCAATTATAAATAATTAAATACAAAATGAATAGTAGTTATTAAGATTGATGTGGTTTGGAATTATTCAAATGTGCTTGGGAAAAAAATATGACAAGAATATCAACTTGCCTAATAATTCTGCACTCCCTGTATAATCATTTTTATCATTTTAAATAAGGTAAATAAGTGATTAGTAGATTAAGTTGATTTCAAGTTGATTAAAAATGGCTTATTATTCACCTTTTTAATGTGATTAACACATTAAGAATTACAGCAGTTCCCCCATATTATTGATACACATATTAACCAAAGAAATTACACATAAAAACCCCTTCAGATGTGGCTAAAAGCCCAACAGACTAAGAAAACAACACAAACGTTCACAACCTTTATGAATTTTAATCATTTTTACAGTGTGAAATAGCTCTGGAACAAACTGAGTGGGACGTTCAGTTGAACAAATTTATGAGAAAAAAAACAAAATCATACAAAATCAAACAAGACATTTGCATATAAAATCTGCAGCACCGAATCTCCTGCTGTAAACAAATAAATAAAACAACAGAAAAAAAAATCCTTCTATGAGCAATGGCCAGCCAAACATATGAGATAAAAGAGGTATTTGTGTTCTGCAACTGAAAAAAACTAAAGAATAATGTAATGCATTTGTATAAAACTCATCCAGATGGGAATCAACGGGTTGTGGTTTGTAAATGTATTGTGGTAGTCGATAAAATAAGAGCTAAAATGCTCTCAAGGTTTAGTTTGCAGAAACCGACTGCAACCTTAACGATAATGACGCAAATGAATACAAAAATAATGTTCTAACAGGTTAAAACGCAGCGCTACATTAGACAAACAATGAAGTAGATAGTAATTAGTGATTGAATCCTAATGAGCACCAAATCTCAGTGTTGATACCGGCACAAACGTACAGCTACTTCACAACAGATCACTAGTTTAACCCTCATAACGCATTTGGACATGGAAGAGATACGGAAATATTTCTCAAAAATGCATGGTTTATAATAAGGGGATGAAACTTTGCAAATACTTTAAAATCTCTTTGTTTTTTTTTACCATTATTTTGAAAGAGATATAACATGTTGTGTGTTCGGGTCATTTTTGACCCGGGTGTGTACTGACGACCATCAAGTGTCAAAAATATTTAGCAATGACGTTATATTGTTTCAAAAACAACCTTTGTATCTAAATTTCAAATTTTGTTAATAAATTCAATTAATCGATTCAAAATAAAAGTTTATGTTTACATACTATATGTGTGTGTACTGTGTATATTTATTATGTACACATAAATATTTGTATGTAAATACTTGTATATAATTTAATTTACATTATATATATAAAATAAATATTTTACATATAAATGTAACATGTTTTAATATATACATGTGTGTGTATTTAAATATACATAATTAATATACACAGTACACACACATATAGTATGCAAACAAACTTTTATTTTCAATTTGTTCAATTAATTCATCAATTTAGCCTTTCTTTTGTATCTAAATTTCGTATTTCATTCATAAACATGAATACAAGTGTCTATTGACAAATCATTTCAGGATGAAAAAAAAATCACTTTTTATAATCAGAAAGTGTTTTTGCAATTAAAACTAGAGCTTTGAAACGATTAGTCACGATTAATCGATTCAGAATAAAAGTTTTTGTTTATAATTTATATAATGTTATGTAGAGAATGTGTATATATATATATATATATATATATATATTACATATAAATCTAACACATTGTGTAAAATATATAGATTAATCATGACTAATCGTTTTGAAGCTCTAGTACGGAGAACCATTAAGTGTCCAAAATACTTGGCTAAAAACTTTTATGTTGTCAAAAAATTATATTTAGCCTTTCTATGTATCTAAATTTAGAATTTTGTTAATAAACATGATTATAAACGTCTACTGATGAACCAATTCAGGATGAAAAAAAAAATCACTTTTTTAATCAGAAAGTGTTTTTGCAATTAAACCTAGAGATGTGAAATGATTAGTCGCGATTAATCGATTCAGAATAAAAGTTTTTGTTTATAATTTATATTATGTTATGTAGAGAATTTATTTATATATATATATATATGTGTGTGTGTGTGTGTGTGTGTGTGTGTGTGTGTGTGTGTGTGTATATATATATATATATATATATATATATATATATATATAAATTCTCTACATGACATAATATAAATTATAAACAAAAACTTGTATTCTGAATCGATTAATCGCGACTAATCGTTTTGCAGCTCTAGTACGGAGAACCATTAAGTGTCCAAAATACTTAGCTAAAAACGTTTATTTTGTCAAAAAATTATATTTAGCCTTTCTAAGCATCTAAATTTAGAATTTTGTTAATAAACATGAATATAAACGTCTACTGATGAACCAATTCAGGATGAAAAAAAAATCACTTTTTTAATCAGAAAGTGATTTTGCAATTAAAACTAGAGCTGCAAAACGATTAGTCGCGATTAATTGATTCAAAATAAACATTTATGCTTATATAATAGATATATACAAAATACACAGATATAGTATGTAAACTTTTGTTTTATTTAGTTTGAAATCCTTTTGAGTAATATTTATGTTGTTTTGTTAGAAATAAAAGCGTACGTTAAATAAAATCAGGCTGTTTTTGAGCAACCATGAGTTATACGTCCATTCACACTGGTAATTCTCAGATTATATATTCTTATAAATTTTCTACATTGACATATTCAAATAAAATTTCTCATTAAGATTTAAAATATATATATATATATATATATATATATATATAATTTTTTTTTTTTTTTTTGGTGTGGTTCATCTGCAATTTGAAACGTTTACTCAAAAAAAAGTTTCATAAAATAACAGCACACAGACACTGAATGCGTTATGAGGGTTAGACGAGGCTGAAATCTTTGGTTGCCTGATTTAATTACATTTCCGCTTTGTTGCATTTTGCAAGTGCATTTTGAGACAAAGACTGAACGATGAGGTATTTCTTTCATTTGTCATTTATCAAGTTTTCCTGGAGTGTTTCAGTCCACGTCGAAGTATTGCAATCGTTTGTCAAACTAACTAAAGTCTGGTTATTTATACTCAGATATGTTTATTTGCGTAAAAACTAATTTCACATCACGATTAAAATAAAAACACTAACAAAAATTATTTTCCTCTGTACAAGTCGCCGTCACGAGCACCAGTTTGAAATATTAAATAATATAGATATAAGACCAATTGATGCTTTTAAAAATACTCATTCTGTACAAAGATACAAATATAATATACAATAAGTGGCTGCTGGGTAATTGTCATAATAATAATAATAATTAAAATATTAAACTCTTATACACAAATATACACTTGTGTTTTTAGATTACAGCTCAAACTCGAGTACAAAAAAAAATTGCACAAATGATTTCTCTGTTTTCAACGACACTGTGTGAAATCTGCCTGAAGATTCACCCCAAAAACTGTTTTATTTGTATTTTTTAATCTTAATTTCCAGGTCAAATATCAACGTTTCTTAAATCATGTATTTAATTGAGACACAAAATGACTAAAGATATTAAGTCTTACTTTACATCAAACTGCAACAAAATTAAACTAGATCAAAAAGTTTAAAGCAGCTGTAAAAACTTAAAGTTTGGACATTTAGATGGAGAGATTAGATGATTAGCATGTTGTTAGCATGATTAGCATGTAATTCGAATGTTGCTTATCATATTACTAGCATGTTGTTAACACGATTAGCAAGTTACTAGCATAATTTTAGCATGATGAACATGTTAATCAAGTTATTAACATGATTTGCATGTTGTTATCATCTTACTAGCACGATTAACATGTTGCTTAGCATGTTTTAAGCATGATTAGCATGTTGCTAGCATGATCAACATGAAGTTTATGTTTGCTAGAATGTTCCTGTCATGATTAACATGATATTAGCATGTTGTAAACATGATTAGCAAGTTCATAACATGATTTTAACAATCAAGTTCCTAGCATGATTAGCATGTTACTAACATGATTAACATGTACTTGGTATGCTGCTAATCATGTTTCCAGTAAGCATGCTGCTAACATAATTAACATGAAGTTAACATGTTGCTAGAATGTTCTTAGCATGATTAACATTTCACTAGCATGTTGTTAACACGATTAACATGTTGTTAGCATGAAGTTAGCATTTTGTTAGAATGTTCTTAGCTCGATTAACGCTACTAACATGTTGTTAGCATGATTATCATGAAGTTAGCATTTTGTTAGAATGTTCTTAGCTCGATTAACGCTACTAGCATGTTGTTAACATGATTAGCATGAAGTTACCATTTTGCTACAATGTTCTTAGCTCGATTAACGCTACTAGCATGTTGTTAGCATGATTAGCATGTTGCTAGAATGTTCTTAGCATGCTACTAGCATGTTGTTTACATGGTTAACATGTTGCTAGCATGATTAGCATGAAGTTAGCATGTTGCTAGACTGTTCTTAGCTCGATTAACGCTACTAGCATGTTGTTCGCAAGATTAGCATGAAGTTAACATGTTGCTAGAATGTTCTTAGCTCGATTAACGCTACTAGCATGTTGTTAGCATGATTAGCATGAAGTTAGCATTTTGTTAGAATGTTCTTAGCTCGATTAACGCTACTAGCATGTTGTTAGCATGATTAGCATGAAGTTAGCATTTTGTTAGAATGTTCTTAGCTCGATTAACGCTACTAGCATGTTGTTAGCATGATTAGCATGAAGTTAGCATTTTGCTAGAATGTTCTTAGCTCGATTAACGCTACTAGCATGTTGTTAGCATGATTAGCATGACGTTAGCATGTTGCTAGAATGTTCTTAGCTCGATTAACGCTACTAGCATGTTGCTAGCATGATTAGCATGAAGTTAGCATGTTACTAGAATGTTCTTAGCTCGATTAACGCTACTAGCATGTTGCTAGCATGATTAGCATGAAGTTAGCATGTTGCTAGAATGTTCTTAGCTCGATTAACGCTACTAGCATGTTGTTAGCATGATTAGCATGAAGTTAGCAATGTTACTAGAATGTTCTTAGCTCGATTAACGCTACTAGCATGTTGTTAGTATGATTAGCATGAAGTTAGCATTTTGCTAGAATGTTCTTAGCTCGATTAACGCTACTAGCATGTTGTTAGCATGATTAGCATGACGTTAGCATGTTGCTAGAATGTTCTTAGCTCGATTAACGCTACTAGCATGTTGCTAGCATGATTAGCATGAAGTTAGCATGTTACTAGAATGTTCTTAGCTCGATTAACGCTACTAGCATGTTGCTAGCATGATTAGCATGAAGTTAGCATGTTGCTAGAATGTTCTTAGCTCGATTAACGCTACTAGCATGTTGTTAGCATGATTAGCATGAAGTTAGCAATGTTACTAGAATGTTCTTAGCTCGATTAACGCTACTAGCATGTTGTTAGTATGATTAGCATGAAGTTAGCATTTTGCTAGAATGTTCTTAGCTCGATTAACGCTACTAGCATGTTGTTAGCATGATTAGCATGACGTTAGCATGTTGCTAGAATGTTCTTAGCTCGATTAACGCTACTATCATGTTGTTAGCATGATTAGCATGAAGTTAGCATGTTGTTAGAATGTTCTTAGCTCGATTAACGCTACTAGCATGTTGTTAGCATGATTAGCATGAAGTTAGCATGTTGCTAGAATGTTCTTAGCTCGATGAACGCTACTAGCATGTATTAGAATGATTAGCATGATTATCTTTCTCAAGTCAACCTAATGAGTTTTCGCTTAAAATGAGAACAACTATCTGCAATCATTTCTGACATTTGTTCTTGTTTAAAGCAAAAAGTCACTTCATTTTAATGCATTTTTCTTAGAAAACAAAACTTAGTACCTAAAGTGGTTTTGCTGCTCTTGATTTAAGAAAGGTTAGGTGTTTGACCTGGAAAACGAGACTCTGAGGAAGAGCATGACTTTGACTTGGATTCTAAACTAAACAGTAACCCGCTGCGGCTGGCGTCAGTGAGAGATGAGTGTGTTCAGAAGTGGAGAGCGTCTGATGGACGTGAGACAGACAGACACAGACAGACAGAGTTGCTATCTATCGTACCGGCTTCCATGGTCGTCTGTGCCAGGAAGCGGCGCCGGGACAGGGCTGTCCGTTGCACTGCTCCACATGGGCCGGTTTGTCCAGCACCTCACAGTTGTGCTCGTTCAACCTCTGTCCGTTCCGGCGCTGACAGACCACCAACCGCGTGCGCTGACCGCCGCCACACGACCGTGTGCACTACAGGACAGACACACAGAGACACGGACAGCGTCAAACCCTGCTTTCTGTGAGACTTCAGCAGAAAATGAAGGCACAAGAGACTGATTCCAGTACAGTTTGACATTAACATGTTGCTAAGATTAATTATATTTCATATTTAGAATGTTCTCTTGATGAACACTTTGGATTATGAAATAATACAATAACATTTATTAATTAATAAACAATAAAAAAGATTATATATATATATATATATATATATTATAATAAAATCATGTATTATTATTTTATTATTATTTATTATTACTCAACATAATTAAAAATAATAAGAGTCTTTTTAGTACTGAATTAATATTTAATATTTATAATCAATATTTCTCTTGACTTTTGTCACATTTGTAAATCATAAAATAATACACAATTATTGAAATATTAAATAAAAAATAATAATTAAAAACCATTATTAAGCAAATATTTTTAAAATAATTATTAGTAAATTAATATAATTTATAAATATGATATATAAAAACATTAATAGAATACTATTTATTAATAGTCCTGAATTAATAAAACATAATTTTTATAATCAATACTTGAAAATACTCTTGACTTGTTGAGCATTATTTTAATAATTTTATAAATAGTATTTAAAAATACTATAATAATAATAATAATAATAATAATAATTACTATATATAAAATAATTATTTAAAACATATAAATAAGTATAATACATAAAGTAAAAATAAAAATGTTTATAAAAATATTAATAGCCCATATGGAGATTTATTTTAGTAATGAATAAATAATTTTAAAGTGAATAAGTGATATTAAATAATTTATTTTTAATATTTATTATCAATGTCTCTTGACTTGTTAAACATTGTAGAATATTAAAAAAAAACAGTTATCTTGATAATGAATAAAATTATATTAATTAAATTAATATATTATTAAACACACAATTATTTTAATAATTTTAAAAATAGTATTTAAAAAATATTAATATTATACATAAAAACACATAAAATAATTATTTAAAACATACAATAAATACAATACATACAGTAAAAATAAAAATGTTAATAAAATATAAATTAATTGGTATTTTTTGATTTGGTAATGAACAGATCATTTAAAACATATTAATGAATTAAAATATATATATATATTTTACATTTATAATCAATATGTCTCTTGACTTCTAAAACGTGGAATAAAAAAATCCAGTTGTTTTAATGAACAAAATTATATTAATTAAAATAAATTATAATTGTATTATTAAATACAACATTATTTTAATAATTTAAATTTTTTTTTTTTAATATATTAATATAATAATACTTATTATTATTACATAAAATAATTATTTAAAACATATAAAATAAATTGAATTCATACAGTAAAAATAATGTTAATAAAAATATTAATAGCTCATATTGAGATTTTTTATTAATTAAAATAAATTATTATTTTATTATTACAAACTATTTAAAATTAATAATTCATAAAGATTACATAATAATATAGTATGGATATTATAATGAATAATAATTATTAAAATTATTAAAATAATTAAATAAAATTCTAAGGACCTAGAGGCCCCCTAGAATTGTTCCCAATTTTCACCCCACTATTTTAACAGCATTTTAATGAAGTTCAAAAGATGCTGATTGTAATTATAATGTTAAGTATGCTTTCATTAAATTACATTACCACGTTAAAAGAACATTCTATGACTTTGAAGCACTATATTTAAGCGCTGGTGTGTCTGACCTCTCCCCAGATGCCGTAGTTCCAGTGTGGACAGGGTCCGGAGTCGCAGCTCTTTGATTCGTCGGGTTTGACTCTCTCATCACAGTGACTGGTGCTGCGTCCATCTACGTCCTGACAGACCACGACCCGCCGCTGGAACCCGCCTTCACACGTGCTGGAGCACTGAACACAAACACACACATCTCAGCACCTCATATTTCACTACGAAATCAAACACATTGGAAACTATGTAAATCTGCCTTTGGGGATCAATAAAGTTCATCGAATCAAATCCTATATATTGCATAAAGAAAATGAAGCCTCATTATACATTCAAAATATTTGTTATTTTATAAAACAGTCATACATTTTTTTTATTTTGACATATTTTTCCCCTAAAACTATATTTTATATGTGACCCTGGAGCACAAAACCAGTCTTAAGTCGCTGGGGTATATTTGTAGCAATAGCCAAAAATACATTGCATGGGTCAAAATTATTGATTTTTCTTTTATGCCAAAAATCATTAGGAAATTAAGTAAAGATCATGTTCCATTAAGATTTTTTGTAAAATTCCTACTATAAAAATATCAAAATGTAATTTTTGATTAGTAATATGCATTGTTAAGAACTTAATTTGGACAACTTTAAAGGTGATTTTCTCAGTCTTTAGATTTTTTTGCACCCTCAGATTCCTGATTTTCAAATAGTTGTATCTCGGCCAAATATTGTCCTATCATAACAAACCATATATCAATAGAAAGCTTATTTATTGAGCTTTCATATGTTGTAAACATCTCAGTTTTGTAAAATTTTACCTTATGACTGGTTTTGTGGTCCAGGGTCACATATGATCAGGAACCTCTCATTAATGAGTGAATGTAAATTTTTATGTCTCAAAAAGTTTAGAATTGTTTTACAATTTTAATTTACACATGAACTACACCAAACAAACTATGATGCAAAATAACTATATATTTTTTACAACATTGACGAAAATTTTTATTTGAATGTAACATTGCATTAAATTTATAAAAACATATAATCTGAGAATTACCTCTATTAACCCCTCTATTAATGGAATTGAATCAAATTTCTTTGAATTTATAACTCATGATTGTTCAAGAACAGCCCAAATTATGTTTATTTATAACAAAACAACTAAATAAACAAAATAAAACTAAACTTTCACTTTCAGATGAATAAAGTGATGAATTGTTCGTGCTGTAGCGGTTTATCAATAGACGTACAGTACATATTCATATTTATCAACAATATTTTCTCAAAAGTGTGTAAGATATGGAGAAAATGCTAAATATATTTCACTAAAGTTTTTAGACACAAATATAACTTCACTGATATACATTTTGACACTTTGACACTCATACATACCCGGGTCAAAAATGACCCGAACACAAAACATGTTATATCTCTTAAAAAAATAATTGCTAAAAAAAGAAAAAAAAAGAAAAAAGAAATTATGCACATTTGAAGGGTGTTAAAGCATTTGCAAAGTTTCAATTCCTTACTAAAAGCTATGCATTTAAAAAAAACTGTGTATTTCTTCTAGGTCAAAACATACCCAGAAGATGAAATTATGTCAATGCCAGTTCAACACATTTCATCTTTAAAGTTAGTTTATTAATTAACTAAACTATTAAAAATAATAATAATAAAGATGAAATATAGAAAAAAAGGCTAAATATATTTCATTTCAAATATATAACATCACTTATATTTTTGACACCTAATTATTTCATACATATCCGGGTCAAAAATGACCCGAACACAAAATGTTATATCTCTTAAAAAATAATTGTAAAAAATCTGAAAAAAAAAAAAAAAAATGATGCATATTTAGAGGGTCTTAAAGCATTTGCAAAGTTTTTTGCATTGTGCAATTATTTCAATGGCAATTCAACACATTTCACCTTTAATTCTCATTATAGAATGAAAAACCACATTGCATCAGTGACTGAGTAATGTATTATAATGAAGCTGTATCTTTAAATGTACAGTACTATAAACCTGTTGAGTCATCACTTCTCAAGAATTTAGAAATTCTTTGACATTTCAAATTACACATTAACTACACCAAACAAACTATGATGCAAAACTACTATATATTTTTTACAGCATTGAGGAAAAATTGTATTTGAATATAACATTGCATTACATTTTTTAAAACCATATAATCTGAGAATTACCTCCATTAATTACCTGTATTGGAATTAATGGAATTTATAACTCATGATTGCTCAAAAACATCCCAAATTTTGTTTATTTCAACAAAACAACTTAAAAAAATAGGAAAAAACTAAAAATAGTATCTGAAAAGTTTTCAAAATAAGTTAATTTTATTTATAAACTTTGACAAATAAATAAAGTGATCAGTTTTTGCAATGGTTCATCAAGACGTACATATTCATGTTTATCAACAAAATTCAGTCCCAGAAGTGTGTGAGATGGAGAAAAGGCTAAATATATTTCACAAAAGTATTTTTAGACTCGAATATAACTACACTGATAAGCATGTTTGATACCTAATGGTTTTTCATACATACCGGGTCAAAAATGACACGAAAAAACAAAACATGTTATATCTCTTAGAAAATATTTTTTAAAAATCTGAAAAAATATTAACGATGCATATTTAAAGGGTCTTGAAGTATTTGCAAAGTTTCAATCCCTTATTAAAAACTATGCGTTTTTTTTTTATGTTATGTCAAAACAGACCTGAATGCCAATTGTTTTGCATTGTGAAATTATTTTAATGGAAATTTCACATTTCACCTTTAAAGTTAGTTTATTAGTTTATAAAACTATTAAAATAAAATAAAGATGAAAAATGGAGAAAAGGCTAAATATATTTCACAAAAGTTTTAGACACAAATATAACTTCACTAATATGTATTTTGGACACCTAATGGTATTTCAAACATACCCGGGTCAA
Source organism: Garra rufa (assembly GCF_049309525.1). NCBI lineage: Eukaryota > Metazoa > Chordata > Actinopteri > Cypriniformes > Cyprinidae > Garra > Garra rufa. Next base: position 2,429,816 of record NC_133385.1, read on the forward strand.
AAATGACCCGAACACAAAACTAGTTATATCTCTTAAACAATAATTGTTAAAAATCTGAAAAAAATTAATAATGCATATTTAGAGGGTCTTAAACCATTTGCAAAGTTTCAATCCCTTACTAAAAACTATGCAGTTTAAAAAAAAAAAAAAATGTTATGTATTTCTTCTGGGTCAAAACAGACCTGAATGCAAAATTTTTTGCATTGTGAAATTATTTCAATGCCAATTTCACCTTTAAAATTAGTTTATAAGTTTATAGAACTATTAAAAATAAATGATAAAATAAGGAAATAAAATAAAACATTAAATGCAATAACTTAAACTTAAAAAAAAAAAACTTAAAAAAATGTAAAATGTTGAAATAATTTTAGTTTAAGTTGAAGTACTACATCGACAAGACATATAATACAAATCTGAAATAGAAATATTAAAAATACTGCCAAAAAGCACAGATTATTATTATTACTGTACTATGAGTCATTATTGTTCACTCAGTCGTTAAAGGGCTCTGCTCAGCTCATTTTCTCTCATATATATCGGCAGGAGGTTGACGTCACATGACTTTCTATATGAGTCTGTGTTCCTGCGGCAATATATGCTTCTTTACCGCCTGTATTCCATCGTATTATCTTCATATAATCCCACAAACCACACTAATACAGTCCTGCATGCCTCGCACACACTCTGGAACTCGTCCAATCCCAGCATGCATCAGTGCTCGCAGCAGCGGATCAAAGCTAATGGGCACATGTGCTAATGAAGGAAATTGCAGTCAGATGACAGAAAGGCTCACGATGAGCATGAAATATGAAACGTTTGACTAAAGCAAACAGATTGAGATTCTGTAAGAGGATGGACACACGCGTGTACTGCCCGCAAAACACATGTGAGACGGAAAAACAAGCTCGGTGGACATTGATATGTGGGTCAAAGATGTTAAGATGTCCACGGCAAAAGAAATTTACAATTTCTTGTCCATAGAAAGCACATTAAATGTAAGTTAAGTGGCTACTTTTAATGTTTCAAATACATTTGTGGAGAATAAAACATCAAATTTTGGTTGAACTAATGTTAGATTGTCATTCTGTGTAACAACATTTATGTAAACGTTCAAACAACATGCTTATTCTGACTTGGATGTGTTAAAATATATTAAAGAAAAAGGGAGCCTGTTAAATTTTACTGTGGTTTAAATTAGTAAAAAAATTCTTACTGATAAATGGGAAAAATCTAGGATAGTGGCAAAACTTTTTTAAAAATACGGATTACAAATAATTAGTATTTGGGGTGAAAGTAATTTGTATTTTAATACGTCATAAATTGATTTTTGTTGTAAATATGCCTGACAAGATTGTTACACTCAATGACATTTCAGTGGGTGTCTTCTGTAAACTAGAGAAAAAATGTCTGATATTTATTTTTTGCTCAGAAAAACAAAAACAAAAATGCAATTAAATTAAAGAGAAAACTTTTTTATATTTTTGGGGGGAAATTTAGTTTTTTATTTGAATAAACTTTAAAATATAATTTATTTCTGTGATGCAAAGCTGAATTTTCAACATCATTACTCCAGTCTTTAGAGTGCATCCCATGATCCTTCAGAAATAATTCTAATACACTGATTTATTACTTTTATTATCAGTGTTGGAAACAGCTGTGCTGCTTAATATTTTTTCGGAACCTGTGAAACTTTTTTAGGATTCTTTGATGAATAAAAGGTTAAAAAGTCAAAATCTTTTTTACCAATTTAAGCCTTTACTATCACTTTTTATCAATTTAACACATCCTTGCTGAATAAAAGTATTAATTTCTTACAAAGAGTGAAAGAAAGAAAAAAAATACTGACCCTAAACAAAATTACGGTTTTTTGTGTGTGTGTGTGTGTGTGTGTGTGTGTGTGTGTGTGTGTGTGTGTGTGTGTGTGTGTGTGTGTGTGTGTGTGTGTGTGTGTGTGTGTCTGTGTGTGTGTGTGTGTGTGTGTGTGTGTGTGTGTGTGTGTGTGTCTGTGTGTGTGTGTGTGTGTGTGTGTGTGTGTGTGTGTGTGTGTGTGTGTGTCTGTGTGTGTGTGTGTGTGTGTGTGTGTGTGTGTGTGTGTGTCTGTGTGTGTGTGTGTGTGTGTGTGTGTGTGTGTGTGTGTGTGTGTGTGTGTGTGTGTCTGTGTGTGTGTGTGTGTGTCTGTGTGTGTGTGTGTGTGTGTGTGTGTGTGTGTGTGTGTGTGTGTGTGTGTGTCTGTGTGTCTGTGTGTGTGTGTGTGTGTGTGTGTGTGTGTGTGTGTGTGTCTGTGTGTGTGTGTGTGTGTGTGTGTGTGTGTGTGTGTGTGTGTGTGTGTGTGTGTGTGTGTGTGTCTGTGTGTGTGTGTGTGTGTGTGTGTGTGTGTGTGTGTGTGTCTGTGTGTGTGTCTGTGTGTGTGTGTGTGTGTGTCTGTCTGTGTGTGTGTGTGTGTGTGTGTGTGTGTGTGTGTGTGTGTGTGTGTGTGTCTGTGTGTGTGTGTGTGTGTGTGTGTGTGTGTGTCTGTGTGTGTGTGTGTGTGTGTGTGTGTGTGTGTGTGTGTGTGTGTGTGTGTGTGTGTGTGTCTGTGTGTGTGTGTGTGTGTGTGTGTGTGTGTGTGTGTGTGTGTGTGTGTGTGTGTGTGTGTGTGTGTGTGTCTGTGTGTGTGTGTGTGTGTGTGTGTGTGTATGTGTGTGTGTCTGTGTGTGTGTGTGTGTGTCTGTCTGTGTGTGTGTGTGTGTGTGTGTGTGTGTGTGTGTGTGTGTGTGTGTGTGTGTGTCTGTGTGTGTGTGTGTGTGTGTGTGTGTGTGTGTGTGTCTGTGTGTGTGTGTGTGTGTGTGTGTGTGTGTGTGTGTGTGTGTGTGTGTCTGTGTGTGTGTGTGTGTGTGTGTGTGTGTGTGTGTGTGTGTGTGTGTGTGTGTCTGTGTGTGTGTGTGTGTGTGTGTGTGTGTGTGTGTGTGTGTGTGTCTGTGTGTGTGTGTGTGTGTGTGTGTGTGTGTGTGTGTCTGTGTGTGTGTGTGTGTGTGTGTGTGTGTGTGTGTGTGTGTCTGTGTGTGTGTGTGTGTGTGTGTGTGTGTGTGTGTGTGTGTGTGTGTGTCTGTGTGTGTGTGTGTGTGTGTGTGTGTGTGTGTCTGTGTGTGTGTGTGTGTGTGTGTGTGTGTGTGTCTGTGTGTGTGTGTGTGTGTGTGTGTGTGTGTGTGTGTGTGTGTGTGTGTGTGTGTGTGTGTGTGTGTGTCTGTGTGTGTGTGTGTGTGTGTGTGTGTGTGTGTGTGTGTGTGTGTCTGTGTGTGTGTGTGTGTGTGTTTAATCAAATAAACACATCCTTGATGAGCAGAAAACTCATTTTAAAAAGCATTAAAAATCTTACTGATCCTAAACTTTTAAGAGCAGTGTATATATAGGTCAAAGACGAAAAAGGGTTTAAGAATAAAAACAATTTGTGTAATACTGCTTTAAATTGTTGTTGTTTTCCAAACAAATATTAAAAATATTTCTGTTTAATTTAATGTTTAAAATGTCATTTAGTGTCAATCTTGTCAGGCACATTTACAACAAAAACGACAAATTACTTTCACCCCAAATACTAATTAGTTTTTATATTTTGCCACCATCCTAGCTTTTGTCCATTTGTCAGTAAGAATGTTTTACTAATTTAAAACAATCAAATTTAATACGCTCCCTTATTCTTTTCTATATTTTAACATGTCCAAGTCAGAATAAGCATGCTGTTTGAATGTTTACATGAATACTGTGCTACACTGAATGACAATCTAACATTATTTCAGCCGAATGTTGACATTTTATGTCTCCAAAAGACACTTTACTTACATTTAATGTGCTTTCTATGGACATAAAATCCCTTTTCTAAATGTCTTTTGATGTGGACATCTTAATGTCTTTGATTCCATTTATACAGATATTTATTTATTCATTTGTTATTTAAGTTAACATTAATGAACAGAATAGTTGGCGGTTGCACTCACGGCTCCCCAGGGTCCCGTCCTCCACTGGTTGTCTGCCGATGGGACGTTCCAGCTGTGGTGTCCGGGGTGGCTGCTGGGGTCGTGGGGGAAGTAGGGCTGGTTGTTGGGCCAGTTGTAGGAGGATTGGCAGGGGGCGGCCGCACACTCCTGCTCGGTGCTGGGACGCTCGTCCGGATGACAGAACGACTCGTCCACTTGATGATGGTAGTTCATGCACACGACCCGCCGCGTGGAGCGACCCACGCCACACGACACCGAGCACTGGATGCAAACACATGCCATAATGAGCACACAAAACCACAACACTAGACAGCAGACCACATCATGGGCTAAACTATATATGGGCTAAATATGGGTGCACATACATGCACAGCGATAACTTTCATTGGTTAGCTGACTGGTTTCAATTTCAGTCTAAACTTTTGCCCAGTATTTCTCTGATAAAACAATTTGTGCATATTCAAAACATTTTTATTGTGTACTATTTTCAGCATTTCTTCTCTTATTTACCAGCATTGTAATGGTTAAATAAATACAATTTATTTATTTATTTATTTATTAATATTATTTTACAAAACTTAAATTTCAACGAAAACAGCATTACAGAATAAAAACTGGTGGGGAATACGAAGGAAAATAAATAAATAAAATATACAATTTATTGAAAAATTGTTTTATAACGCAGGATGTATAAAACAAAATAAAATATTACTGTAAGAACTGTAATAAAGTTAGCTTATTAGTTTACAAAACTATTAAAAAATAAAATAAAATAAGGATGAAAAATAGTAGATGAAAAAAATTAACAAAAAAAAATATATATATATATACATAATTAAAATTTTAAAAATATTGCCTTGGCAACTTACTGTAATAAAGTTTGTTTATTAGTATGTTTATAAAACTATTAAAAATAAAATAAAATAAAATAATGATGAAAAATAGTAGATGATAAAATTCTAATATTATAATTTAAAATGTAAAAATATTGCCTTGGCAACTAACTGTAATAAAGTTTGTTTATTAGTTAGTTTATAAAACCATTAAAAATAAAATAAAATAAAATAAAAAATAAAATAAAATAAAGTAAAACAAAATAAAATAAAAAATATTAGATGAACTGAAACAAAGTTAGTTTAAGTTGAGGTACTAAATTGACTAAAAACATATAATACAAAAAAATACTAAATAGAAACTAAATAGAAATATTGAAAAATGCAGCCAAAAACACATAATAAATTAACTAATTATAATTCAGTATAATTAATTATTAAAATAACAATTAATTATTATGTTTTTTATTTATTTCACAAAAACAGTTTATTAGTTTGTTTAAAAAACTACTAAAAATAAAATAAAATATAAATGTAATTTGTTTTCAAAGCTTTTTTAAGTTAACTTTATAAAAAAAAATCATCATCATATATAATTAAATATATAAAATATTAATAAATAAATAAATAAATAATATTAGATGATAACTTAAAAAAAATGTTTTCAAAACATTTTGAAATAGACTGAAATAAAGTTAAAGTTGAGGTACTAAATTGACAAAAAAAAAAAAAAAAAAAAAAAATATATATATATATATATATATATATAAAATGTAATTGAAATGCCCAAAAACACACAATAAATTACAAAAAAATTTAACCAAACTTAAACCTAAAAAAGATTACACTAAAAGCTAACAGAAAACATTAATGAATACTATAACAGTAAATAAACAATACTCTTTATTGTTAAACACATACAACAGGACCAAGAGCAGGCCCTGTCTATTTGCGTAGTATATGTTTGTTATATGCAGACTATGCAGGATTGTAAAAACAAGTGTGTTTGACTCACCGGTGTCCATTCTCCTTCTCTCCACTGACCGCAGGGACTGAAACACACAGAGGAGTCTGGAGGACGAGGAAGATGAGCACAGGACGACTCTTCAGCGACTCCACCCTGAGCGTCTCTACAGCTGACGTAGCGCTCCTTCCGGCCCTCGCCGCACGACACCGAACACTGAAACACACACAACACGTAAACACACACACTCAGGACACTCGCTGGAGCTCCTCGTTTCACTAAACTATCAACTTTGTCTCCGATGATCATTAGGAGAAATAAAAACAGAGGTCAAATGAGATGATTTGATGAGAGCTGTTACTCACGCTGGTCCATGAGCCGTATCTCCACTGTGTGTGTCTCTGAGCCGGCTCTGGTCTGGGTGTGTTAAACACTGATGCTGTGCGAGGACAAGCTGACAACTCACAGTCCTAAACACACACAAGATCAGGCGGATTATTAGCAGCTACTAATATACAGTAAAGATCATGTGACACTGAAGACTGAAGCCATAATGCTGAAAATTCAGAAGAATAAACTAGATAAAAAGTTTGTCAGGACAACCTTTAAGTTGGCTTGAAAAACTCTGATCAGAAAGTGTGAAAAAGTTTAAAAGTTTTTAAAAGTTATAAAAGTTTTAGAAATTGTAGGAATTTTATGGTTTTCAGTCCAAAAAAGATTGAAGTTTAAAGTAGTTTTAAAGCTTTAATATTTTGAAGGAAATAGAGTCTGTCACACGGATGGATGGATAAATGGATAGATATAGCATGTTTTAGCATGTTGCTATAATGTTTCTAAATTATTTAACATGTTACTAGCATGTAGCTAGCCTGTTTAGAAAGTTACTAGCATGTTGCTAGCCTGTTTCTAGCACAATTAACATGTTGTTAGCATGTTTATAACATGATTTGCATGTTGTTAACATGTTTCTAACATGATTAGCATGTTGTTAGCATGCTTCTAGCATGATTAGCATGTTGTTAACATGTTTCTAGCCTAATTATCATGTTGTTAACATGTTCCTAGCATGGTTAACATGTTGTTAACATGTTTCTAGCCTAATTATCATGTTGTTAACATGTTCCTAGCATGGTTAACATATTGTTTAACATGTTAGCATGTTTCTAGCATGATTAGCATGTTGTTAGCATGTTTCTAGCATGAATAGCATGTCAACATTTCTGATGCCACTAGCATGATTCTAGTTGCTAGGCTTGGATAGATAGATAGATAGATAGATAGATAGATAGATAGATAGATAGATAGATAGATAGATAGATAGATAGATAGATAGATAGATTAGTTGGTTTTCTCAAGCCAACGTAATTACATATTCATATATATTACACAGAAAACACTTACATTAAACTTAAATAATATTTTTACAATTTTTACTTAATGATTGATCAAAAAATGCAGCTTTTGTGAACACAAGAGACTTTTTTCCTAGTGCAGATGAAGCAAGTGTTCCTGTTTTTATTCACCTGACTGTCTCGAGGTCTGGCGGCTGCATTACACTCTCTGTCGTCCACCGTCTCGCCGTAAGCTCCCGACACACACCTGACCGCACGCATCTGATAGCCCTGACCGCAGCTCACCGTGCACTAAACACACCATCAGTCACATTCAGAACACCTGATGACAACAACTGACGTGACAAAGTGACCAAATGTCTATTTCTCACCGGACTCCAGGCTCCGACCTGCCAGGACGCACATTCGGGAAGCTCACAGCTGCCCACCGCTGAGGGTTTGGTGTTTGGGTCGCAGCGCTGGTCATTCAGCTTCTCATCTCCCAGAATGCAAAGCACCTGCCGATGTCTGACGCCCTTCCCACACGTCACCAAACACTGATGTGAACAGATTTACTGTAGGTTAGTCGGGATGGGTCGGTCAGATACTACTCAAGTCTCAAAACACAGACTTTAGTCAATTCTCAGAATTGTGACTTTGTTTCTCAGAATTGCGACTTTGTTTCTCAGAATTGCGACTTTGTTTCTCAGAATTGCGACTTTGTTTCTCAGAATTGCGACTTGTTTCTCAGAATTGCGACTTTGTTTCTCAGAATTGCGACTTGTTTCTCAGAATTGCGACTTGTTTCTCAGAATTGCGACTTTGTTTCTCAGAATTGCGACTTTGTTTCTCAGAATTGCGACTTGTTTTTCAGAATTGCGACTTTGTTTCTCAGAATTGCGACTTTGTTTCTCAGAATTGCGACTTGTTTCTCAGAATTGCGACTTGTTTCTCAGAATTGCGACTTTGTTTCTCAGAATTGCGACTTGTTTCTCAGAATTGCGACTTTGTTTCTCAGAATTGCGACTTTGTTTCTCAGAATTGCGACTTGTTTTTCAGAATTGCGACTTTGTTTCTCAGAATTGCGACTTTGTTTCTCAGAATTGCGACTTGTTTCTCAGAATTGCGACTTGTTTCTCAGAATTGCGACTTGTTTCTCAGAATTGCGACTTTGTTTCTCAGAATTGCGACTTGTTTCTCAGAATTGCGACTTGTTTCTCAGAATTGCGACTTTGTTTCTCAGAATTGCGACTTGTTTCTCAGAATTGCGACTTGTTTCTCAGAATTGCGACTTGTTTCTCAGAATTGCGACTTGTTTCTCAGAATTGCGACTTTGTTTCTCAGAATTGCGACTTGTTTCTCAGAATTGCGACTTTGTTTCTCAGAATTGCGACTTGTTTCTCAGAATTGCGACTTTGTTTCTCAGAATTGCGACTTTGTTTCTCAGAATTGCGACTTGTTTCTCAGAATTGCGACTTGTTTCTCAGAATTGCGACTTTGTTTTTTAGAATTGCGACTTTGTTTCTCAGAATTGCGACTTGTTTCTCAGAATTGCGACTTGTTTCTCAGAATTGCGACTTTGTTTTTTAGAATTGCGACTTTGTTTCTCAGAATTGCGACTTGTTTCTCAGAATTGCGACTTTGTTTCTCAGAATTGCGACTTTGTTTCTCAGAATTGCGACTTTGTTTCTCAGAATTGCGACTTTGTTTCTCAGAATTGCGACTTTGTTTCTCAGAATTGCGACTTTGTTTCTCAGAATTGCGACTTGTTTCTCAGAATTGCGACTTTGTTTCTCAGAATTGCGACTTGTTTCTCAGAATTGCGACTTGTTTCTCAGAATTGCGACTTTGTTTCTCAGAATTGCGACTTTGTTTCTCAGAATTGCGACTTGTTTTTCAGAATTGCGACTTTGTTTCTCAGAATTGCGACTTTGTTTCTCAGAATTGCGACTTGTTTCTCAGAATTGCGACTTGTTTCTCAGAATTGCGACTTTGTTTCTCAGAATTGCGACTTGTTTCTCAGAATTGCGACTTTGTTTCTCAGAATTGCGACTTTGTTTCTCAGAATTGCGACTTGTTTTTCAGAATTGCGACTTTGTTTCTCAGAATTGCGACTTTGTTTCTCAGAATTGCGACTTGTTTCTCAGAATTGCGACTTGTTTCTCAGAATTGCGACTTGTTTCTCAGAATTGCGACTTTGTTTCTCAGAATTGCGACTTGTTTCTCAGAATTGCGACTTGTTTCTCAGAATTGCGACTTTGTTTCTCAGAATTGCGACTTGTTTCTCAGAATTGCGACTTGTTTCTCAGAATTGCGACTTGTTTCTCAGAATTGCGACTTGTTTCTCAGAATTGCGACTTTGTTTCTCAGAATTGCGACTTGTTTCTCAGAATTGCGACTTTGTTTCTCAGAATTGCGACTTGTTTCTCAGAATTGCGACTTTGTTTCTCAGAATTGCGACTTTGTTTCTCAGAATTGCGACTTGTTTCTCAGAATTGCGACTTGTTTCTCAGAATTGCGACTTTGTTTTTTAGAATTGCGACTTTGTTTCTCAGAATTGCGACTTGTTTCTCAGAATTGCGACTTGTTTCTCAGAATTGCGACTTTGTTTTTTAGAATTGCGACTTTGTTTCTCAGAATTGCGACTTGTTTCTCAAATTGCGACTTTGTTTCTCAGAATTGCGACTTTGTTTCTCAGAATTGCGACTTGTTTCTCAGAATTGCGACTTGTTTCTCAGAATTGCGACTTTGTTTCTCAGAATTGCGACTTGTTTCTCAGAATTGCGACTTGTTTCTCAGAATTGCGACTTTGTTTCTCAGAATTGCGACTTTGTTTCTCAGAATTGCGACTTGTTTCTCAGAATTGCGACTTTGTTTCTCAGAATTGCGACTTTGTTTCTCAGAATTGCGACTTTGTTTCTCAGAATTGCGACTTTGTTTCTCAGAATTGCGACTTTGTTTCTCAGAATTGCGACTTTGTTTCTCAGAATTGCGACTTGTTTCTCAGAATTGCGACTTTGTTTCTCAGAATTGCGACTTTGTTTCTCAGAATTGCGACTTGTTTCTCAGAATTGCGACTTTGTTTCTCAGAATTGCGACTTGTTTCTCAGAATTGCGACTTGTTTCTCAGAATTGCGACTTTGTTTCTCAGAATTGCGACTTGTTTCTCAGAATTGCGACTTTGTTTCTCAGAATTGCGACTTGTTTCTCAGAATTACGACTTGTTTCTCAGAATTGCGACTTTGTTTCTCAGAATTGCGACTTGTTTCTCAGAATTGCGACTTTGTTTCTCAGAATTGCGACTTGTTTCTCAGAATTGCGACTTGTTTCTCAGAATTACGACTTGTTTCTCAGAATTGCGACTTTGTTTCTCAGAATTGCGACTTGTTTCTCAGAATTGCGACTTTGTTTCTCAGAATTGCGACTTGTTTCTCAGAATTGCGACTTTGTTTCTCAGAATTGCGACTTTGTTTCTCAGAATTGCGACTTGTTTCTCAGAATTGCGACTTTGTTTCTCATAATTGCGACTTTGTTTCTCAGAATTGCGACTTTGTTTCTCATAATTGCGACTTTGTTTCTCAGAATTGCGACTTTGTTTCTCATAATTGCGACTTTGTTTCTCAGAATGCGACTTTGTTTCTCAGAATGCGACTTTGTTTCTCAGAATTGCGACTTTGTTTCTCAGAATTGCGACTTGTTTCTCAGAATTGCGACTTGTTTCTCATAATTGCGACTTTGTTTCTCAGAATTGCGACTTTGTTTCTCAGAATTGCGACTTGTTTCTCAGAATTGCGACTTGTTTCTCAGAATTGCGACTTTGTTTCTCAGAATTGCGACTTGTTTCTCAGAATTGCGACTTTGTTTCTCAGAATTGCGACTTGTTTCTCAGAATTGCGACTTGTTTCTCAGAATTGCGACTTGTTTCTCAGAATTGCGACTTGTTTCTCAGAACTGCGACTTGTTTCTCAGAACTGCGACTTGTTTCTCAGAATTGCGACTTGTTTCTCAGAATTGCGACTTTGTTTCTCAGAATTGCGACTTGTTTCTCAGAATTGCGACTTGTTTCTCAGAATTGCGACTTTGTTTCTCAGAATTGCGACTTTGTTTCTCAGAATTGCGACTTTGTTTCTCAGAACTGCGACTTGTTTCTCAGAATTGCGACTTGTTTCTCAGAATTGCGACTTGTTTCTCAGAATTGCGACTTGTTTCTCAGAATTGCGACTTGTTTCTCAGAACTGCGACTTGTTTCTCAGAACTGCGACTTGTTTCTCAGAATTGCGACTTGTTTCTCAGAATTGCGACTTTGTTTCTCAGAATTGCGACTTGTTTCTCAGAATTGCGACTTGTTTCTCAGAATTGCGACTTTGTTTCTCAGAATTGCGACTTGTTTCTCAGAATTGCGACTTGTTTCTCAGAACTGCGACTTGTTTCTCAGAATTGCGACTTGTTTCTCAGAACTGCGACTTGTTTCTCAGAATTGCGACTTGTTTCTCAGAATTGCGACTTTGTTTCTCAGAACTGCGACTTGTTTCTCAGAACTGCGACTTGTTTCTCAGAATTGCGACTTGTTTCTCAGAATTGCGACTTTGTTTCTCAGAATTGCGACTTGTTTCTCAGAATTGCGACTTGTTTCTCAGAATTGCGACTTTGTTTCTCAGAATTGCGACTTTGTTTCTCAGAATTGCGACTTTGTTTCTCAGAATTGCAACTTGTTTCTCAGAATTGCGGCTTTGTTTCTCAGAATTGCGACTTGTTTCTCAGAATTGCGACTTTATTTCTCAGAATTGAGACTTATTTCTCAGAAGTAATGAAAATGTTTTTATTGTATTTATTTATAATATCCCTGGTATTCAACTAGTATATAGTACTATTATGAAAAACGGCACATCCAAAGAGCATGAGGGCATCATGACTCCTCAGAAGGTCGGAATGGTTGGATGTGATTGGCGTATGGCGTCAGCTGCAATCAGTACCTCGCTCCATTCGCTGGCGCTCCAATCGGGACAGGGTACGTCATTACAGGGTTCGCTCAGGACTCTCTGCTGCTCATTACACTCTCGCTCCACCAGCCTGCGGCCCAGATTGTTAATGCAGTACGCCTGTCGCGTCCGTACGCCGTGTCCGCAGCTCTTTGAACACTGCAAACAGAGTCATATTGCATTACTAAACAGCACATAATCACATGCTCATTACACTCTCGCTCCACCAGCCTGCGGCCCAGATTGTTAATGCAGTACGCCTGTCGCGTCCGTACGCCGTGTCCGCAGCTCTTTGAACACTGCAAACAGAGTCATATTGCATTACTAAACAGCACATAATCACAGGAAATAGCAGAAAAATCATTTTTTCGAATTGAACGATTCAAGCTCCAAACTCACAATCTGAAATGATGGTTTGCGAATCATTATTCAGATTGGAATTTAGGAGCGCGAATAATTTTATTCTGATCAGGACTTCGGAGTGCAGATTGCAAATCTTTTCTAATTTCTTTTTTTATTGAACAACACAAAATATCAATCCATTAAAGGCAGTGCAGTTATAAAACAAAGCATTATATATAAATGGTCTTTTGTTGGTTTTGATATTGTGCTCATTTGTAAGTCACTTTGGATAAAATCGTGTGCTAAATGACTAAATGTAAATGTAAAAAAAAAGAAAGAAGCTAGTATGGGTTAGTACTTATTTCTCAGAATTACGACTTTATTTCTCAGAATTGCGGCTAATTTTCAGAATTACGACTTTATTTTTCAGAATTGCGACTTATTTCTAAGAACTGAGACTTATTTGTCAGAATTGCATCTTATTTGTCAGAATTGCAACTTATTTCTCAGAACAGCAACTTTATTTCTCAGAATTGTGACTTTATTTATCAGAATTACGACTTTATTTGTCAGAATTGCGATTTATTTTTCAGAATTGTGACTATTTCTGAGAATTGTGACTTATTTCTCAGAATTACGACAAATTTTCAGAATTGCAACTTTATTTGTCAGAATTATGACTTTATTTATCAGAATTAAGATTTTATTTGTCAGAATTGCGATTTATTTCTCAGAATTAAGACTTATTTCTCAGAACTGCGACTTATTTGTCAGAATTGTGACTTATTTCTCAGAATTAAGACTTATTTCTGAGAACTGTGACTTATTTCTAAGAATTGTAACTTATTTCTCAGAATTATAACTCATTAAATCTGTCGTTTGGCCTCTTCATATTTAAGGAGTGAACTATATTTTCCAAAGTTGGGGGTCACTTGTTATAATTTTCAGGACATTCATATTTCATTTTAATCTTAAAAACATGGTAAAAATTATTTTTTTAGTGTCAGTTGACACTATTTCCCTCAAAATCCCCTCAGTAAAGACCTTTTCTAATTATTATATTGAGTTAGGGTAAGGAAAACTGAGGATATAAGCTATATTGTGCATCACCTGAGACCAGGCGCTGTACTGCCAGCTCTTGAGCAGACAGTCACCGTGACATCCCTCTCGCGTCTGCAGTTTGGGCAGGTCTGCGCAGGCTCTGCCCTCCATGCGCTCGCTCAGCCTCTTGTTCTGACTGTAGCGCATGCACAGCACATCCAGCGTACGGTAACCTGGCCCACACTTACTGGAACAATCGCTTCGACCCGCGACATGCCACCTGAGAACGACAGAGAAAAACATTAAAACACAACGATTTTCGGTTTGTCTGATTTGTGCAAAGTGTTTTTTGTTATGCTTATTTTTTTAGCCAATAAACCAAAAAAATGTAATTGCATTTTCTGCGGTGTACCTGAGTTCACAGTCGGTATTGCAGGGCTCCGTGGTGCCTCTGGGTCGAGGTAGATTCTCACATCTCTGCTCCGAAACCACCAGATGATCGCTTTTACGAACACACATGGCCTTCCGACGCCGTTCACCTGCAGACAAGCGCACACAGGTGAAAAATAGGTGATTTCCTTTTAACTATAAAGGTGTTCAAGGACAGAAAACCAGGCCAAAGACTCAAACCTTGACACATGCGGCTGCACTCCTGCCAGGGGCCTGACGGATCCCACACAAACTGCTCCCTCTGCTCCTCGATGGGAATACTGAAGGAATATCTGACGTCAGGATTATACAGGTTTCCCACGCACAGAACCTGAGACGACAACAGATTATTAGACAGGAAGACTGTAAATCACCTTACAGTGCAGATTAATTTTATTAAAGAATTTTATTAATTAATTAATTAATTTTATTTATCAGTATTTTTTTCTAGTAAACATTCTTAAATCATACAAGAAAAAATATATAAAATAATCTAAAATATATATTTTAAAAAAGTCAATTAAATAATTTATACCTGTTTAAATACTTGCAATGAAACTGAATTAAATTTAAAATAGAAAAATATAGATTTTTTTTTTTTTGCCTTGTCAGCTAACTAAAATGAAATCAGGTAAGGACGTTTTATTAAATCACTTAATTAATAAATTATTTTATTTAGCAGTATTTTTGTCTTTTTTCTAGTAAACATATCAAAACATTCTTAAATCAAGAATAAAGTCTCATTACCTAAAACAAAACAAAAATAAATCTAAAATACAAAATAAATAATAACATAAAAAAATGTATATTAAATATCAGTTTAAATAAAGCTGAGAATTGCAATAGATTGCAATAAAGCTGAGAAAAAACGTTTGTTTTTGCCTTGTCAACTACTTAAAATAAAATTGAAGCACTAAAGTGACTATAACTGAAATAAAAATGAAGTAAAGATACATTAGTTAAATTACCTGAAAAATCTAAATTTATAAATGTATATTTTTTTCAAAAAATATATTATATATAAAATCATTGTTTTTAAATTAATTAAACTGAAATAGAATAAATCTTAGTTTTTGCGATTTTTAAATATTTCTTTTATCTTTTACATTGGCAGCTAACTGAATAAAATAAATAAATAAATAGTTGAAGCACCACCCACTACTGAAAATAATAATTTTTATATAAAATCATCTGAATGATTTCAAAAAAATTATTTACAAAACCTTAAAATCTATATTTTTAGAAATATAAATTGTATTTTTAAAAATTAAATTCTAAAAATAAAAGCTCATTTAAAATATTACTAAAAAACATAAAAGAGTATAGAAATAATACTTAAACATTTTTGTCTATTAATTATATTTTTACTAAAAAAAAAAGATACCAATAAAAGCCTGCAGTGTGGTTTCATCCTGTGCTCTAAACCAGGCATAACTAAATGTGTGATCCTGGACCATAAAACCAGTCCTAAGTGTCAATTTTTCGCAATTGAGATTTATACATCATCTGAAAGCTGAATAAATAAGATTAGGACGATATTTGGCCAATATACAACCACTGGAAAATGTAAAATCTGAGAAAATTGCCTGCAGCACGAGCTCCTCCTCGATCCTTTGCGTGCAGTTGATCCGCTCAACCGTTGTGTTTGATCCGCTGTATTCGATTTCTGCTCCCTTAAATGTAATTTCCCTTTTAAACATGGACACCACGAAGTTCCCGTTCAGGAGGAAGTTGGACTGACTGTCAGAAAGAGCTGCGGATGAGAAAGATCAGATGTGGACAGTGAACCTCAGGTGACGTCTCATTCATCATCTGTGTTTGTTTGTGTTTATTTGGCCTTTTGACTCGCGTGTGAACAGCTATACAAACGTCCCGGACACACTCGCTCACTTTCATTAGCACCTCGGCGTCTGTCAATCATCTGGTGTTTGCTTTCTCTGTGACCCCAAATTCCCGGAAGTTACCATTGTAATACCACAGCTGTTCTGGACATGTGCCATTGCAATACTGTGGTATTCTTCATTTGAGTACCATGTAAATATCATGGCATTCAGTATATATATTACAGATCAGAGTACTGTGGTATTATCAGGGTAATCTGGTCTGGTTATGTGTGTACTAACTCACCGAGGTAGTTATCATCTTCTGGTAATCCTGAGTAGCTGACCTGCTTTATATCGATGTTGGTCGCACCAGCAGGAATCCGAACCACAACGTTATAACCTACAACACATGAGAGCGATGAGAACGAGAGCAGGAACTTCAGAAAATAATAAGAAGGAAGGGGATGGGAAACACCAGAGAGCACTGAGAGAATGAGATGAGAAACTCCAGAGAGAAATGAAAACAATATGAGAAACACCAGCGAATGGTGAAAAAGAGAAGAGAAACAACAGAGAATGGTGAGAAAGAAATGAGAAACACAAGAGAGGAATGAGAATGAGATGAGAAACAACAGAGAATGATGAGAAACAAATGATAAACACCAGAGATTAATGAGAAACAAATGATAAACTCCAGAGATTAATGAGAAACAAATGAGAAACACCAGAGATTAATGAGAAACAAATGATAAACTCCAGAGAGGAATGAGAAACAAATGAGAAACACCAGAGATTAATGAGAAACAAATGATAAACACCAGAGATTAATGAGAAACAAATGAGAAACTCCAGAGATTAATGAGAAACAAATGAGAAACACCAGAGATTAATGAGAAACAAATGAGAAACACCAGAGATTAATGAGAAACAAATGATAAACACCAGAGATTAATGAGAAACAAATGAGAAACACCAGAGATTAATGAGAAACAAATGATAAACTCCAGAGAGGAATGAGAAACAAATGAGAAACACCAGAGATTAATGAGAAACAAATGATAAACTCCAGAGAGGAATGAGAAACAAATGATAAACACCAGAGATTAATGAGAAACAAATGAGAAACACCAGAGATTAATGAGAAACAAATGAGAAACACCAGAGATTAATGAGAAACAAATGATAAACTCCAGAGATTAATGAGAAACAAATGAGAAACACCAGAGATTAATGAGAAACAAATGATAAACTCCAGAGATTAATGAGAAACAAATGAGAAACACCAGAGATTAATGAGAAACAAATGATAAACTCCAGAGAGGAATGAGAAACAAATGAGAAACACCAGAGATTAATGAGAAACAAATGATAAACACCAGAGATTAATGAGAAACAAATGAGAAACACCAGAGATTAATGAGAAACAAATGATAAACTCCAGAGATTAATGAGAAACAAATGAGAAACACCAGAGATTAATGAGAAACAAATGATAAACTCCAGAGAGGAATGAGAAACAAATGAGAAACACCAGAGATTAATGAGAAACAAATGATAAACTCCAGAGATTAATGAGAAACAAATGAGAAACACCAGAGATTAATGAGAAACAAATGATAAACTCCAGAGAGGAATGAGAAACAAATGAGAAACACCAGAGATTAATGAGAAACAAATGATAAACACCAGAGATTAATGAGAAACAAATGAGAAACACCAGAGATTAATGAGGAACAAATGATAAACACCAGAGATTAATGAGAAACAAATGAGAAACACCAGAGATTAATGAGAAACAAATGATAAACTCCAGAGAGGAATGAGAAACAAATGAGAAACACCAGAGATTAATGAGAAACAAATGATAAACTCCAGAGAGGAATGAGAAACAAATGAGAAACACCAGAGATTAATGAGGAACAAATGAGAAACACCAGAGATTAATGAGAAACAAATGATAAACTCCAGAGATTAATGAGAAACAAATGAGAAACACCAGAGATTAATGAGAAACAAATGATAAACTCCAGAGAGGAATGAGAAACAAATGAGAAACACCAGAGATTAATGAGAAACAAATGATAAACACCAGAGATTAATGAGAAACAAATGAGAAACACCAGAGATTAATGAGAAACAAATGAGAAACACCAGAGATTAATGAGAAACAAATGATAAACTCCAGAGAGGAATGAGAAACAAATGAGAAACACCAGAGATTAATGAGAAACAAATGATAAACTCCAGAGAGGAATGAGAAACAAATGATAAACACCAGAGATTAATGAGAAACAAATGAGAAACACCAGAGATTAATGAGAAACAAATGATAAACACCAGAGATTAATGAGAAACAAATGATAAACTCCAGAGATTAATGAGAAACAAATGATAAACTCCAGAGATTAATGAGAAACAAATGAGAAACACCAGAGATTAATGAGAAACAAATGATAAACTCCAGAGAGGAATGAGAAACAAATGAGAAACACCAGAGATTAATGAGAAACAAATGAGAAACTCCAGAGATTAATGAGAAACAAATGAGAAACTCCAGAGATTAATGAGAAACAAATGAGAAACACCAGAGATTAATGAGAAACAAATGATAAACACCAGAGATTAATGAGAAACAAATGAGAAACACCAGAGATTAATGAGAAACAAATGAGAAACACCAGAGATTAATGAGAAACAAATGAGAAACTCCAGAGTGGAATGAGAAACAAATGATAAACACCAGAGAGGAATGAGAAACAAATGAGAAACACCAGAGATTAATGAGAAACAAATGATAAACTCCAGAGAGGAATGAGAAACAAATGAGAAACACCAGAGATTAATGAGAAACAAATGAGAAACTCCAGAGATTAATGAGAAACAAATGAGAAACTCCAGAGTGGAATGAGAAACAAATGATAAACACCAGAGATTAATGAGAAACAAATGAGAAACACCAGAGATTAATGAGAAACAAATGATAAACTCCAAAGAGGAATGAGAAACAAATGAGAAACACCAGAGATTAATGAGAAACAAATGAGAAACTCCAGAGATTAATGAGAAACAAATGAGAAACTCCAGAGTGGAATGAGAAACAAATGATAAACACCAGAGATTAATGAGAAACAAATGAGAAACACCAGAGATTAATGAGGAACAAATGATAAACACCAGAGATTAATGAGAAACAAATGAGAAACTCCAGAGTGGAATGAGAAACAAATGATAAACACCAGAGATTAATGAGAAACAAATGAGAAACTCCAGAGATTAATGAGAAACAAATGATAAACACCAGAGATTAATGAGAAACAAATGATAAACACCAGAGATTAATGAGAAACAAATGAGAAACACCAGAGATTAATGAGGAACAAATGAGAAACACCAGAGATTAATGAGAAACAAATGATAAACACCAGAGATTAATGAGAAACAAATGAGAAACACCAGAGATTAATGAGAAACAAATGAGAAACACCAGAGATTAATGAGAAACAAATGAGAAACTCCAGAGTGGAATGAGAAACAAATGATAAACACCAGAGATTAATGAGAAACAAATGAGAAACTCCAGAGATTAATGAGAAACAAATGAGAAACACCAGAGATTAATGAGGAACAAATGAGAAACACCAGAGATTAATGAGGAACAAATAATAAACACCAGAGATTAATGAGAAACAAATGAGAAACACCAGAGATTAATGAGAAACAAATGATAAACACCAGAGATTAATGAGAAACAAATGAGAAACTCCAGAGTGGAATGAGAAACAAATGATAAACACCAGAGATTAATGAGAAACAAATGAGAAACACCAGAGATTAATGAGAAACAAATGATAAACACCAGAGATTAATGAGAAACAAATGAGAAACACCAGAGATTAATGAGAAACAAATGATAAACACCAGAGATTAATGAGAAACAAATGAGAAACACCAGAGATTAATGAGAAACAAATGAGAAACACCAGAGATTAATGAGAAACAAATGAGAAACACCAGAGATTAATGAGAAACAAATGAGAAACTCCAGAGATTAATGAGGAACAAATGAGAAACACCAGAGATTAATGAGAAAAAAAATGAGAAACTCCAGAGATTAATGAGAAACAAATGAGAAACTCCAGAGTGGAATGAGAAACAAATGATAAACACCAGAGATTAATGAGAAACAAATGAGAAACACCAGAGATTAATGAGAAACAAATGAGAAACACCAGAGATTAATGAGAAACAAATGATAAACACCAGAGATTAATGAGAAACAAATGATAAACACCAGAGATTAATGAGAAACAAATGAGAAACACCAGAGATTAATGAGAAACAAATGAGAAACACCAGAGATTAATGAGAAACAAATGAGAAACACCAGAGATTAATGAGAAACAAATGATAAACACCAGAGATTAATGAGAAACAAATGAGAAACACCAGAGATTAATGAGAAACAAATGAGAAACTCCAGAGATTAATGAGGAACAAATGAGAAACACCAGAGATTAATGAGAAAAAAAATGAGAAACTCCAGAGATTAATGAGAAACAAATGAGAAACTCCAGAGTGGAATGAGAAACAAATGATAAACACCAGAGATTAATGAGAAACAAATGAGAAACTCCAGAGATTAATGAGAAAAAAAATGAGAAACTCCAGAGATTAATGAGAAACAAATGAGAAACTCCAGAGTGGAATGAGAAACAAATGATAAACACCAGAGATTAATGAGAAACAAATGAGAAACTCCAGAGTGGAATGAATAACAAATGATAAACACCAGAGATTAATGAGAAACAAATGAGAAACTCCAGAGTGGAATGAATAACAAATGATAAACACCAGAGATTAATGAGAAACAAATGAGAAACTCCAGAGATTAATGAGGAACAAATGAGAAACTCCAGAGTGGAATGAATAACAAATGATAAACACCAGAGATTAATGAGAAACAAATGAGAAACACCAGAGATTAATGAGAAACAAATGAGAAACACCAGAGATTAATGAGAAACAAATGAGAAACACCAGAGATTAATGAGAAACAAATGAGAAACACCAGAGATTAATGAGAAACAAATGAGAAACACCAGAGATTAATGAGGAACAAATGATAAACACCAGAGATTAATGAGAAACAAATGAGAAACTCCAGAGTGGAATGAGAAACAAATGATAAACACCAGAGATTAATGAGAAACAAATGAGAAACTCCAGAGATTAATGAGAAACAAATGAGAAACACCAGAGATTAATGAGGAACAAATGAGAAACACCAGAGATTAATGAGGAACAAATAATAAACACCAGAGATTAATGAGAAACAAATGAGAAACACCAGAGATTAATGAGAAACAAATGATAAACACCAGAGATTAATGAGAAACAAATGAGAAACACCAGAGATTAATGAGGAACAAATGATAAACACCAGAGATTAATGAGAAACAAATGAGAAACACCAGAGATTAATGAGGAACAAATAATAAACACCAGAGATTAATGAGAAACAAATGAGAAACTCCAGAGATTAATGAGAAAAAAAATGAGAAACTCCAGAGATTAATGAGAAACAAATGAGAAACTCCAGAGTGGAATGAGAAACAAATGATAAACACCAGAGATTAATGAGAAACAAATGAGAAACTCCAGAGATTAATGAGAAACAAATGAGAAACTCCAGAGATTAATGAGAAACAAATGAGAAACTCCAGAGTGGAATGAGAAACAAATGATAAACACCAGAGATTAATGAGAAACAAATGAGAAACTCCAGAGATTAATGAGAAACAAATGAGAAACACCAGAGATTAATGAGGAACAAATGAGAAACACCAGAGATTAATGAGGAACAAATAATAAACACCAGAGATTAATGAGAAACAAATGAGAAACTCCAGAGATTAATGAGAAAAAAAATGAGAAACTCCAGAGATTAATGAGAAACAAATGAGAAACTCCAGAGTGGAATGAGAAACAAATGATAAACACCAGAGATTAATGAGAAACAAATGAGAAACACCAGAGATTAATGAGGAACAAATGATAAACACCAGAGATTAATGAGAAACAAATGAGAAACACCAGAGATCAATGAGAAACAAATGAGAAACACCAGAGATTAATGAGAAACAAATGAGAAACACCAGAGATTAATGAGAAATAAATGATAAACACCAGAGATCAATGAGAAACAAATGATAAACACCAGAGATTAATGAGAAATAAATGAGAAACTCCAGAGATTAATGAGAAACAAATGAGAAACATCAGAGAGCAAAGAGAAACACCAGAGAGTGATGAGAAAAAGATGAGAAAACATCAGAGAGTGAAGAGAATGAAATAAGAAACACCAAAAGTGTTGGTGAGAAAGTGAAGTGGTGAGAAAGAGATGAGAAACACAAGAGAGAAAAGATGAAAGAAAAAAATGATCAACAAATGAAAAATAAAGGACAGAAGTAATTCCAGGTCTGTCATTTCCCAGCATTCACCTCACTACAAACCTTACAAAAGGGATGAGAGACAGAGAGCAGAGTGGTCCATAGTGTCTCACCGTATTGTGCGTTGTTGAAGGTTCCAGCGAGGGTCTTACACGAAGAGTTGTCTCCTCCACAGACGCCACACTTATCATTTCTGGCCTTTGAGTTCAAAACGTGGTCACAACCTGCTTGCTATTATACACACACACACACACACACACACACACACACACACAATAAGAATGTCAGTTTCCATTTGGTAATCATCTAGTACCATAGTATTATCATTTTTAGATGTCATTTCATACCCGGCAAAGACCTTGTACACAGATGTCATATGTGTCCGGTCCACACGGGGTCCCGTCGATGACCCGATCCCTCAGCTGATAGTACGCCATCGTCCCAGTCACACGACAAAAGAGTTTACAGCGATCCTTCATTAGAACTGAGAAGCAAGAGAGATGATTGTGAGACTGATGAGTTTGTTTTTTGACAGTATTTCAATATTATTTTAAAGTTTCTCAATACTAGAGTTCAGAAGTTTGGGGTCAGTACAGTTTTTTATAATAATGAGAAAAGAAGAGAAACACCAGAGGGATGAGAAAGCTGTGAGAAACACCAGACAGAGATGAGATAACACCTGAAAATGATGAGAAAGAGATGAGAAACACCAGAGAGAGATGAGAAAGATATAAAAAAACATGAGAAAGAGATGAGAAACACCAGAAAACAATAAGATGAGAAACACCAGAGTGATGAGAAAGCTGTGAGAATCACCAGTCAGAGATGAGAAACACCAGAAAATAATGAGAAAAGATTAAACACACCAGAGAGTGATGAAAAATAGATGAGAAATGCCTCTGATGTAATAAGAAACACCTGAAAATGATGAGAAAGAGATGAGAAACACCAGAAAATAATGAGAAAAGATGAGAAACACCAGACAGAGATGAGAAATACCAGAGAGAGATGAGAAAGAGATGAGAAATACCAGAGAGAGATGAGAAAGAGATGAGAAATACCAGAGAGAGATGAGAAAGAGATGAGAAATACCAGAGAGAGATGAGAAAGAGCTGAGAAACACCTAAAAATGATGAGAAAGAGATGAGAAATACCAGAGAGAGATGAGAAAGAGCTGAGAAACACCTAAAAATGATGAGAAAGAGATGAGAAATACCAGAGAGAGATGAGAAAGAGCTGAGAAACACCTAAAAATGATGAGAAAGAGATGAGAAATACCAGAGAGAGACGAGAAAGAGCTGAGAAACACCTAAAAATGATGAGAAAGAGATGAGAAATACCAGAGAGAGATGAGAAAGACCTGAAAATGATGAGAAAGAGATGAGAAATACCAGAGAGAGATGAGAAAGAGCTGAGAAACACCAGAGAGAGATGAGAAAGAGATGAGAAATACCAGAGAGAGATGAGAAAGAGCTGAGAAACACCTAAAAATGATGAGAAAGAGATGAGAAATACCAGAGAGAGATGAGAAAGAGCTGAGAAAGACCTGAAAATGATGAGAAAGAGATGAGAAATACCAGAGAGAGATGAGAAAGACCTGAAAATGATGAGAAAGAGATGAGAAATACCAGAGAGAGATGAGAAAGAGCTGAGAAACACCAGAGAGAGATGAGAAAGAGATGAGAAATACCAGAGAGAGATGAGAAAGAGCTGAGAAACACCTAAAAATGATGAGAAAGAGATGAGAAATACCAGAGAGAGATGAGAAAGAGCTGAGAAACACCTGAAAATGATGAGAAAGAGATGAGAAATACCAGAGAGAGATGAGAAAGACCTGAAAATGATGAGAAAGAGATGAGAAATACCAGAGAGAGATGAGAAAGAGATGAGAAATACCAGAGAGAGATGAGAAAGACCTGAAAATGATGAGAAAGAGATGAGAAATACCAGAGAGAGATGAGAAAGACCTGAAAATGATGAGAAAGAGATGAGAAATACCAGAGAGAGATGAGAAAGAGATGAGAAACACCAGAGAGAGATGAGAAAGAGCTGAGAAACACCTAAAAATGATGAGAAAGAGATGAGAAATACCAGAGAGAGATGAGAAAGAGATGAGAAATACCAGAGAGAGATGAGAAAGAGCTGAGAAACACCTAAAAATGATGAGAAAGAGATGAGAAATACCAGAGAGAGATGAGAAAGAGCTGAGAAACACCTAAAAATGATGAGAAAGAGATGAGAAATACCAGAGAGAGATGAGAAAGAGCTGAGAAACACCTGAAAATGATGAGAAAGAGATGAGAAATACCAGAGAAAGACGAGAAAGAGATGAGAAAGACCTGAAAATGATGAGAAAGAGATGAGAAATACCAGAGAGAGATGAGAAAGAGCTGAGAAACACCTGAAAATGATGAGAAAGAGATGAGAAATACCAGAGAGAGATGAGAAAGAGCTGAGAAACACCTGAAAATGATGAGAAAGAGATGAGAAATACCAGAGAGAGATGAGAAAGAGCTGAGAAACACCTGAAAATGATGAGAAAGAGATGAGAAATACCAGAGAGAGATGAGAAAGAGATGAGAAAGACCTGAAAATAATGAGAAAAGATGAGAAACACCAGACAGAGATGAGAAATACCAGTGAGATGAGAAAGACCTGAAAATGATGAGAAAGAGATGAGAAATACCAGAGAGAGACGAGAAAGAGCTGAGAAAGACCTGAAAATGATGAGAAAGAGATGAGAAATACCAGAGAGAGATGAGAAAGAGCTGAGAAACACCTGAAAATGATGAGAAAGAGATGAGAAATACCAGAGAGAGATGAGAAAGAGCTGAGAAACACCTGAAAATGATGAGAAAGAGATGAGAAATACCAGAGAGAGATGAGAAAGAGATGAGAAAGACCTGAAAATAATGAGAAAAGATGAGAAACACCAGACAGAGATGAGAAATACCAGTGAGATGAGAAAGACCTGAAAATGATGAGAAAGAGATGAGAAATACCAGAGAGAGATGAGAAAGAGATGAGAAAGACCTGAAAATAATGAGAAAAGATGAGAAACACCAGACAGAGATGAGAAATACCAGTGAGATGAGAAAGACCTGAAAATGATGAGAAAGCGACAAGAAACACTGCTCCACGCTCCACCGTCTATAAACATGTCAGAGCAGCAGCGATAGTTTCTGATCGTCTAATGAACTCATTCAGAAGTCTACTTCTGTGTGTCACAGACTGTATGATTTCTCCATTTCATCTGTCAGTGAGTGTCTGTACAGCATTTACTTCAGATAAAAGCATCTGGCAAATGCATGAATGCGGTCGGCACACAGTGTGCTGTTCATCAGTGTTTGACGAGCTCAGCACATTTATTGTGAAGCGGCGCTGTAAGGCTCTGTGTCTAGAAAACCATTACAATAATAGCTGCAGGTCTGATCTGACACTCATCTGTGTGTGTGTGTGTGTGTGTGTGTGTGTGTGTGTGTGTGTGTGTGTGAGGGGTCAGAGGTCAAAGTCACTCACTGCCGCTGTACTTCGGCACCCAGCGGACGGAGGGTGGCAGTCCATTGATGTTGAAGTGTTTCCCATCAAACTGCGCGCACTGCTCTTCCCTGAAGTCCCTCTGGCCGCGGGGACACGGATCTGTGTTACACGAGCGGAACTTCATTCTGCGGCCGACGCAAAACCGGCCTCCATTTCTTGGCCTGAGAACCAAAAAGATAAGAGAGTCTTTTGATAGGAAGGAATTATAAATAATGTTATTTTAGGCCCATAAACATCGTATTTCAAGAAAAAAAAAAAAAAAAAAAAAAAAATATATATATATATATATATATATATATATATATGTTGTGCATGGTTTTTATTGATTTAATTTGAATATTTTTTATTTATTTTTTTAGTCAGAAACGTGTGTTGATGCACTCACTCAGGTTTATTGCAGTCTCTGGTTGTGCTGCGTGTTCCTCCTCCACAGGTCCTGGAGCACACACTGTAGGGCCCCCAGGGGCCCCATTCACCATGAACTGGCTTCAAGTCCATCTCTTTATTCACACACATGCCGTGCATGCAGTACTGAAAACACACAAACACACATCACACCAGAAATTA
>NC_133385.1:2456584-2507924 GCF_049309525.1 Garra rufa
TATAAATATTTAAATAAATATATATATAATATAATATATATATATATGTGTGTATATAAATATATATATATAAATAAGTTCAGCCACCATCAAACACTTGCTCAGATCTCATTCTTCTGAGGATCAGTGATGCTGAATGATGAATGAAGCGCTCCAGAAGAGCATCATGGATGTTAATACTGGCTCATTACGGTGATATGTGACAGTACACACGCTTTATGTTTGTGAATGCGTCCAGTCCTCGCTCCAGACAGACGTCTCTGTCCGTGCGGCGTAACCGAATCCCTCGCTGTGCGGCGCTGGCTGGAATGCAGGACAGGCTGGCGTCGGTCTGGGAGCGTTACGCTGGCCATCGCCGGCTCACACGCGCACCAGACGCGATAACGAAACCCGAGCGTCCAGATAAGAGCGACAGAACTCATTACAGTCTCCGTTTCTCTCCGTATCGCTCGCGCCGCTGCTTCCTCTCTTCCCAGAATCACATCGCAATCACTGTCTTTACTTTCAAAACCCTTCCTGCTACGTTCATCACATCATTCCTCACAGAGCGTAATGCTAAGATACACTGATATATTCCACACTACTGAAATACAAAAGCACCATGGTGCTACAATGAAACATAGTAGTATCATAGTACCTTTTCCAAGGGATAAAACTAAAAAAATTAGACCTGTTTCAACTTAAAAATTTCAGTTCGGTTGCTGCCTCAAACTTTTAAGTATAATCAACTTAAATTGGTTGCACAAGACATTTCAACTTAATTTATACTAAACAGATTTGAATGACGTTAAACAGTCTAAAAAATGGAGTATATGGCCGAAAAACTTATACAATAGTACTATATGTGTTCAAAGACCATGGTATAAACACAGTAAATAAAAATAAATAACTATAGAAAATATTTAATCAAATATTGACTATATATATATCTATATATATATATATATATATATATATATATATATATATATATACATATATATATATATATATATAAATGGAATTTACATTTATATACAGAGAAAAAATATTTAAAGTTCTATGTATCTTATAATATTTTAAATAATAATTTTGTTTAAATAATTGAAAAATATATAAATATTTACTCTCTCTCTCTCTCTCTCTCTCTCTCTCTATTTATATATATATTATAAATCTCTCTCTATATATGTTAGGGTTAGTTTGTTGTTTATTCATTAGTTAGGTTAATATAGATAAAAATTATTTTATAATACATTTCTATTCAATTTAAATTAAATTATACAAGATAAAAACTATGTTCCAGTTTTTCTTGATTGCTTTAACCTGGTTAAAGAAACTAGTAACCACTCAGTTTTCATCATCACTATCTCAGCAGAGCAGAAGACACGTCTTGCAAATGTGTTAACCCTTTCTCACTGCTTTTGCGAAACAGTTAACACGGATGTCATTCAAGCAGTCCATTTTCCATTGTTTTAGCTATAGCTATATGGTGACCAAACAGAAACCATCTATTCCTAACTATTAGAAACTACCTAGATCAGTATGAAATCACTGAAGCTCCTGTTTGACACTCCTTCACACAAATCTTCAATTAGCAATCAGTCTGCAGGCCTTATAGAAAAAGGTCTAAGGCAGATAAGAGTGAGAGAAAGAGGTAGAGGTGTCCGAGGAAGAGGAGGATAATATTTACAGTATTTCAGTTTTCAGACACGGTTTGAAAAAAATGAATGTCATGGAATCAAGAAAAAATGCATCAAAGTATTTCTTATTCTGGATCCAGTTGTTTGCAAAAAGGCAAATTTGACACAGTCTATATAGAAAGACAACAAATGGCACTGGCAATAGGCTACAATGACAAGCAATGGTGCACTGATTCGCACTTCTGTATTTTGCATTTTGTTGTCCATTGCGTAATGATTGACTGAAAGAGCTCATATACTTGTTTGCAAGTTGTGTTGTTTGAAGGTAAAATTTGCTTTTGTTGCATATTTTAAAAGTTTTGGTGCAGTTAGAGCCTTTTGCAAACAAAATGTGTCATTTTGACCATGAGTGCCACTGTTTAGACCGTTTAGAGTTGTGTATGAGTATGAGTTGATGGCTGCATCAAAGTAATCAAGAAAAACTGTATATATATAAATAAAAATAACATAAAATTTTCAAATTTTTAATAAATTGGATAAAATGAAAACAATTAATAAAATAAAACAAAATTAAAGTAAACACCACAAATAAGGGACAGTCATTAAAATTAAATAAAATAATTAAATAAAATAAAATTATTTTATATATATATATATATATATATATATATATATATATATATATATATATATATATATATATATATATATATATATATAAAATAATTTTATTTTATTTAATTATTTTATTTAATAATACATATTAATTTATATATTATTATTATTATTATTATTATTATTATTTATGGATTTCTTAGACTGAATGTCTAGGTCTGGAAAAATGTTAAATAAAATCTATATGTAAAATTAATAAAAAAATAAAAAATAAATGAACAATAAATAATAAAATAAATAAACAAGGAAAAATAAATGATAGTGGCTTGATAAAAATTCAGTGTCTTTCCTGAATTCCTGAACAAAAAAACAACCTGTTGATAGAAATCACCCCCTTAAACATAAAAGCGCCTGTAGCTGAAGAAACACCCGTGTGTGTGTGTGTGTGTGTGTGTGTGTGTGTGTGTGTGTGTGTGTGTGTGTGTGTGTGTGTGTGTGCTGGCATTAGAGAATAGAGCGGGACCACCGGCGAGACCCGAGTGCCGCCCGTGAGAGCCGTCAGAGTCTGAAGTCTGAAGCCTTAAAGGCATTCCACTCCCCGCTGCCATTTTCATGTTTACAGCGCCTTTGTTTGGCTTGAAAAGGTGCTGTGGGAGAGAATCACAGCTTGAAAGAGGCTCCGAGGAGCACAAGAAAGACTGAAGGAGGGGTAAAACAGTACGCACACACACAATTGCCATATGTATGGGCTGTTTGTTCTGCCAATAGAAGCATCTGGGCCCGTCCTGACCTTCAATTAGACTCGTGAAGGTGTGGAAACGGCCTGAGGTGAGAACGAGCGAGAGACACCCACTGACAGAGAGAGAGAGAGAGAGGCGTGCTGAGGTGACTGTGAGCTTGTCAAGATTTGTTCTTAATTGAGAATGCACTGACATATTTGAAGGTTGAGTGAGAAAAAGCAGCCCAGCTGCTGCCAACATGTGTTTTACATTTGTGATTTTCACACACACACAAATGTGCCCATACCACCTCCGGAGACTCTCATTTGATAAACGCCAACAAACCACTGGGAGTCTACAGCTAGAAATAAAGACCCATAAGGAGCAGCAGAAACCATCCATCTGCTGTGTGGAAGTTCTGTATGATTACAAAAAAATACTACTAATAAAAAATAATAAAATAAAATAGAATAAAATTTATATCACAACTGTGGGATAGTTAAATAATAAAATAAAATACAAAAAAGTTCTGTGTGATTAAAAAAAATTATAATAAAAAATAAAATAAAATAAAATAAAATTTATGCCACAACTGTGGGACAGTTAAATAATAAAATAAAATAAAGTTCTGTATGATTAAAATTATAATAATAATAATAATAAAAATTAAAATTAAATTAAATTTATGCAACAACTGTCGGACAGTTAAAAAGTAAAATAAAATAAAATTTATGCCACAACTGTAGGAGAGTTAAATAATAAAATTAAATAAAACAAATTAAATTAAAAATAATAATAATAAAATAAAATAAATAAATAAATAAATAAAATAAAATTTATGCCACAACTATGGGACAGTTGAATAATAAAATAAAATAAAATGTATGCCACAACTGTGGGACAGTTAAATAATAAAATTAAATAAAATTAAATAAAATTTATGCAACAACTGTGGGTCAGTTAAATAATAAAAATATATAATAAAATAAAATAAAATAAATATAATTTATGTCACAACTGTGGGACAGTTAAATAATAATAATAATAATAATAATAATAATAATAATAATAAATATATATATATATATATATATATATATATATATATATATATATAAAATAAAATGAAATGTAAAAGAAAAGAAAAGAAAAGAAAAGAAAAGAAAAGAAAAGAAAAGAAAAGAAAAGAAAAGAAATCAAAACCTGTCAAAAGCAACAGAAATTCATCTTTTGTGTTAAGTTGCTGTATGGCTAAAATTAAAATTAAACAAAAAATGTGGGTCAGTTATAATAAATAATAAAAAATAAATTAAATTAATCAAAACTGTCAGAAGCATGCTGTTCTGCCTGCTCTGTGAATGTGCTGTATGAAAATAAAATAAAATAAAATGTATGGAACAGTTATACCTAGGACAAAATATAATAAAATAAAATAAAATAACAATATATAATAACCAATATATATTAATTATAGAAAAAAAAAACAATGTTGTCAGAATCAGCAGAATGGCAGGGCCATCTGCTGTGTGAAGGTGCTGATATAGTTAAAGGTATCCTGTAATTGTGAACATCCATCAGCACAGCAATGACAGAAAAAACACCTCTCGTTCTTGTCCTCTCTCATTTTGACAAGCTCGTTTGCAAAACACATCACCTTACAGGCAGAACACTTCTCACAGCTCAGGGTCAAAGGTCACGGCTCTCACACAAGGGTTCAATTAGCACACACACACATGATTCACATCAGTGTCACATCAAAACTGACTCTATTTACTCTCTGCAGTCATGTTCCTGCTGTTATTGAGCACGATTCATCAGTTCATTTGCTTAATCTGTCATCAGTGTACAACCAATAATATTAATACTAAACAACTGTTGCTTCGTACTTGGCAGTAATATCACATCCCACTTTTTACAATCCAGTCCTATATAATTTCCCACCAAATATTCTCTACAAATGAAAATTATATATATTAAAAACAATTTAATTAAAATAGTAAAAAAAAAAATACATTAAAAATAAAATATAAATATATGGGGAAAAAATAAATCAATTAAATAAAAAAATAATAAAAATAATAACAACAACATTAAATTAAATAAAAAACATGCAATTACACTAACCAACTGTTGGTTTGTACTTTCCAATAATATCACATCCCACTTTTTATGATTTAATCAAATCTTAACTGAGAAATAAAGTCCATTCCTATACGATTTTCCACAAAGGAAGGAAAATATATATATTAGAAACAATTATAAATAATACATTTTTCAAAATACATTAAATGTCATGCCACTGCTTTCTAAAATATATCAAAAGTCATTTAACACATCCTTGCTTAATAAACGTATTAATTTTTTTCAAAAAAAGAAAAAATGAACTGTTCCCAACCTTTGAACGAGGTGTTTATTGTTACAAATGTTTTCTATTTTAGATAAATGCTGTCTTTTTCAATGTTTTATTTAGCAAAGAATCTTGAAAAAGTATTAAGTAGCACAACTTTTTCCAACACTGATAATAAATCAGAATATTAGAATGATTTCTGAAAGATCATGTGACACTGAAGACCGCAGTAATGATGCTGAAAATGCAGCTTTGATCACAGGAATAAACTGTATTTAAAGTATATTAAAATAGAAAACCACTATTTTAAATTGCATTAACATTTCACAATATTACAGTTTTTTCTGTATTTTTAATCAAATAAACACAGTCATCTAGTTAGTCAACTATTGTACTACTATATGTACCACTTAAGGCCTGTTCACACCGGGACGAATATCGTGTGCCTTTATCGCGTCGTGACTAAACAAAGGGCGCCAATGTGTAAAAGCGTCATTTTTTAAAGAACGCCTCGGCCTCGCTTTTTTGGTTTGACGCGCCGAGTTAAAAACCAGCCGACCAATGAGATTGGTGCTTTTGTTCACGTGCCTGGAGCTGCTGAAGTTACAGTAAAACACGACTTGATGGCGCTCAAGCACAAAACACTGTCATCTTTTGGACTGTTATCACAAACTAAATAAATAAATAAGTGACATACTTGCAAATAACCTGACATATTTTGGAACTTGGCATATATTTGTACATTAGTATTCTTGACCTCTTATTGAAATGTATTATTATAATTCAAACATTAATTATAATAAATATTCTAATTCAATTATCTGATTGTTTAAAATATCGTTTAACACCCCCCTGCGTTAAAGTATGTCGCAGCAACCAAATCATAAAATACCACTATGTAGCGAATTGGAGAAAACGTTAAAAGAGAAATTGCTTGTAATTGTCTTTTTTATTAAAAATACACCTTTTCAAAATGATTAATCAAAAAATATTTAATTTGCTGTGGTGAGTGCTGGTATATTAACTGATGAAAGAATTGAGTGCAATAGATTCGATAAAAATGTATTCATACTATGGTATGTAATCAATATCAGCATCTTTTCCGCCGTCTTTTCTCATTCAACAGAACCATAATTTCTTCATCGCTGGACAAGGAGCTGCTGCTGCTGCTTGAAAAATCCATATTTTGTTTACCAGTTAACAAAAAGCGTGTGAGTTGGTTTGACCAGCGAGTATACTGGCTCTTCTGTGTGACAAGCAAGTGTCAAAAGCGTAAAGTTGCGCATCTCCACCCTGTGTACAGAGGTATAAGTGTGCGTGATATTCGTCCCGGTGTGCACAGGCCTTTACATGTACATAGGAAGTACAATCAAGGTTAAAAAACAGATCTAAACAAGCAGAACAGCACACTACATCCGCTGTATGTTCCTTCTGTGTTGACAAACGGCATGTAAAGCGTGACATGTGAACTGAACAGCTGATCTGCTGAAGTAAATCCCTTCAGATCTTAATGACAGACCTCGACGTCTACAACAAACCCACAGAACAGGAGGCGCACACGTCCACGTCGAAGAACGCTTGGGAAAAACATACTTTTATCCTCAAAACACATAGAAGCACACAGATGTCACACCGCAAACCACATGTTCAGGTAAAACGGCTCATATGGCATCTTCAACAGGTTTCCTTGGAGAATCCTTCAAAATATGTCAACAACAGCAACCGAGCTTTATAGAGTATATTTAATAAAGCTAGAACTTCTTCTGTCTGAAGCACCTGGCCAAACCGGGCATTAGCTTTCACTACAACACCGACCTGTTTTTAATCGACTCGCCTGGTTAAATAAAGCTGAAGCGAACGTGAGCCATTGGCAATCACAGCTACAACTCATCGGTGAAAATCAGACACTAGACGTCTCGCTGGAAACACACGCAGATTAGCAGGAGAAGTGACAATCGATCCACGCGGAGGAACCAGCTGCCAGGAACGGCAGCCAAACCGGAGAACCGCGGCCAACAAATTCTCCAGCGTTTACAAGACTTCAGTCTTTTTCTCTAACTGCCTGAGACGAGGACAGGTTGAAGGTTCTGCTGAGGCACACAATAGCATCTATTGTACCTCCAGACATAAAGGCTTATTGGAGGAGGAACCGAATACAAGCGCAATTATGATTTGACTTCATTTACAAGCAGATTTATTGGAATACTACCATATTACAGTCTAAATTGAAGCATTGGTTCACTCCAGGATTGAAATTTAGTCATAGTTTACTCGGCCCCATGTCATGCAAGATGTTAGTCTCTCTCTGTCTTCAGTTGAAAGGAAGTTAAGGTTTTTGAGGAAAACATTCCATGATTTTTCTCTATATGTGACCCTGGACCACAAAACCAGTCTTAAGTCGCTGGGGCATATTTGTAGCAATAGCCAAAAATACATTGCATGGGTCAAAATTATTGATTTTTCTTTTATGCCAAAAATCATTAGGAAATTAAGTAAAGATCATGTTCCATAAAGATTTTTTGTAAAATTCCTACTGTAAATATATCAAAATGTAATTTTTGATTTGTAAAATGCATTGTTAAGAACTTAATTTGGATAACTTTAAAGGTGATTTTCTCAGTATTTTGATTTTTTTGCATCCTCAGATTCCTGATTTTCAAATAGATGTATCTCGGCCAAATATTGTCCTATCCTAACAAACCATACACCAATAGAAAGCTTATTTATTGAGCTTTCATATGATGTATAAATCTCAGTTTTGTAAAATTTAACCTTATGACTGGTTTTGTGGTCCAGGGTCACATATGTAGATGTTTTCCTGCAAATCCTTTATTTCTCTTCAGCTGAAGAAAGAAAGACAGTAACATCTTAGAAGACATGAGGCTGAGAGAATTCATTTTTATTCTGGAAGTGAACTAATTTCAGGATTTTCCTCCATAAAACTAATGACTAGACTAATGATGCTACAGCTCCCCTTGTGGCGACACTGAGAATGCAACATGTATTTTGTTATTAAATAAAATAATAAAAAAGTGATAGTAAAGACTTAAATTGTTAGAAAAGATTTCTATTTTAAATAAATACTGTTTTTTTTTTACTTTTTATTCATCAAGGTATCCTGAAAAAAGTATCACAGGTTCCAAAAAGATTTTTAAGCAGCACAACCGTTTCCAACATTGATAATAAAAGTAATAAATCAGAATATTAGAATGATTTCTGAAGGATCATGTGACACCGAAGACTGGAGTAATGATGCTGATGAAGATTTAGCTTTGCATCACAGAAATAAATTACATTTTAAAGTATATTAAAATAAAAACTGCTATTTTGAATTGCAATACTTGTTTCTGTATTTTTGATCAAATAAATGGAACTTTGATGAGCATAAGAGAGTTTTTTAAAAAACATTAAAAATCTTACTGATCCCAAAAATGTATGACTTCACTTATAAGCATCTTGGGATACTACCATTCTGTCCCAATAAATAAACTCCATTAACCATCAAGTTCATGGTAAAAAAAAAAACTGAATTTTGCTAGTTAAGGAATTTAAAGAGATAGCTCACACAAAAATGACCCTAGTCACACTTGAGGTATTTCGGGTCAAAAATGACCGGACTCCAAAAAATTGCTTATGAATCTCTCATTATGCTATTTTATCACCAAATATTGGATTCAATCTTTTTGTCAACTTGTTTTCTTTCATTTAGGACTGGTTTTGCGTTTCTATTTGCATCTGATTAATCATAGGCCTCGTTTATCTGAAGGTAGGCACCTCATTTTTGAGTGAAAAAAGCATTTTTTATGAATCATTTTCACAATGTGAGATTAAAACTTCCAAATATTTGCACTGTTTCTCACACTAGCGTGATTTAACATTTAATCAGGAAGTTTGTTTTAGAATGCTTTTATTCCGTACAAAATTGCACAAAGTCACACTTGTCAAAAGTCGCCGGCATTTGAAAGTGAATGGGGAAGATTGGACACATTTTTGACCCGTCTTTTTGCAGTTTTGTACAAAATAAAAGCAAACCTCCTGATTAAACATTAAATCACACTAGTGTGCTAAACAGTGCAACTTTTTTCATTTTTATCTCACATTGTGAAAATTATTAATAAAAAAATATGTTTTCACTCAAAAATTAGCCACCTACTTTTGGATAAATGAGGCCTATGATTACTCAGATGTAAATAGAAACACAAAACCAGTCCTAAATAAAAGAAAACAAGTTGACAAAAAGATTGAATCCAATATTTGGTGATAATATAGCATAATGAGAGATTTATAAGCAATTGTTTTTGAGTCCAGTTATCAAAGGTGTGACAGAAATCTGAACACAACCAGAGGGTTAAGAAGCCTGATTGGGACGCCAAGATCCAAAACACAAGATACACCGGTGGTCTTCTCAACAGGGTCACTTTGTACCCCCATTCCTCGTGCTTTCGAAACCCTCCCACAAACATGTACTCATGCAGGCAGGACTCTTCAAAAGAGCTTCTAGATTGGCAGGCTGGCTCGCATGGAGATGACAGGAGCCAGATTGACTGAGACTCTCTTGAAAGGAGAGAGGGAGGTGTTGGTATTTATAGATGCCAAGTGATGGGATGCCCTCGTTAGCGCAGGGCTCAGTGAGGCCCACATTACTCACTCCAGCGCCCTGTGACAGGTTCGGGAGGAGAGGGAATCGAGGACAGAGGGAACAAAGCAATTACGGTCGTCATCCTCACGCCGGGTGCGTCACGTCGCTCTTGCGCATAGTGGTCCATTTACAAGCTTAAACGGGATCAAACGACCCGGCGTTTGGAGATAAATGAGAGAGAAGAGACACAGAGGTATTTTGAACAAGCCTCCGTGAGGACCTTCCCACATTAAAGAGCTGGAGACAGGCAGGTGAGCCGAGACCGAGAGCTGCTTTTCTTTCAACTTCTGCCACTTCAAACGGCCCCATGAGGAGGTGACACCAGGCACTCAGCACCACAAACAAAGGTGCAGGGGCCACGAGGGGTAGAAGCCCAAGAAAAAAGACCCTTTGTGTCCCTGTTTTTGTAAAGAGTCACGCAGAAACCATTCCGCTCGGCATGATACATAACAGCGCTTCCAAACTGGTGGGTCAGCATCTCGTTCAGCTCTGATCTCACCGATTATACAACGGTTTGGAGAGCAAATAAATGCAATCAGAAATGAGGAAAGAAACACTCCCCATTTATTCTGCTGAAGTATGGTCGGTTTAGAAAGAAGTTAACATGCACTGGTTGACCAAGGTTTAGGCAATACAACCAAGACAACATAAAATATGAGCTGAAACAAACTATTTGAGATCAAAAGTTTACATACACCTGGCAGAATTCGCAAAATGTTAATTAATTCGCATACAATATGCATGTTGTTTTTTATTTAGTACTGACCT
Organism: Garra rufa; assembly: GCF_049309525.1. Taxonomy (NCBI): domain Eukaryota; kingdom Metazoa; phylum Chordata; class Actinopteri; order Cypriniformes; family Cyprinidae; genus Garra; species Garra rufa. The sequence goes on from NC_133385.1 coordinate 2,467,295, forward strand.
GAATAAAATATTCCACATAAAAGATGTTTACATATAGTATAAAAAATTGACTTCTTAACACTGTGTTGTTACCTAAAATGATGTATGTACTGTGGTTTCTGAAGGGCAGTACTAAATGAAAAAAATAAGATGTTTACGCAAAAAAAAAAAAAAAAAAAAAAATGTACACATCTTCGTTTGGTTCCAAAGTTTTCACACCCCGGCTCTTAATGCATGGTTTTTCCTTCTGGAGTATCAGTGAGTCTCTCAGTTGTCCTCAATCTGAAAAGACGGATCTTAAAATCTTTGTTGGAAAGGGTCCAAAGAATTTGTGGGACCTGAAGGATGTCTCTGAAGGGACTCAAAACTATCACTAAACAAAAACACAGCTGTGGATCATTAGACCCATCAATGTGGGTCATTTTTATAAATTCAACTATTATTTTCTCTTGTGGACTATATGTAATGTGGAACAATGTGAAATATCTTATTCGGGTCAGTACTAAATAAAAAAATAGTGTGCATTTTATATGATCAATCTTATCAAATAATTCACATTTTGCAGATTCTGCAAGGTCTATAAACTTTTGACCTGTTTTAATGACATTTTGGTTTACTTCTGTATGATATGTAATTTCAGATCTGTGTCAGATCTCCACTTCATATAAAATCTAGCCAAACCAGTTAAGAAACTCGATAATTCCTCTCCAAATTCATTTTTATCTAAAGAAGTTCACTTACAGAACGAAAACTTCCTGATAATTTACTCACCCCCGTATCATTCAAGATGTTCATGCCTTTCTTTCTTCAGAAAAGAAATTAAGTTTTTTGAGGAAAATAGTGGACTTCAATGGGTTGAAGGTCCAAATTGGAGTTTCAATGCAGCTTCAAAGGGCTCTACACAATCCCAGATGAGGAATAAGGGTCTTATCTAATGACACAACTTGTCATTTTCAAAGAAAAAATATACATTTATACACTTTTTAACCACAAATGATCATCTTGCACCAGCTGGACTCCATGCCTTAAGTAATCACGTTGGGAAATCACGCGCAGTTAGTTCTTCGTCTGTATACTTCGGTTCAAAAAGGTAGGGTAGGGTGAAAAACTCTATCTCATTTACTCCCCCTGCTGAAAAAAAAAAAACTGTTAAAACCAGCCTAGGCTGGTTGGCTGGTTTTAGCTAGTCAGCAGGCTGGCTTTAGAGGGTTAGGCCTGGCCAGACTGGGAGACCAGCTAAAACCAGCTACTTCCAGCTTAAACCAGTTGACCAGTGAACCAGCCTAAGCAGGTTTAAGCTGTTTTTTCAGCAGCACCTCCAACTTCAAAATTGTCCAACATTGTTGTTTTATCTTTTTTTTTTAAAGGGCGTTTGACTTTCTTTGCACATTCACTTTGAAAACACTGGGTTGGTACTTCCGCCTATGTCACGCATGATCTTTCCAATTTGATTACGTTTGTGGTTAAAAACCCTGCTGAAAAAAAAAAAACAGCTACAACCAGCCTATGCTGGGTGGCTGGTCTTAGCTGGTTTAAGCTGGAAGTAGCTGTGTGTAGCCTGAACAGCCTGGCCAGGCTGAAAAAGTGGCCAAAACCCCTCTAAAACCAGCCTGCTGATCAGTTATGACCAGCTAAAACCAGCCAACCAGCCTAGGCTGGTTTTATCTGTTTTTTTTTTTTATAGCAGCGAAGTATATAAATTTGTATTTTTCTTAGTTAAGACTCCTTTTCCTCGGCTGTGATCGTGTAGAGACCTTTGAAGCCGCATTAAAACTCCAATTTAGTTGGCTGGTCTTAGCTGGTTTAAGTTGGAAATAGCAGGTTTTAGCTGGTCATCCAGCCTGGCCAGGCTGGAAAATTGAGCAAAACCCCTCTAAAACCAGCCTGCTGACCAGCTAAAACCAGCCACCCTGCCTAGGCTGTTTTTTTTTTTCAGCAGGGAAGTACATAAATTTGTATTTCTTTTAGATAAGACTCCTTTCCTTGGCTGTGATCGTGTAGAGCCCTTTGAAGCTGCATTGAAACTTATTTGAACCTGAAGATGAAGTCCGCAATACTCTGCTGAAAAAACTGCTAAAACCAGCCTAGGCTGGTTGGCTAGTCTTAGCTGGTTTAAGCTGGAAGAAGCTGGTTTTAGCTGGTAGTCCCCGAGCCTGACCAGCCAGGCCAGGCTGGAAAAGTGGTCAAAACCAGCCTGCTGACCAGCTAAAACCAGCCTGGTTGTCAGCAGGGGGAGAATAATCCTGAAATGTTTTCCTCAAAATCCTTGAAGTGAAGAGAGAAAGACATGAACATATTGTGTAACATGGCGGTGAGTAAATTATCAGGAAACTTTAATTCTGGAAGCAAACTTCTCCTTTAATTCATTTCTGCTTTCACAAGCCATTACAGTCACCAGAGCTGGAGCATTAATAGATGTGAAGCGCTAGCCAAAATGGGAGGTCTGTTTCGCTAATGAGTAATGAAGTTTAACACCAACATGAACTCTTTCATGCCCTTTTGGCTTTAATCAGACGATGGAGAGAACAACCAACTCCCAGCCTCCGCAGGGCTTCACGTACGGCGCGGCAGTCCCACGATTAACGAGAACAGGAAAGGTTTCTGCTTTCCCAGCCACTAGCATGTCTGCAGATGATTTAGTTGGATTAAGATACTGCCCACCTCAGTTAACATTTGATTCACTCAGAAAGTTTCCGCTGCACTTAAATGGTTAAAAAAGAAGGAAAAACTAACCCCCTTCTTTTTTCAGGGCTCTCTTCCCTGAGTGTAGCATCTTTTGTGTTGGTCTAAACCCAACACTCTCTACAACTCTCTGACCGGTGACCCACTCATCCACGTCATAAAGAGGTTTGGGGGTCACGGGTTCACAACAAGCTGATCCGCGGGTGGCGTTTGGTTTCAAAGGCTTGGTACTTCACCTCGGCTCTTAAAGAACGACTAGCAATGAACTAAATGTGGCTAATTAGCATAGTGTTCGAGACGTGAAAGAAAACAAGAGGAAGGCAGACTCCACAGTTTACATACGCCCAATATATTGGGATTTCATTTACAGATGATCTTGTAGATCTCTTTGTTCCAGACCTTCCCAATCGTGTGAGACTAAATAAATACCCCCAAACTCCATTGTTTAGGCAGTTAAAGTCATGGAGAAAAAGGCTACACAAGCTCACATTACCATCCTCATCAGCTTTGACATTTCAGTTTAACGCACGGCTGATCGCCAGACAAAAACACCAGCCATGAAAGCGTAAGGAAAGTGTCTTACCATGCCATAGCCACATTCGGTCCCATCGGCGAGGGGCATGTGTTGCGTACGACATCCTTTATGGTCGCCCTCCGCACTGGTGCACCAGAGACGCTTGCATTGTTTCTGCAAAAAGTTGAAGAAATAATGACTTACTACGAAAGATTACTTGAGAGTTCCCTTAAATCAGGAACGATCCTAAATACAGTTGAGTTGCTAGTATGGGCAATGGATTAAGAAGGTTAGCTAACCAAATCTTGAGACTACACGAACTCTGATGAACAATGGAAGAACTGAACAAGAGGTTAAAGAAACAGCCTGGTATTTCCTCGTTAGATGACTAAACAGTCTCCCAAAAGAATATATTGGTGGACCAATATACAAATGAACTTCAGGATCAATGCAGAATTAAAATTTCCTGATAATTTACTCACCCCCTGTATCATCCAAGATGTTCATGTCTTTCTTTTTTCAGTCGAAAAAAAATTACGGTTTTTGAGGAAAACATTCTAGGATTGTTCTCCATATAGTGGACTTCAATGGGGATCGACGGGTTGAAGGTCTAAATTTGAAGTTTCAATGCAGCTTCAAGGGGCTCTACACGATCCCAGCCAAGAACTAAGGGTCTTATCTAGCAAAGCGATTGGTCATTTTCTAAAAAAAAAAAAAGATTTACATTTTTATACTTTTTAACCACAAATTCTTGTCTTGATCTAGCTGGACTTTACGTAATGTATAGTCATGTTGGAAAAGTCACAAGTGGTTAATTCTCCGCTTCAAAAAGGTAGGGTAGGGCGAAAAACTCATCTCATGTTCTCATACAATTTCAAAATCATCCAACATTATTGTTTTAAAGGGCGTTTGACTTTGCAATTTGCACTACTTCTGCGTTCGTCACGTGTGGCCTTTCCAATGTGATTACATAATGCATGGAGTCCAGCTAGTGCAAGAAAAATATTTGTGGTTAAAAAGTATATAAATTTGTATTTATTAATGAAAAAGCCAACCGTTTTGCTAGATAACATCCTTATTCCTTAGCTGGGATCATGTAGAGCCCTTTGAAGCTGCAATTTGGACCTACAACCCATTGGCCACCATTGAAGTCCTCTATATGGAGAAAAATCCCAGAATGTTTTCCTCAAAAACTTAATTTCTTTTCCACTGAAGAAAGAAAGACGTAAACTTCTTGAATGGCATGAAGATGCGTAAATTATCAGGAATTTATTCTGGAAGTGAACTAATTCCAGGATTTTTCTCAATATAGTGGACTTCAATGGGGATCAACGGGTTGAAGGTCCAAAACCGCAGTTTCAATGAATCTTCAAAAGGCTCTACACGATCCTAGCTGAGGAATAATGGTCTCATCTAGTGAACCGATTGGTCATATTCTAAGAAAAAAGCACAAATGCTTATCTTGCACTAGCTGGACTTCACACCTTAAGTAATCACGTTGGAAAGGTCATGCGTGACGTAGACAGAAGTACCATCTCAGTGTTCACGATGGTAAAAGCAAAAGTCCTTTTACCTATTTGAATCAAAGTACACAGACCAATAACTAACTGTGCGAGACCTGATCTTTTTAGAAAATGACTAATCGTTTCGCTAGATAAGACCCTTATTCCTCAGCTGGGATCGTGTAGAGCCTTTTGAAGCTGCATTGAAACTGCAATCTGGACCTTCAACTCATTGGCCACCATTGAAGTCCTCTATATGGAGAAAAATCCCGGAATGTTTTCCTCAAAAACTTAATTTCTTTTCCACTGAAGAAAGAAAGACATAAACTTCTTGAATGGCATGGAGATGAGTAAATTATCAGGAATTTATTCTGGAAGTGAACTAATTCCAGGATTTTTCTCAATATAGTGGACTTCAATGGAGATCAATGGGTTGAAGATCCAAAATTGCAGTTTCAAGGAATCTTCAAAAGGCTCTACACAACCTCAAAAGAGGAATAAGGGTTTCATCTATCGAAACGATTGGTTATATTCTAAGAAAAATACAAATTTATATACTTTTTAACCACAAATGCTTGTCTTGCACTAGCTGGACTTCATGCCTTAAGTAATCACGTTGGAAAGGTCACATGTGACGTAGGCAGAAGTATCATCTCAGTGTTTACAAAGTGAACATCCTTTTCAAAAATAAAGATAAAACAATGATGTCAGACGATTTTTAAGTTTTTCGCCCTACCCTTCTGAACCGAAGTACACAGACCAAGGACAATACCACAAGCACCAAGTGCATAATACCCTGGGTTTTTATTTTTTTTATGAAAAAGACCAATCGTTTCACTAGATAAGACTCTTATTCCTCAGCTGGGATTGTGTAGAGTCCTTTAAAGCTGCACTGAAACTGCAATTTGGACCTTCAACCCATTGATCCCCATTAAAGTCCACTATATGAAGAAAAATCCTGGAACGTATTCCTCTAAAACTCTAATTTCTTTTCCACTGAAGAAAAACATGAACACATTGGATGACATGGGTGTGAGTAAATTAGGACCACAGACATTTGGGATCCACTGTCAATGCTTTATGAGAGTAGACTCAGATGTCGTACCATAAACGGACAGACATGGGAGCCAGGACCAAACATGAGTTCACACTGCCGGTTGGCATTGTAGAGTTGACCCGGAAGCTGGTTGGGAAGGTTATACGTCCTCCCCGAAGGCTCGTCCAGAAGACATTCACCATAACCAGTGCTAAAAGGACAAAAACAGAAAGATATCAACAATGCATTGTAGTTTCAAGTACCTGGGATGCCCTCAGAAGTCTATAGGAAGTACTACTGTAAAGCATTTAGCTTTTTGGAAGTCCCAAAGGATAATATGAATGCAGTCTTTCCGATTTCACCCGGCGTCTGAAGGCCAAGTGTAAGATGGAGTCAGCGGTGGGTGGTCTGCTTTGTTACCTGCTAGTAACTGATTGAATGGACCTCAGCCAACACAAAGGCCGCATTTCACCATTGAACAATGGTGGGTCTCCAAGAATCAACTCAACGGTGCCAAACCCAACGTTTCAGCACATCAGTCCTACAGGCTACGTCATGACATATACGTCCCACCACACCCTTCCTTTGAAACACATTAAGGAGCTACAAAAGAGCAGCTGTTTTAAGGGCATCACATTGAAGTCATTGAATTGCTGGGCTTAACGTCTTCTGAATGGCTCTTTCAGCCTGAGAGAGAACAAAATAAGTCCTTTCTCCATTTGCCTGCTCACATTTCTGCGAGGGAGAACGGAAACCAAGGCTTTTTGCGAGTTGTTGATGTTTCTGATTCAATTTGTCCTTGGCTTTAAGACTAAACACCTGCATCAGCTGATTTCGTCCTCTTATTCCCACTCCACAAGACACCTTTGTCTTTACGAGGGGAAAAACGGACATGTGTCCTTCTGTGGGACTCATTTATCCGATGACAGCGCTGTACGCTCTCGTCTCTCTGCACCTCGCCATCAGCATGTAAGAGTTTGAGTTATGAGTTCATAAAATCAGCAAGACTGAGGCTGACAAAGACCATTCACAGGAGTATGCTAGCACGAAGCTCTTAAAGAGCGATAAGATTACTGTAAACCGAGACCATCAGATCTCCAAAGTATCTCACAGCTACGCTCGAGTGAGTGCGAGTGTGTGAATTCAGGCTCGTTTGCATGATTAAAACCACAAACACTGGGCAATTTGCATCCTAACACTAGTCTTAAAGGGACAGTTCACCTAAAGCAGGAAGGTGTGAGAGCTAAAGAAGATATTTTGATGGATGTTGGGTGTAAACACCATTGGAACCCACTGAAAAATTACAAAAAATAAATTTCTCGAAATATATTTTCACAAATGAAAAAGAAAGTCATACAGGTTTAAAGAGTTAATATTTTAATAATTTAACAACACATTTGCATCTTCACGGTAGTCTGATGTTGGTTAACATGAAGCCATACAAACAAAATATTTTGTTTTATTTTGATTGTTTTTGTTTTATAATAAATGTAACCATTTTTTCCAAGTTTAATTTTTTGGTATTTGAAATAAAGCTGAAATAAAACTAGATTAAAAAAAGTTTAGCCAAACTTTAGGCTGGCTTGCGAAAGGCTAGCTTGAAAGTTTAAGACAGCTGTAAAAGCTTAAAGTTTTTGAAAACTGAAAATATAAAAATAAAAGCTAATTTGAAATCTATTAATAAATAGTATATAAATAACACATCTAAACCAACTAATAACCATTTTCAACCAGCTAAAAACCATGCAAAACTAGCTTTCTGCAGACAATTGACAGACTTAAAAACTTAGAAAGACACAAGGTGTGATTAAATAATGCCAGAATGAACATTTTTGGAGGAACTATCCCTTTAAAATGCTATTTATATACCATTGTTTTCACTGTGGTACTCCAAGGAACTCTGCATTACACTTACTCACAGTACTATGATGCCTGTCCAAAAACCTAATAATACCAAGGTACTTGAAGAAGTGCCATCAGGTTTCTTTGAGTTCAGGTCAGGCTGCACCTTTCTGGCACAGACATGAAGTCCACACCTGGAGATCATTTGGGCGGGTTGGTAAAGGGAGTTTATTAAGGAAAATGACTCACACGTATTACTATTGAAGGTTTTTTGGACTTGTACCATGGTAGCTTGGAGAAACAAGTAAATATCATGGTGTATAAATACAGTAATCATTCAGTACCACTTGGCATTAGTACCATCTGACGTCCTAAGCGAGCAACAGTAAGCAAAGGTCATCCGGCAAAGTTCATTAGCAAAGTGAGGTTTTGGTGCAGCTCCAGAGGGACTTGATATATCATTAGTTTTAGCATGAGAATCAAGCGGCAAGAATAGAACAAGACGTTTCTCATTTCTCAGACATTCAGCTGCTGTTTCTAAAAGCTTCAATGAACGTCTGACAGACTGAGCTAATTGAGCTTTAATGCAAGAGAAGCGTCTGAGGTACAGAGTTAGCAGGTTTCTTTAATCATCTGCATCTGTTTGTAGGTCACAGCATGGAAAATTACAAGCTTTTAGTAAACGTAACTTAACTCAGAATTCCGAGAAAAGCAAATTAAAATTGTGAAATGTAAACTCAGAATTCCAAGAAAAAAGTCCAAATTGCGAGATGTGAACTCAGAATTCCCAGAAAAACAACTTAAAACTGTGAAATGTAAACTCAGAATTCCATGGAAAAAAAAGTTACAATTGCAAGATGTAAGCTCAGAATTCCAAGAAAAAAGTCAAATTTGCAAGATGTAAACACAGAATTCTGAGAAAAAATGAAAAATTATGATATGTAAACTTTATTATTTTTATTATTTTTTAGAAATTAATTCTAAAAAAAAAAAAAAATTGTGAAATGTAAACTCAGATTTCCGAGAAAATTTTTTGCAAGATGTAAACTCAGAATTCAGAGAAAAACAAATTAAAATTGTGAAACGTAAACTCAGAATTCCAAGGAAAAAAGTCCTAATAGCGAGATCTAATCTCAGAATTCCAAGAAAAAAATTTTTAATTGCGAGATATTTCTAAGCTCGCAATTCTAAGAAAAAAGTCAAAATTGCGAGATGTAAACTCACAATTCCGAGAAAAAATGTAAAAATTATATGTAAACTCAGAATTCTGAAAAAAAATTGTGAAATGTAAGCTCAGAATTCCTAGAAAAAAGTCCAAATTGTAAAATGTAAACTTAGAATTCCGAGAAATAAAAGTCAAAAATTGCAAGATGTAAACTCAGAATTACAAAGAAAAAAAGTCAAAATTGAGAAATGTAAAGTCAGAATTCAGAGAAAAAAATGGTAAAATTATATGTAAACTTTTAATTCTCGGAATTCTGAGTTTACATTTTACAATTTGGACTTTTTTTCTCGGAATTCTGAGCTTACATCTCGCAATTTTGAGTAGAGGTTTTAGTGCAGCTCCAGAGGGACTTGATATATTGTGAGTTTTAGCATGAGAATCAAGCAGAGAGAACAGAATGAGACATTTCTCTTTTCTCGAGACATTCAGCTGCTGTTTCTAAAAGCCTCAATGAACGTCTGACAGACTGAGCTAATTGAGCTTTAATGCAAGAGAAGCGTCTGAGGTACAGAGTTAGCGGGTTTCTTCAATCATCTGCATCCGTTTGTAGGTCACAGCATGGAAAATTACAAGCTTTTCAGTGAATGTAACTTAACTCAGAATTCCAAAAAAACTAATTCAAATTGTTAAACGTAAACTCAGAATTCCGAGAAAAAAAGTCAAAATTTCAAGATGTAAACTCATAATTCCAAGAAAAAAGTGCAAATTGCGAAATGTAAGCTCAGAATTCCGAGAAAAAAGTCCAAATTGTAAGATGTAAACTCAGAATACAGAGAAAAAATTGCAAGAAGTAAACTCAGAATTCCGAGAAAAATAATACAAGATGTACACTCAGAATTCTGAGAAAAAAAAATTCCATTAGTAAAATTGAGTAGAAGTTTAGGTGCAGCTCCAGAGGGACTTGATATATTGTGAGTTTTAGCATGAGAATCAAGCAGAGAGAACAGAATGAGACATTTCCCATTTCTCAAGACATTCAGCTGCTGCTTCTAAAAGCCTCAATGAACGTCTGACAGACTGAGCTAATTGAGCTTTAATGCAAGAGAAGCGTCTGAGGTACAGAGTTAGCGGGTTTCATCAATCATCTGCATCCGTTTGTAGGTCACAGCATGGAAAATTACAAGCTTTTCAGTGAATGTAATTTGTTTTTGTTTTCAGAATTACAGATTGTAATGATCTAGCATGGCAAAACACTCCATCACTGTTTGTGTATAGTATTGTACAGCAACTTAACGGGTGAGTGAACTGGGTTAATAATCAAACACACTAACTTAAACTGCTTTGGGATTCTGAGAACTCATTAATAGATTAGCTGGCCTATAGTTTGTAGCCAATAATAACGTGCAAATGAGTTGTTTAGATGAATCTTCCAGCTGGATGAAGTGTGTGTGCATGCAGTGTTTTGGTGTGTGTTTGCTCTTTAATCTCCTCACAGGAGAGTGTTGCGTCTTAAAGAGCTCTTGAGGTTGAACGGACAGTCAAAACACAGAAACACTTGGGCTGTTCTGCCGTTCTGAATGACTTTCAAAGATTTGCATTGCCATTCCCACCAGTAAACAGAGCACCTGCAGCAAATGCATATGCTTTCCTCTCAAAACAGTCTGTCTGTTCATGATCAAACCTTTCAATGTGAAAAAGAAACAACGCAAATGTCAGCCTTTTCTCAAAGCAATGAGATTAGAAACAGAGCAAACAGAGACTTTTGCTGAAGTCTGCTTGTTTCTTCTTGAGAAAAACCTCCATGTAAACTAACGTTTCAGAGGAAATCTCAACAATATGTCACACATCTCAATAATATTCAACTCCAATAAGTCTCCTGAGGTATGAAAGAGCAATATTTGAGCAATAAAATTGTCCTCCTACAGAAGAAATTACTGAGACTATCAAACAAAAGCATTTCATATTTAAAAAATGGTCCTGAAGTCAACATAAGTCAACATTTTATACAATGTGATGTATTTCCAAGTGAAACAGAATACATGATAAGAAACTTAAATAAATAAATAAATAAATAAATAGCCTACAGAAGAAATTGTCAACCAAATAAAAAAAAAATGAATAATGAAAAAATAAATATCAACATAAAATGATGATCACAAACCTTGTAAATAAATAATTAGGGGAAAAAAATACAGGATAAAAAAAATAAACAAGTCAAGACAAAAAACTACCAACCAAATGCTTATTAAAAAAAAAAAACTGTCCAACACTATATAAATATTACATCTCTAAATTAAATAAAAGACTACTGAAGTATCTTTTACAAAAAAAAAAAAATTAAATAAAAAATTGCGAGATGTAAACTCAGAATTCCGAGGGCGGGGAGGGGAATCTAAGATATAAACTCAGAATTCTGAGAGAAAAAAAAAGTAAAAACTGCAAGACGTAAATCATAATTTCAAGAAAAAAATCCAAATTGCGAGATGTAAACTCAGAATTCCAAGAAAAACAAGTCAAAATTGTAAAATGTAAACTTAGAATTTAAAGGGGGAAAAATCCAAGATGTAAACTCAGAATTCCAAGGGGGGAAAAAATCCAAGATGTTAACTTAGAATTCCAAGGGGTAGCCTACAGAAGATCCAAGATGTTAACTCAGAATTCCAAGGGGGGGGGGGGGGTCCAAGAAGTTTACTCAGAATTCCAAGGGGGGAAAAATCCAAGATGTTAACTGAGAATTCCAAGGAGGGATACAATCCCAGATGTAAACTCAGAATTCAAAGGGGGAAAAAATCCAAGATGTAAACTCAAAATTCCAAGGGAGGAAAAAATCCAAGATGTCAGAATTCCAAGGGGGGATAAAATCCAAGATGTCAGAATTCCAAGGGGGGAAAAAATCCAAGATGTTAACTTAGAATTCCAAGGGGTAGCCTACAGAAGATCCAAGATGTTAACTCAGAATTCCAAGGGGGGGGGGGGGGGGGTCCAAGAAGTTTACTCAGAATTCCAAGGGGGGAAAAATCCAAGATGTTAACTGAGAATTCCAAGGGGTAGCCTACAGAAGATCCAAGATGTTAACTCAGAATTCCAAGGGGGGGGGGGGGTCCAAGAAGTTTACTCAGAATTCCAAGGGGGGAAAAATCCAAGATGTTAACTGAGAATTCCAAGGAGGGATACAATCCCAGATGTAAACTCAGAATTCAAAGGGGGAAAAAATCCAAGATGTAAACTCAAAATTCCAAGGGAGGAAAAAATCCAAGATGTCAGAATTCCAAGGGGGGATAAAATCCAAGATTTAAACTCAGATTTCTGAGAAAAAAAAAAAAAAAGTCAAAATGCAAGCCATAAACTAAGAATTCCGAGGAGGGGGTGGGGGTCCAAGATGTAAAGATGTAAGTTTAATATTGCAAGCCATAAACTCTGAATTCCGGGGGGGAAAATCCAAGATGTAAACTCAGAATTCCAAGAAAAAGAGTCAAAATTGCAAGCCATAAACTTAGAATTCAGAGGGGAAAAAAATGAAATTCCAAAATGTAAACTACTATAGGATGTTACCTTCAAATGTAGTCCAAAAACTGTTGACTTCTTGACTATTAGTTAAAATATCCCAATATGGAGAGATGTAAACAAAAATCAAAAACAAAACAAATGCTTTTTTTTCTTAAATAATGCACCAATTAATCACTTAATCGCATACAACCAGGAACATGTGCTAAAAAAAGTTCGACTAAATAATATATGTTTGATACATATATTTCAGTAGTCTCTTTTTTTGCACTCCTAAACGACCTTTTCTAGTTCACATAACCTGTCGATCCTAACTCTGATCCGCAGGCCTTTGACTGCTGGAGCCGCTGGAGCGCAGACGAGATCAAAGGGTCACGTCCAGAGAAAATCTAATTATAACTGACACTTCCTGTCTTAAAGGGAAGCCCTTCAGCTGCGTCTCCCTCCTCTCTGGATGCCCTCAATGAGCCGTCGCCCCGAGTTACGGTTTCCGAGGGGCCAAGAACGCCGGCGACTAAATGACTGTTTGTCCGGCTCCCAGAGAGAAAGTAGACAGACCCAGATGAGAGCGGGACAGGAAGAGCTCCTCTCAAAGGGGAAGTGCAATTTTGGGCTCCAAGGAGCGTGACCTGTTGAGGATTTGCTCAAAGGTCATTTTAACTTTAAAACCACAGCACTGACATCTGATATTAGCACAGCGACAGATAAACCACCAGTGGCCTGCTGGGAAAACCATGTCACAGCAGTTTGAGAATGGTTGTGTTTTGAGAAATTAAAACTGTTACAAAACAGACTTTCAAACAGGAATTCCTATGCCTTGTTTTGTCTCTTAGATATCAAATATTTACTAGAAGAACCCTATGTAATTTTAAGTTAATATTTTAACTCATGGGAGAGTAATTGAGCACCTACTCGAGGAAATCCGTGATGTATTTGCGGCTGCATTTGGACCAGGACCAGGGGCTGGTGTCGTAGTTGAGGGTCGGGGCCATGACGTGGTACTGATGCTTGATTCCTGCCTCGCGGCACTTCGGACTGTCGTCATGGGGCATGTTGAACCTGCAACACCCACAATTCACAGCAGAGACTTCAGCACATGCTTCTCGCATACACATCAGGACATTCTGCACTTAGACATGAGGATATGAAGAAGATGAAAGTACTGTGACTGTACCATGGTAAAATGATGGTCACAGATGGGAACCAGATAAATAGCATCATTACCATATTCAAAAGCCATAGATATTTTGAGATACTTAAAAGAATTACAAAGAAAGTAGTACCATGGTATTTTTCATGGAAGCTTATTTCCGCCAAAGAGCAAAACAATTAAAAAGGTTATTGTGACTTTTAATCTCACAATTCTGAAATTCAAAATTTTGAGATGTAGACTCAGAATTCAGAGAAAAAGTCCAAATTGCGAGATGTAAAAAAAAAAAAGTCAAAATCGTAAGACTCAGAATTCCGAGAAAGAAAACCAAATTGTGAGACTTAGAATTCAGAGAAAATTGTCCAAATTATGAGAAGACTCAGAATTTCGAGAAAAAGTCCAAACTGAGAGAAGTAGACTCAGAATTCCAAGAAAAAAAAGTCAAAACACCAAAAAGTAGACTAAGAATTCAGAAGGGAAAAAAGTCCAAATTGCGAGATGTAAACTCAGAAATCCAAGGAAAAAATAATCCAAATTGCAAGATAAAAAAAAAATCCAGGGAAAAAAGTTCAAAATGCAAGTTGTAGACTCATAATTTAGAGAAAAAAAGTCTAAATTGTGAGATTTAATCTCAGAATTCAGAGGAAAAAAATTGTGAGATGTAGACTCAGTATTCCAAGAAAAAACATTCAAATTGCAGAATGCTGAATCAGAATTCCAGGGAAAAAGGTCCAAATTGCACAAATTTTACTCAGAAGTCCAGGGGGGGGGGGGGTCCAAATTGCAAAAAGCAGACTCAGACATCTAAGGACAAAAAGTCCAAACTGCAAAAAGTAGACTCAGAATTCCAAGGACAAAAAGTCCAAATTGCAAAAAGTAGACTCAGAAATCCAAGGGAAAAAAGTCCAAATTGCAAAAAGTAGACTCAGAATTCCAAGGACAAAAAGTCCAAATTGCAAAAAGTAGACTCAGAATTCCAAGGACAAAAAGTCCAAATTGCAAAAAGTAGACTCAGAATTCCAAGGACAAAAAGTCCAAACTGCAAAAAGTAGACTCAGAATTCCAAGGACAAAAAGTCCAAATTGCAAAAAGTAGACTCAGAAATCCAAGGGAAAAAAGTCCAAATCGCAAAAAGTAGACTCAGAATTCCAAGGACAAAAAGTCCAAATTGCAAAAAGTAGACTCAGAATTCCAAGGACAAAAAGTCCAAATTGCAAAAAGTAGACTCAGAATTCCAAGGACAAAAAGTCCAAATTGCAAAAAGTAGACTCAGAATTCCAAGGACAAAAAGTCCAAACTGCAAAAAGTAGTCTCAGAAATCCAGGAAAAAACATCCAAATTGCGGAATGCAGAATCAGAATCACAGGGAATTTTACTCTGTTTCAGAATTCCAGGGGGGAAAGTACAAACTGCAAAAAGTAGACTCAGAATTCCAAGGACAAAAAGTCCAAATTGCAAAAAGTAGACTCAGAATTCCAAGGACAAAAAGTCCAAATTGCAAAAAGTAGACTCAGAATTCCAAGGACAAAAAGTCCAAATTGCAAAAAGTAGGCTCAGACATCTAAGGACAAAAAGTCCAAACTGCAAAAAGTAGACTCAGAATTCCAAGGACAAAAAGTCCAAATTGCAAAAAGTAGACTCAGAAATCCAAGGGAAAAAAGTCCAAATCGCAAAAAGTAGACTCAGAATTCCAAGGACAAAAAGTCCAAATTGCAAAAAGTAGACTCAGAATTCCAAGGACAAAAAGTCCAAATTGCAAAAAGTAGACTCAGAATTCCAAGGACAAAAAGTCCAAATTGCAAAAAGTAGACTCAGAATTCCAAGGACAAAAAGTCCAAACTGCAAAAAGTAGACTCAGAATTCCAAGGACAAAAAGTCCAAATTGCAAAAAGTAGACTCAGAAATCCAAGGGAAAAAAGTCCAAATCGCAAAAAGTAGACTCAGAATTCCAAGGACAAAAAGTCCAAATTGCAAAAAGTAGACTCAGAATTCCAAGGACAAAAAGTCCAAACTGCAAAAAGTAGTCTCAGAAATCCAGGAAAAAACATCCAAATTGCGGAATGCAGAATCAGAATCACAGGGAATTTTACTCTGTTTCAGAATTCCAGGGGGGAAAGTACAAACTGCAAAAAGTAGACTCAGAATTCCAAGGACAAAAAGTCCAAATTGCAAAAAGTAGACTCAGAATTCCAAGGACAAAAAGTCCAAATTGCAAAAAGTAGACTCAGAATTCCAAGGACAAAAAGTCCAAATTGCAAAAAGTAGGCTCAGAAATCCAAGGAAAAAAAGTCCAAATTGCAAAAAGTAGACTCAGAATTCCAAGGACAAAAAGTCCAAACTGCAAAAAGTAGTCTCAGAAATCCAGGAAAAAACATTCAAATTGCGGAATGCAGAATCAGAATTCCAGGGAATTTTACTCTGATTCAGAATTCCAGGGGGGAAAGTACAAACTGCAAAAAGTAGACTCAGAATTCTAAGGACAAAAAGTCCAAATTGCAAAAAAATTGACTCAGAATTCCAGGGGAAAAGATACAAATTGCAAAAAAATTGTGCTAAGAATTCCAGGGGGAAGTCCAAATTGCAAAAAGTAGACTCAAAATTCAAGGGAAAAAAAGTACAAATTGCAAAAAATTTTACTCAGAATTCCAGGGGGAAGTCCAAATTACAAAAAAAAAAAAAGACTCAGAATTCCAGGGGGAAAAAGTCAAAATTGCAAAACGCAGACTCAGAAATCCAGGAAAAAAGTCCACATTGCAAAAAAATGACAGAATTTCAGGGAAAAAAGTCCAAATTGCAAGATGCAGACTCAAAATTCTGAGAAAAAAAAATTGCCAGATGTAAACAGAATTCTGGGAAATAAGACAGAATAGCGAAATGTAAGCTCAGAATTAGGGTTTTTTAATGTTTTTATTCTGTGGGAGAAATAGGCTTCCATAATGTGTGTACCGCTATGTGTGTGGTATATGTGTGGCTGTTAACAGGACATGAAACCTCTGTTTATGACACACAGGAAAGGTCCAGCAATAAAATGCTTAAATAAGAGCCGCATCGAGGCCAATCTGATGTCCAGAATAGAAACGCAATGATGTCAAAGTCCAGAAACAGCTGTGAAATCCGTCACACGACAGCAACAGCACGACGAGGAACGTGACAGGAACACAGCTGTGTTTATGCAGACCCTTCAGACTCCATCTGTGAGACTGCACTCGCACGTTAAACACATGGCACAAGACATTGGTGAAATACTTTGACTGTCTGAATCGGTTTCATTGCAGGAACATCTGTAGCGCTAATCAGAAGAGCTCGAGTCGCCAGGAACAGGCTTTTGCTTTGGACAGGCTGAGTCTGAAGTTTTTCTGAAGGCCACATGCTCTACAGATCAAATCTGAGCAACAAATGAATCTTCTGTCATCATTTCTAAGCTGATTCCTTCAGTGGAACACAAAAGGACAATGTTCACACTGCTTTTAAGGCACTTTTATAGAAATTTTTATGTTGTTACGTTTTTTTTCCGGTTTTGTTGGAACAACATAAGAGTGAATACATGATGACAAAAGATTCATTTTAGGTGAACTATTCCTTAGAAAAGTCTTTTCTTGTTCGACGGAGTCAAAGGGCTTGTTGAAATGTCAAAGTCATGTTTGGGACAGAAACAAGATGCCAGATGTTCTGCACTATGTCAAAATAAAATGGTTTTCAGCTATGAAATAAACAAGTGCTGCAGACAAACGGAGTCATTTATTAGCATTAAAGACTCATGAATCATTCTTAACGGATCCGAATCATCTCTGACGGACGCAAATACTGCAAAAATGGTCTTGATTTCCAGTACAAATATATAAATATCTATAAACAAGCACAACGTCACTTAATTTTGATGCATTCTTCAGGAAACAAGACTTTATATTTTGACATTTTGCTTTTCAAGTAAATGTCTCTTGATTTAAGGATGTTTAGATATTTGACTGACAAACAAATCAAAAATACTGTAAAAGATTATGTTCTTCCTCAGTATTTTTTGTCTTTTTTTGTCAGTACAAAGATATTAAGTGCTTACTCCAAAATTACGTAATTTTAATGATTTTATTTTTTGAAAAGTCACTTTTCATTTTTTTTGTCTTGTTTTAATATACATTTTAATTAAAAAGACAAAGTACACTGCGCAAAAATAAATAAATAGACAAATAAATAAATAATGGTTTGAGTATTTTTGTCTTGTTTTCCAGTACAAAGATATTAAATGTTTATTTCTACAAAAATGCAATAAAATTAATTTTACACTTAATTTTAATGTTTTTTTTTTGTCTTGTTTTTTCCAGAAATTATATTTTGATTTTACATATTTTATTTAAAAACAAAACAGAAAGTACAATATGCACTTAAAAGTTAAATAAAAAAAATTACAATAAAAAATTATAATAAATAAATTATGATTTGAGCATTTTTGTCTTTTTTTTTCAGTGCAAAGATATTAAGTGTTTATTTCTACAAAAATGCATTAATATTTTACAATCTTACACTTAAAAAATTAATAAATAAAATAATAATAAAAAATAAATAAATGAAATAATAATAAATATATATATATATATATATATATTTCAAAGTTTATTTTTCTGACTGTATTTGCAGATATTTGTTCTTGTTTAAGCGTAAAATTGTTTTTCCAGAAATTATATTTTGCTTTTTAGATATTTTATTAAAAAACAAGACAAAAATACTAAATACACTGTGCACAAAAAATAAAAATAATAAATAAATAATGGTTTGAGTATTTTTTTCTTGTTTTCCAGTACAAATATATTTATTGTTTTCATTAATTTTTAGTCATTTTACACTTAAAAATAATAATAAAAAAAAGTTTTTTTTCCTGACTTTTATTTTATTTAAAAACAAGATATTTTTCTGACTGTGCAGATATTTGTTATTGTTAATTCTAAAAAAGCATTTTAAAAGTTAAGTAATTTTACACTTAAAATAAAAAAGTATATATTTTTCTTGTTTACAATGATATTAAGTGTTTATTTATACAAAAATAGTAATTTTACACAACACAAATCAAAAACTAAATAAATAAAATAATTATATATATATGTGCATCAAAATCACATAATTTAGATTGTTTCCTGTGTGTCAAATCAAACGTTTAGATATTCACGGATAAAAGTAATGAATAAGAAACTCACTTTATTTTGATATTTTGATTTCTGATGTCATTTTGCATTTCAAGTGAACGTGGACTGATGATATGTGATATTTGTACTGGAAAACAAGATAAAAATACTGAATAAGAACATCATTTTTTGCCGTAAATAGAGATTTAATCTGAGGGCCAGACTGTAAATGTTTCTGTATTGTGTTGTGCTTTGGCTGGTCTTCTGGAAAACTAAATCTGATCGTCGGTTTGACCTCGTCGTCCCACTGCGGCGCATGAATTCCCTCCGGATGAGAGGCGGCCGAATATCTGTCATTCTTCCACACTGCATTCATTTAGACCACACCGACAACAGCTTCTACGCTCTCTTACGGCTCTCTGTTATTAAAGCGCCAGCTCTTTATTGCGTTTTGCACCTGTGAGGGTCTTTGGGGCGACTTACACGTGTCCGAGCTCGTGAGCGATGGTGAAGGACGCACTCAGGCCGTTCTCCTCGCTGATGGAGCAACTCCGGTACGGGTCGCACATCGTCCCCAGCTCCGCCAGACCTGCGTTTACACACACGGAAAGACAGAGCATGATATTATACACCGCTTTTTCATTATTCAGTCGTTTTCGGGCTCTAAACACCTGCTGGGGCCCTGCACAGGTGGCTGGGACTCATTCACGTCGATGACAGACTTCTTGTAGGGTCTGGTTCTGCTTCAGGAACCTGATTTCAGCCACCTGAGAGACTAATGAAAGCATCATGCAGTTTATACTGGCAGCTATTTATTATTTAAAACCAGCTTTTTGATTAGACTGGCTAATACATAAATAAATACATTTGAAATTTTAAAGTGTATCTCCTCCTTGAGTTTTTAAGCTACAACCACCCAGATCTTCAGACTGCTCTGACTCAGGTTGCTTGATCTTTTCTAACTGATGCAGGTTATAGTTTTCGTAAACCAGACTATGAAAACCACCAAGAATTCCATAGACTTCAATTGAGGAGGTGAAAACTTTTGTACAGTGAGTCTTATGGTGCATTTAAACTGTATTTACTGCTATAGCAAAGCTTAAACTACTCCCTGCTTACAATAAACACACACAAAACCAGCATAAGCTGGTTTCGGCTGGTCTCCCAGGCTGGTTTTAAAGTGGTTTAGGCCAATTTTTAGCTGGTCAAGCTGGGAGACCTGCTAAAAGACCAACAAAGCTTAAACCAGCTAGGACTAGACAACCAGCCTAGGCTGGTTTAGCTGTTTTTTTAGCTAAATCAACTGGATTTAACTAGTTTAAACATGCTAGTCATGCTAACAAAATGATAAACATACTGGCAACATGTTAATTATGCTAGCAAGCTTAAAGTTTGTCTAAAAACTTTACTCTCTAGTTATATTTAAAAACACATGTATGCCGTATTGTTGCATAAGTGTTGTTGTCACATGATCTACTAGACGAGGTATTTAATTTTGCACACAAAAAAATATTTTGGCTTTTTAAACCTTTTTTTGGAGATTTTTAGCAGTTTAATGACAAGCCAAAATAATGAACCAAAAAATAAAATATACTATATATATATATATATATATATATATATATATACATACACACACACACACACACACACACACACACACACACACACACACTATACTATACTATATATACATACTGCAGAAATAATCCATCAGGACAGTAATGTGAGAAAGACAAATCTTACCTAATGTGTCACACTTGTCTTTTGCCCGGCAGATGTCCTCCCTGAGAAACACACACATCCCATAATAGTGTTTATGCTAAAATCAAGCTCAAAGTACAAGGCAGAGGTGATGAGGTCAAAGGTCAAGTTCGGGTCACCTGGTGATGAGCAGCGCCGTGTCATGATGCCCCGGGTGGCTGTCGTCCAAAACGTTGTGGCTCTGCTGCCACATGCAGAAGTTGTGAAGCGTCGCAGTGGCGTAGAAGTTCACATTCGGCCCTTCCTGAGGAAAACACACACTTTAAAATACAAAACAAAGAACACATCAGATGTTGCTCTTTTACATCTCAGCACTAGGGTTGCAAAATTCTGGGAATTTTCAAGACTGGAAACTTTCCATGGGAATATATGTGAATTAATGGGAATATATGTGAACTAATGGGAATATATGTGAATTAATGGGAATGTAAGGGAATTAATGGGAATATATGGGAATTAACAGGAATATATGTGAACTAATGGGAATATATGTGAACTAATGGGAATATATGTGAATTAATGGGAATGTATGGGAATTAATGGGAATATATGGGAATTAACGGGAATATATGTGAATTAATGGGAATATATGTGAACTAATGGGAATATATGTGAACTAATGGGAATATATGTGAATTAATGGGAATGTATGGGAATTAATGGGAATGTATGGGAATTAAAGGGAATATATGTGAATTAATGGGAATAAATGGGAATATATGGGAATTAACAGGAATATATGGGGAAAAAACAAGAACATATGTGAATTAACTGGAATATATGGGAATTAGCTGGAATATATGGGAATTAACTGGAATATATGTGAATTAACAGGAATATATGGGAATTAACAGGAATATATGTGAATTAATGGGAATATATGGGAATTATATGTGAATTAATGAGAATAAACTGGGAATATATGGGAATTAATGGGAATATATGGGAATTAATGGGAATAAAACAGGAATATATGGGAATTAACTGGAATTTATGGGAATTAACAGGAATATATGGGAATTAATTAGCCTGGAAAAATCCAGACCCTAATCTATTAAGATTATGGGTCTGGCATCGAGCAATGAAAAGGACCTAACTCGAGGGGCGGCACCAAGCGTGCATTTGAAACTCTCAGTGCACGCAATTGGATAACGCCACGACCAATCACAACAATACATGGTGTGACGTATCCAGAGCGACGGTGAACATATAAGAGTGGATTTCAATGTTATAACATAAACAATGTGACAAGATTAATAACTATTAATTACGACAGCCGAAACAACCTCATAAAACAATTAGGTCCGATCAAACTATTCATTAACTATCAACTAATATGTGGATGGACGCTAGCTTTCCATTCAGCAGCGAGACATATCGTCCTGTTCAAGTTAGGCTACTGTATTACTATTGAATAGTTCTGTTTTTCGTTACAGTAAGTTTACCAAGTGACTCTTACCATTTGTAAATGAGATGGACCTCATCCACCACAATCCCGATCAGGTTGTCCCGGTAGACCTTGTTCGATAACATTTATCGCCACTTCTTTTTTAACAGCCAGGACTCGGGACTGCCGAATGCTATCTGGCATTGCCCACTTCGGATCTGTTCCTCTTCGTGGTCGGCCCATACGCTTAACTACCAGCGGAGCTAACTGATAGATTAAACTCTTGCCGTATCCAGTCGGCAAAACCGCAAAAACGTCCTTCTTGCAAAGGAACGATTCGAGCGCGGTTTTCTGTTCCTCTTTTATATGAAAAGCCAAGTCTAACTCGTTCATTGTAGCGGCCAAAGCCGTTTCAAACAACTGGTGTTTATCTGTAGCCATCTTTCAATGTTTATTAATTATTCCGGACGTCGCAGCGCTGTCGTCATCAGCTTAGCTCGCCTCTGGCCCGCCTACATCAGATACACCGATTTGATAGGTTCCCAGAACTGCTTACGTATTGCAGTAACATGCATCATTGCTCGATGCCAGAGTGTCTTGCAGAGACCATTCAAATTGTGCTCTCGCGAGACCTATGGATTTCCAGGGTAGGAATTAATGGGAATATATGGGAATTATATGTGAATTAATGAGAATAAACTGGGAATACATGGGAATTAACGGGAATATATGTGAATTAATGTGAATATATGGGAATTAACGGGAATATATGTGAATTAATGAGAATAAACAGAATTAATAGGAATAAACTGGGAATTATCTGGAATATATTGGGAATTAACGGGAATATATGGGAATTAATGGAAATAAACTGGGAATTAACTGGAATATATGGGAATTAATGGGAATATAGGAATTATTGGAAATATATGGAAATTAATGGGAATATATGGTAATTAACAGGAATATTTGGGAATTAACAGGAATATTTGGGAATTAACAGGAATATATGGGAATTAATGGGAATATATGATAATTAACGGGAATATATGGGAATTAATGGGAATATATGGGAATTAACGGGAATAAACTGGGAATTAACTGGAATATATGGGAATTAACGGGAATATATGGGAATTAATGGAAATAAACTGGGAATTAACTGGAATATATGGGAATTAACGGGAATATATAGGAATTATTGGAAAATATGGAAATTAATGGGAATATATGGTAATTAGCAGGAATATTTGAGAATTAACAGGAATATTTGGGAATTAATGGAAATATATGGGAATTAATGGGAATATATGATAATTAACGGGAATATATGGGAATTAATGGGAATATATGATAATTAACGGGAATTTATGGGAATTAACGGGAATATATGGGAATTAACGGGAATAAACTGGGAATTAACTGGAATATATGGGAATTAACGAGAATATATGGGAATTACTGGAAATAAACTGGGAATTAATGGAAATATATTGGAATTAACAGGAATTAATGGGAATTAACTGGGAATTTTCAAATTGGCAGGAACTGGGAACTTAAATGTAGTTGAGAAAAAAATCTTGCCGCAAAATCTTGGTTAAAACAACCAGATTTAATGCAATTTCAGTTGTATTTTTTTACCTTACACATTACTTAATCTCATGCACACAGTACACAACACCCCCTACATGAACTGTGCATTTCTCCCAAACAAAATATCAAAATGTCCATCTAGGTGAGTATTCATGTACATTACACTAATATTACAAAAAACTATGTTCAAAACTCCCTTGTGCTGTGTGTAATATACTGTGCAACTAAATTATATCATTGTAAAAACAAATACACTGACTGAACAAACATTTAGGTGAGATGATAACAGTAAAACAAAAGTCTAAAAATGACCTTCCCCCACACACAATCCCACTAATGGAAAAACTGTTTTATTTGATCAGAAATATAGAAAAAAAGTAATATTATGAAATATTTTTGTAATTCAAAACAACAGTTTTTTTTATTATTTTAATATACTTTAAAATATAATGTATTTCTGTGATGCAAAGCTGAATTACTCCAGTCTTCAATGTCACATGATTCTTCAGAAAACATTCTAATATGCTTTTTTTTTTTTTTTTTTCATTTTTTATTACTGGACTCTTTGAATAAAGAGTTTAAAAAAAGAAGATAATTTATTTAAAATAGAAATATAGAAGTCCTTTTTCAACAACACACTAACGTTCAAAATTTTGGGGTCAGTATTTTTCCTCTTTTTTTGAATGAAATTAATACTTTTATTCAACAAGGATGTGTTGAATAAATAAAAAGTAATAGTAAAGACTTATATTGTCAGAAAAGATTTCTAGTTTGAATAAACACTGTTCTTAAGTTTTTATTCATCAGAAACCTAAAAAAAAAAAAATAAAGATGCCCCCCCAAAAAATCCAGAAATGTCATTTTTAAAACTTGTATTGCTAACATACATGTCAGCTTATCAAACAAAAGGTTTATATTTATGTTTGTATATGATACCGTTTTATGAATTTCCCCAAATTTCCAATTAATTCCCATAAATTTCAAAATTTTCCTGTAAATTCCCACAAATTCCTAGTAAGTTTCCAACTTGGAATATTTCCAAAATTCCCCAGACGAAGTTCCCATGGAAAGTTTCTAGAAGTTTACCGGATATTTTTTTTTTATATTTTTTCTTTGCAACCCTACTCAGGACACATAATACTTAACTTCACTCCACACAAATGAGTTACTAGTCATCATTTGGGTAAAGTCTAGAAAAAAAATGTAAAAATAACTGGCAATCAGATCAAATAGCGAGTTAAAAAGTAGAAAAAAATATAAGTTAAAAAAGGTTGCCACATGAATTCATTACATGTGTCAAGTGAATGTGATTACATGACATTAAGATGTTTCATTAGGCCAAAATTTAATAAAATTAATAAAAAATAAATAAAAATGAGCAAAAATGACTGGCAATCAGATCAAATAGCGAGTCAAAAAGTAGAAAAATTATTAGTAAACATTACAGTTAATTTTTTAATACTTTTTTTTTGTAAAAATGTTGTCAGACCATTTAAACAAAGATTCAAAAAGAAAAAGAAACTATTGAAAAACTTTATATTGAAAATTCCATTCAATTTATTTTTTATGATGTACTTATAATTTGAAAACTGAATGTGAAACATTAAGCGGTAATAGTGTCAGTAATACTAATTATTGTCACATGACCTACATTTATGTTTTATTTAGCGAGAAAAACATTTAAATAGTCATTTTGCATTTTTAAAACTATTCTTTGAGTTATTTTTTTCTCAAGAGAAACACCTTTTTCTGCTGTACCTGTTCGTTATGTATGACGATGAGTTTGACGATCATGATGTTGATGAGGTTTCCTACACTGGGGTCTCTGTAAATCGCAGCCACCTGAAAGCACAGAGAACACCCAACCTTCAGTCAAAAATACCCAGAAACCACTGCTCTACCATATGTACTGATTAACCAGTGTTTGAGAGACAAAAAAAAAGGCTCAGAAACAATCCTAAACTCCAGAGGCTATCCTGAAGTCATTAGTTGAGCATTTGACCAGTTGCCTACACTAATGCAGTCTTCTGATTGGCTGGGAGAACCACACCGCTATGACATCATCAGCACAGGAAGACACAATCAGATCACATGATCAGACATGGACTGACCTGTAATGGTGAACATTTACCTGGACCAGGGTTATTATCAATAACTAAAACTAATGCTAAAACAATTACATCATTTTTTTTTTCTTGAGATAGATGTTAAAAAAATGTTTTATTTCAACTAATTGCTAAAGCAGCATTTGTAACTAGATAAAAAAGTCAAGAACTAACATTGGATCAAAAGTTTGAACAGTTTAAAAAAGTTTAAAAGTTTAAAAAGATTTCCAAGTTTTAAAAATGTTAAATTTAAGGGTTTTCAGTCTGAAATTGTTTGAAGTTTAAAGTAGTTTTAAAAGCTTAATGTTTGATAGATAGATATAGATAAATGTTAGAATAACTTTTAATCTAGTTTAACTTGAAGTAAAAAAAAATAATTATTAATAAAAACAACATAAACATGTTAAAAAGATGAAAAAAAGTAAAAAAATTTAGTTTAACTTGAAGTACAAAAAAATTATTAATAAAAACAACATAAACATGTTATAAAAGACAAAAAAAAATGTAAAAAATTTAGTTTAACTTGAAGTACAAAAAAAATGATAAAATGTAATTAAAAAATAAAATAAAATAAAAAGTATATACATTTTAAAAATTACTGGCAGTCAGATCAAATAATGAGTCAAAAAGTAGAAAAATGTTAGTTAAAAAAGGTTGTCAAGATGTTTAATTAGGCCAAAATGGGTTTTTTTTTAATTAAATTAATAAAAGAAAAAAAAAATTGTAAATACATGTTTAAGTTAAAAAATGAAATTAAATATTAAATAAAATTAATTAAAAAATAATAATAATTAATACAATTAATAAAAATGTAAAGAAAAAAAACATTTTTTAAAAATTGTAAAAATGACTGGCAATCAGATCAAATAGTGAGTAAAAAAGTAGAAAAAATATTAGTTAAAAAAGATTGTCACATGATCTACATAACATGAAGAGGATTAAGTAGGCCAAAAAAAAGAAAATTAAACTAATAAAAGACGTAAAAACATTGTAAATAGTAGAAGATGTTTAATTAGGCAAAAAAATAATTAAATTAATAATAATAAAAAGACAAAACCATAAAAACATATTGTAAATACATGAAGATGTTTAATTAGGCCAAAAAAAAAAAAGAAATAAAGTTTACATATCATTTATAAAAAATGATACAATTAATAGAAATGAAAAAAAAATAATAATAATAATATTTTTTTTAATAAAAAAAATACAAAAAAAAGACAAGATGTTTAATTAGGCCAAAAAACAACTTAAATGTACTAAATTCGGCCCAAAGCTTTAGTGTGAATGTTACTCTCTTACTCACTATAACAAAAAACTACCATAAAGTACCACATTATCCTCCAAAATACCAAATATGGTAATCATAGCACATATAAAAAAAAGCATTGTTATAATGATATTTCTGAAGCATCATTAAGTGCAAATATTGTCCATCTGTTGTTTTGACTCATTTCAATCTGGACTGAAAGCCAAAACTGGCTCACAAACTCCAAATATATGGAGCAGAGCCGTGCGGGTGGTCAACAGAAAACACGGCCAAGCCTATTAGAGACTAAATGACTATCACACACACATGAGGATGGAATCAATTATTGATTAAGCAATGAAAACAATTTAATGAGCTTCAAACGGAGCAACAGCAGAGTCACAAGCTTAAAAACAAACATTTTAAAATAAAGCTGGCTTGAGAAAGTCAACTTACTGAAATGCTATTTAAATGTATTATTATTATTCTTCTGAGACTAAGTCTGTAGACACTAACTCCTCCTAGAGCTTTAACTCTACAAACTCCAAACTCAGGCCAGATCTTCAGACTGATCTGACTCCAGCTGCTATATTTTTTCTAAAAGATCGGATTCACAGTTTTCCTAAAAACAACGATTAAAACTGGGAAAAATCCCATAGACTTACATTGAGGGAATGCTAGAAGCATGCTAGTAAAATTTACAGATAATTTACTCACCCACTTGTCATCCAAGATATTTCGCTTTGTAAACACTGGGTCTGTAGTTTCGCATTCGTCACGCGTAACCTTTCGACGTGAGTACGTAGAGTCGGGAACGCACACTACAAGCCCTAGTGCTGGACGAGTTTCAGTGCTTGAAAGGTATGTAAAAATATATTTTTCTGAAAATGACCGAACTCTAGACAAGACCCTTCTTCGTCGGCTGGGATTGTTTACAGCCATTTGAAGCTGCATTTAAACTGCATTTAAACGGCATTTTGAAGATTCAAAAATCGGGGCACCATTTAAGTCCATTATATGGAGAAATTTCCAGAAATGTTTATCACAAAAAACATAATTTCTTGACGACTGAAGAAAAAAAAGACAGAAACATCTTGGATGACAAGAGGGTGAGTAAATTATCTGTAAATTAATTGTTGTTCTGAAAGTGAACTACTCCTTAACTTGCTAATCATGTTAGACGCATGTTAATAAAATGCTAGTAGCATGCTAATCATGTTAGAATCATGCTAACATGCTAGTAACTTGCTATTCATGCTAGAAACATGCTAATCATCCTAGAAACATGTTAGTAACTTGCTAATCATGTTAGAAGCATGTTAATAAAATGCTAGTACCATGCTAATCATGTTAGAATCATGCTAACATGCTAGTAACTTGCTATTCATGCTAGAATCATACTAACATGCTAGTAACTTGCCATTCATGCTAAAACATGCTAGCATTTGCTAATAATCCTATAAACCTGCTAACAATGTGCTAATCATGCTAAAAACATGCTAGCAGCATGCTAGCAACTTGCTAATCATGCTAGAATCATGCTAACATGCTAGTAACTTGCCATTCATGCTAAAAACATGCTAGCATTTGCTAATAATCCTATAAACCTGCTAACAATGTGCTAATCATGCTAAAAACATGCTAGCAGCATGCTAGTAACTTGCTAATCATGCTAGAATCATGCTAACATGCTAGTAACTTGCCATTCATGCTAAAAACATGCTAGCATTTGCTAATAATCCTATAAACCTGCTAACAGCGTGCTAATCATGCTAAAAACATGCTAGCAAACATGCTAGTAACTTGCTAATCATGCTAGAAACATGGTAACATGCTAGTAACTTGCCATTCATGCTAAAAACATGCTAGCATTTGCTAATAATCCTATAAACCTGCCAACAGCGTGCTAATCATGCTAAAAACATGCTAGCAGCATGCTAGTAACTTGCTAATCATGCTAGAAACATGCTAGCAACATGCTAGTAACTTGCTAATCATGCTAGAATCATGCTAACATGCTAGTAACTTGCCATTCATGCTAAAAACATGCTAGCATTTGCTAATAATCCTATAAACCTGCTAACAGTGTGCTAATAATGTTAAAAACATGCTAGCAGCATGCTAGTAACTTGCTAATCATGCTAGAAACATGCTAGCAACATGCTAGTGACTTGCTAACCATGCTAGAATCATGCTAACATGCTAGTAACTTGCCATTCATGCTAAAAACATGCTAGCATTTGCTAATAATCCTATAAACCTGCTAACAGCGTGCTAATCATGCTAAAAACATGCTAGCAGCATGCTAGTAACTTGACAATCATGCTAGAAACATGCTAGCAACATGATAGTAACTTGCTAATCATGCTAGAATCATGCTAGCATGCTAGTAACTTGCCATTCATGCTAAAAACATGCTAGCATTTGCTAATAATCCTATAAACCTGCTAACAGCGTGCTAATCATGCTAAAAACATGCTAGCAGCATGCTAGTAACTTGCTAATCACGCTAGAAACATGTTAACAACTAGCTAATCATGCTATAAAGCAACTTATTAATCATGTTAGAACCATGCTAACAAAATGCTAGTAACACGTTAATAATGCTAGAAAAATGCTAACAACTTGCCAATCATGCTAAAATCATGCTAGCAACATGCTAGTAACTTGC
This sequence comes from Garra rufa, assembly GCF_049309525.1. Classification (NCBI taxonomy): domain Eukaryota; kingdom Metazoa; phylum Chordata; class Actinopteri; order Cypriniformes; family Cyprinidae; genus Garra; species Garra rufa. Next base: position 2,496,549 of record NC_133385.1, read on the forward strand.
TAATCATGCTAGAAACATGCTAGCAACATGTTAATCATGTTAGAAATGTGCTAGCAACATGTTAATCATGCTAGCAACTAGCTAATCATGCTATAAAGCAACATGTTAATCATGTTAGAAACATGCTATCTTTCGAACATTAAGCTTTTAAAACTATTTAAACTTTTTAAACTTTATTTCAGATTGAAAACCCTCAAACTTAAAACTTTTAAAACTTGGAAACCTTTTTAAACTTTTCTAAACTGTTCAAACGTTTTAAACTTTCTGGTCCAGCTTTCTCAATCCTTTAAAGTTTGTTGACGAAGTCTGTAATCTAGTTTATTTGTGCGGGCATACGCGAGAGAAGTGAATGAAGGGCTAATTTACTTACTACTGACATGATTGTGAGGATGTAGTGCTCCAGGTTGCGTCCGTGGTGTCGCACCATCTTCACGTCGGCCGTCACCATGAGCTCCACGAAGCGCGGGTACGACAGGAAGCGCTTCCTTCGGGAACGAGAGCCGTCTTTGAGAGGCGCGCGTTTGCGCATCGTTTCCTGTATCGACGTCACTTCCTCTTCCAGAGTTCTGTTGCTGTGGAGACTGATGTGATCGTGCTCGGGATGATCTGCGGGAACAGAAATAGATGGGTTCACTATTTTTCCAATCTAAATGAATTAAAGGCATAAAAATGTAAAAATATAAATATAAAAAATACATTTAAATCATTGTAGACAAATTTTACTTATATAATAGAATTTATTTTGTCTAAAAATACTAAAATATACAATATAAATAACTAGATTAAAAAAGTTTGTCGAGACAAACTTTAAGTTGGTTTGAGAAAGCCGGACTAGAAAGCTTCAAAAAGTTAACATTTTTTAAATTTGACTGTTTTCAGTCAGAAATAATTTGAAGTTTAAAGTAGTTTTAAAAGCTTAAAGTTAATAGATAGATAGCAATTTACTAGCATGATTAGCATGTTTCTACCCTGTTGCTAGCATGATTAGCAAGTTTGCTAGCATAATAAGCAACTTACTAACAAGTTTCTAGCATGACTAGCATGTTGCGAGCATGATTAGCGTGTTAGTAGCATGCTTCTACCATGTTGCTAGCATGATTAGCATGTTTGCTAACATAATAAGCTACTTACTACCAAGTTTCTAGCATGACTAGCATTTCACTAACATGTTGCTAGCATGATTAGCGTGTTACTAGCATGTTTCTATCATGTCACTAGCATGTTGCTAACATGATTAGCAATGTTACTAGCATGTTTCTAGCCTAATTAGCATGTTGTTAGAATGTTTCTAGCATGATAAGCAAATCATTAGCATGTTTTTACCATGACTAGTATGTAACTAACATGTTGGTAACATGATTATAAAGTTACTAGCATGCTGCTAGCATGATTAGCAACTTACTAGTATGTTTCTAGCATGACTAGCATGTCACTAGCATGCTATTTAAACTTTCTATGTACTATATTTCTAATCTATCTAACCAAGCCTAGAAACTAGAATCATGTTAGTGACATGCTAATCAGACTAGAAACATGTTAACAACATGCTAATCATGCTAGAAACATGCTAGTAACTTGCTAATTATGCTAACAACAGGCTACTAATGCTAACATCATGCTAGTGACATTCTAATCATGGCAGCAACATGCTAGTAACAGGCTAATCATATTAGAAAAATGCTAACTACATGCTAATCATGCTAGTAACATGCTAATAACTAGTAACTTTTTATTCATGCTAGAATCATGCTAACATGCTAGTAACTTGCCATTCATGCTAAAAACATGCTAGCATTTGCTAATAATCCTATAAACCTGCTAACAATGTACGAATCATGCTAAAAACATGCTAGCAGCATGCTAGTAACTTGCTAATCATGCTAGAAACATGCTAGTAACATGCTAGTAACTTTCTAATCATGCTAGAAACATGCTAGCAACATGCTAGTAACTTGCTAATCATGCTAAAAACATGCTAGCAACATGCTAGTAACTTGCTAACATGCTAGTAACTTGCCATTCATGCTAAAAACATGCTAGCATTTGCTAATAATCCTATAAACTTGCTAACAGCGTGCTAATCATGCTAAAAACATACTAATTGGGCTAGAAAATGTTAACATGTTAATCATGTAAGTAAAATTTTAACAACATGCTAATCATGTTAGAAACATGTTAACAATGTGCTAATCATGCTAGAAAAATGTTAACAACATGCTAATCACGTTAGAAACATTCTAGCAACATGCAAATATGCTAGCAACATGTTAATCCGGCTAGCAACATGTTAACAACATACTAATCACGCTAGTAACTTGCTAATCATGGTAGCTACATGCTAGTAACAAGTAAAATAAGTTAGAAACATGCTAGCAACATGCTATCTAAACTATTAAAACTACCTTAAACTTCAATCTTTTTCAGACTGAAATAATAATAACTTATTGTTATTTTTGTGTAAACAATGTTTTTATTTTTGTTTGTTTTTTTTTAGTCTCCATAAATTAAAGGAAGTAAAATATTTATAAAAATACATATGTAGTAAAATTCAACAAATGTATTTAGAAATTAAACGAAACAATAAAGATCATCTCAATATATTAAATATACTAAAATATAAATAATATTTAATATAAATATATAATGTTATAAATATTCCAATATACAATTAATGCATTTAGAGGTAAAAAACAATAATAAAGATTTCAATATATTTAATATACTAAATTATAAATAAATTTATATCAATATAAATATATAATTAATATAAAATGTTATAAATTTTACAATATGCGATTTAACAAATATTTTTAATTGTTATTATTACCAATATTGTTCTATTTCTAATCAAATTAGTCACATTTATAAAACATACAAATATTATAATATTATAATAATTTATTGTTATTTTTGTGTAAACATTAAAGTATACATAAATATACATAAATATAATAATAATTATTATTATTAATAAAACTCTGACAAAGTTTCGGCTTCAAATTAAGTGTTTTAGACAAACTTTATTTTTTTTCAGGCATCTGTCAAATTTGAGATTTTGGGCTTTTTGGTTTTTAATAAAGTGTTTTTTCAGACTAGTGGAAAGAAAACACCCAAAAGACACTGTTCAGTGTTTCTATTTGTGTCAATAGGTTTCAATTACAATCCATATTTTAAAGGCGGTTTCTCAAAATGAGTTTTTTTTCTCCTACACTGAGCCCTAAATCTCCACTTCAGCAGCACTTACACACACCAAACTTTACAGTTTTATTCCCGTCTATATCCTGAAGGTTTTTACAGAGGGATTTGTTCAGATATAATTTGCTTGATTTTATACAACATTTTATTCCTCAAAGAATGGTAAAAAATATAGTGTTTCCTGACGGTTCTAAGTTTTATCTGAATTATGGAGTGACAAAATGAGACCCATCTGTAAAAACATTCGACTCTAATATGTCAAAAAATTAAACAAGAATTTAGAAACTGACTTCATCCAGTGTTTAGATTTTTGTTCTGGAAATGTATGCAAATTAGCACATATTTCATTAAATAATGCCTCATTTGCATATTTAAACCTAACATTTTAGAAAACTTGTAATGCAAAACATGTTTGCAATTATCAATGTAATCAATCAACTGGGTAAGTAAGGTTATAACTATTAGTTGTTGTTTTTTTCCCCATTCACCTGCAGGGTCTCGCCTTAAGCATCAATGACTTTCACAAAATCCTTAAGGAGTGTTTCTGTCCTGCAGAATCAGATGTGATGTGTGTTTTTTGAGGATAACGCAGCAGTGGCCGGATGTGAAGCGCGGCTGATATTCAATCACATGTGGAGTTACGTCAGAACGGCGAACGCTGGAATAAAGCCACGTCTGACGCACCGCAGACCGACATCCAGGTGAAACACTCACAGAAAATCACTGGTATGATATTATAACACCTCACTACAACACAAGAGCCACTGTGCAGACAGGAGTGTTCATTCTGATCTCTGCCAAACAGCAGAACAATCAAACAAAAGACTTGACTCCATTGAGAAATGTGTGAACGGCTGAGAGAAACACAGACTCTGAGAGAGCTCTGCAGGCGTTTGGACCGAAGCCCATCAGAGACACTTCCAGTGACTTCAGACCTGCACAGTCCACTTCCTCTTAATGAATCAATCAATAAATCAACCCAAGACATTAGAGCATTGAAAAAAAAAAAACATTTTCATTACATTAAATAAAATAAACTTTAATAAAAAAAAAAACGTTCCATTTACCTTAACTTTATGTACTAAAATAAGTTGAATAAACTAAATAATATAATAATACGAATAAAATAATAATAATAATAAATAAATAATAATAAAAATGACAAAAACACAAAAAAATACTAAAAATGTAACAGACAAGTGGAAAACAAATGATCAAATTATTAACAAATTTCCATTATTATTATTATTATTATTATTATTATTATAAATTTTGTTATTGCTATTATTATCAATGGAGTTTTATTTCTAATAATATTACTCACATTTGTGAAATATAAAAACATTTCAGTTGCATTATAATTTTATAAATAGTACAATACATTATAAATAATTATTATTATTATTATTATTAATGTTGTTTTATTTCTAAATATATTAGTTACATATCAAATATAAAAATTGTATTTCAGTTTCATTATATTATAAATATTACAATATATTAATAATAATAAAATAATAATACATAATGAATAATGAATTATAAAAAAAATATACTACTAATAAAAACTATATAAGCATTTTTTAAAACTAATAAAAATGACAAAAGCAAAACATTACTAAAAATTTAACAAAAAAGTGAAAATGGAAAACAAACGGTCAATTTATTTACAAATTTTCATTATTTGAATTATTATATATTTTATTGCTATTATTATCAGTATCGTTTTTTTTTTCTAATATTACTCGCATTTATAAAATGTTAAAAATATTTCAGTTGCATTATAATTTTATAAATAGTCCAATATATTATAAATAATAATATTAATAATAATAATAATTAATATTATTAATATTATTATCAATGTTGTTTTATTTCCAAAATAAAATATAAAAATTGTATTTCAGTTTCATTATATTATAAATAAATAGACTTACCAAACATTTCACAGAAATTGTCATATACTGTATGTCTTTAAATATAAAAAATATATCTAGGAAAAATAAAACAAACAAAATAATAAATAATAAAACTTTAAATAAAGAAAATAAATAAATACATAATCTGAACAATAAATATAAATAAATATAAATATAAAATATGTTAGAAGAAATAAATAGTATAAATAAAATAAATATTTCAATAAAATAAAAATAATATTTAGCAAAAATAAAACACATTTATAAAAACATTTAGCAAAAAATAAATGTGTAAATAAAATAAAAATATTTATAACACATTTTACAATATTTAAAATAAATTTGGGAAAAATAAATAAATAGACAAAAAAGTCGTTGTATACTGTAAATATGTAAAATAAATAAATAATTTAAACAATAAATATATAAAATGTTATGTTAATTAATAAATATTTCAATACAATTTTAAAAACAAATATGTATAAGAACATTTAGTTCATAAAATAAAAATAAAAATATTTATAACACATTTTAAAATATATTTGGCAAAAGTAAATATGCTTCATAAATAAATAAATAGACTTCACAAATCTTTCACAAAAGTCATATACTGTAAATATGAAAAATAAATAAATAATCTAAACAATAAATATATAAAACATGTTAATGTTAATTAATGAATAAAATAAATATTTCAATAAAAAAAACAAAGTTTTAGCAAAAATAAATGTATATAAAAATAAAAATATTTATAACACATTTTAAAATATATTTAGCAAAAATAAATTAATAGACTTCACAAATGTTTCACAAAAGTTATTATATATTTTATATATTTAAATAAATATATAAAAACATTTAGTTTATAAACAAAAATAAATAAAAATATAACACATTTTAAAATATATTTGTCAAAAATAAATAAATAGACTTCACAAATGTTTTTTTAAATAGTTGTGGTATAGTGTACGTCTGTAGAGAGACGAGTGATTGATCATCAGACTCATTAACATTCTTGAGTGGTTCAGCAGGTTACGTCTGAAAAGCTGCAGACTAGTAATTAAGTGCAATCCATCAGTAGACGAAAGAGAGAAACACTAGAGATGATGCTGAACATCCAGACGTTTCTCTGCAAGTTTCAAAAGACTGATGCAATGTCTCGCCGTCTGTCTGACTGGACCAAAGCCCAAAGTCTGACTGATCTGGACACTCTTCGGTCTGCTTTTATCATCCATCAGGTCAAAACTCAAGATTCAGATCATTTACAATCATGTATACTCACTCCAATGGGTCTGAATTTCACTAGATTTCATTTTTATATTTTCTGCTTTTATTTACTTTTTTGATTTAAATTTAACTTTAAATTTCAATTGTAAAGTTTTTATTTAAATAAAAAAAAATACATTTAAAAAGGTTTTACATTTAACTTTACATTTTAAATATATATTTATATTATATATATATATATTTAAGTATATATATTTATGGTTTCTTTTCAATATTTTGTGTGTTTTTGAATTTTTTTATTATTGAGTTTGTTATTTGACTTTAAATTAAGTTTTATTAAGTTTTATTTTAGTTATTTAAGTATTTCAACTTTAAATGAAAATGGCAGTGAAAATAAAAATATTGCCTGGAAAATCATCTGAAATATAATATGTTTCATTTAATTGAATTCAACTATAAAAGAAAAAGAAAGTGAAAATGAAAATGTTGCCTGGGAAATTATCTGAAACATAATATGTTTTATTTTATTTTATTTTTAGTTATTTGAGTACATCAACTTTAAATGAAAATCAAAATTAAAATGCTGCCTGGGGGAAAAAAAATGAATTATATTATATATGAAATATAAGTTTATTTAATTTTTATTTAAAGTATTTTATTTAAAGTACTTCAACTTTAAATGAAAATAAAAGTGAAAACGTTGCCTGGAAAATTACCCGAAATATAATAAGTTTAATTTAATTTATTTTTTTTAGTTATTTGAGTACTTCAACTTTAAATTAAATACAAAATGTTATCTGGGAAATTACCTGGAATAGAATATGTTTAATTTAATTTTATTTAATTACATTTTTTGATATTTGAGTACTTCAACTTTAAATGAAAATAAAAAGTGAAAATGTTGCCTGGGAAATTACTTGAAATATAATATGTTTAATTAAATTAAATTAAATTAAATTCAATTTAATTTAATTTAATTTTTAGTTATTTGAGTACTCCAACTTTAAATGAAAATTTAAATGAATTTAAATGAAATTACCTGAAATATAATACATTTAATTTAATTTTATTTTATTTTATTTGAGTACTTCAACTTTAAATGAAAATTTAAATTAATTTAAATGAAATTACCTGAAATGTAATACATTTAATTTAAATTTAATTTTATTTAATTTTATTTCATTTCATTTTTAGTTATTTGAGTAGTTCAACTTTAAATGAAAATTAATATGAAAATGAAAATGTTGCCTGGGAAATTAGCTGTTTTATTTTATTTTATTTTTAGTTACTTGACATTTTATTTTGATACTTTCCATTTTCACTTTAATTCTAGCTAAAGTTAAATGAAACAAAAAATGGACATTTCTGGATATTTTTATTTCAAGCAACAAAGTGTTTTTTTACGGTTTTAGTTTTAGTTGACGATAATAACCCGGATAAACTCTAAACATAACCACTACCAATAGTGCTGCCTTAGTAGACACACCTAACAGAAAACGTAAGAAATGATCTCGAACGAACAGACGGATGAGATGAATCGACCCGTATCTCCTTTCAATCCGTCGCCCACCAGCGCAACAAAGAGATAACACCGGCATTAAAACTCCAGCATGTGACGTTAAAACTCAAAGACTACGACACCGGACTCCGGCTCCACTTGGAGCTTTTATGATGACAGAGAGATGAAGCTTTAACAGCCTTTATTATGAAAACACTTCTTTCAACACCTGAGATCAGCGCTGAAACGACACAAACATAAACTCACACCACATTAATATCCGTCACACGCAGGATTCAGGATCTAGTAATGACAAACAGAAGCAGACTGAGACGTGGCTGAGTTTCTGGAGACGATCAGGCGATCTGAGATGAGACAAATCCAGACCCGTGTGTCGTGCCGACAATCGCCGCAGAGATAAACCTGCTGTTTGTTCTGTTTCAAAAGAGCGCTTATGAGGAGAAGATGAACACAAAACACCCTTATCATCTCTGTTCAGCACAACACACACAAAGACAGAAACACATGGAGCCAAGAGAAATCACACCAGCACTCGATAATGTCGCAGAATGGTTCGACTGGAGCACAATGAGATGGTTAAATGGTTAGAAAAAGATAAAAAGGTTAAATGGAGACATTTTATGCTTTTTTAAATACACACACATATAGCAGGACAAATTACATGTAAATTGTAATTCATCACTGATATTTAAAAAAAAAAAAAAAAAGTACAGTGTTTAATAATATTTTTGTAAAAATATTTATTAATATATAAAATATTTAAATATATATTAAATAAAAGAGAAAACCATTATTGTAAATAATAAAGTAAGAGAATGTCTAAATTGAATGTGAATTTTATTCAAATATTGAAATATTTAATAAATATTTTAATAAATATCTAATTTCTTTTAGACAAACACAAACAACAGGACAAATTGCATATAAATTGTACTTCATTATTGATATTTTTTTTTAAAAGTACAATATTTAATAATATTTTTGTAAAAATATTTATTAATATATGAAATATTATTTAAAAATACCTCTCCATTATATATGTATATATAGTAAGAGAATGTCTAAATTAAATGTGATTTTTTTATTCAATATTGATATTTTAAATATAAAATATTTTAATAAATATCTCCTGCTTTTTTTAGACAAACACTCACACACACATACAGTGTGCATATACATTTTATACAATTTTAGGAAAAAAAAAAAAAAAAAAAGATATATATATATAGATATATATATATAAAACTGAATGTCAATTTCTATTCAATTTTGGTACTTTAAACATACTAATATATTTACAATATGTAAAAAATATTAATAAATATTTATAATAAAATATTATACTAAAATTATATATATATATATATATAATTTATATATGTATAATTTATATATATTTACTAAATTTTAATTTTAAAAAATATTAATAAATTATAATAAAATGAGGAAAAATTCTCAATTTAAAAAATTGTTATTATACTAAAATTATATATATACACACACACACACACACACACACACACATATATATATATATATAAAGAGAATGTCCAAATAGAATGTCAATACAAATATTTATAATTAAAAAAAATATATTAATAAATAATTATAATAAAATATGAGGAGAAATTCTCAATTTAAAAATGAAAAAATGTTATTATACTAATGTATGTATATATATATATATATATATATATATATATATATATATGTGTGTGTGTGTGTGTGTGTGTGTGTGCGCGTATGTATAATATATATATATATATATATATATATATATATATATATGAAGAGAATGTCAAATTGAATGTCAGTACAAATATTCATAATTCCAAAAAAATTGTAATAAATAATTAAAAATTGATATGATAAAATTATATACAAAGTGTATTATATAGATGTATACAAAGTTACTTTTTATTCAATATTGCCAAAATGTAAAATATTTTAATAATATTCATAAAAATATTTATTAATACATAATATATAAAAGTGCCTCAATAATTGTTCATCAAATGATCTGAGATACTTCATATTTGTTTTACTGAATGACGATTAAGGACTCATTTGGGCTTGATTTTGAAGAAACATCGGAGACAAAGGTAATATATAAGCCAAAACACACTTACTAAGCTTTCTATACATATATTTAATATGTATGTGAGACAAGCATTTGCTGAAATTCAGGTTGTTGCCAGAGACTAGAAACTTGTCAGAGACGAAAACGGCAGACAGTGCACCCTGTTTGTTTTCTGTATTTTACAAAAGCACAGCGTTTTGTTGTTATTATGAGTGTATACAAGTTAAAGTAGACCCCTTACAGATTCATATGATGTATTGCTCTTATCTGCATGATAAAAAATGACAAAGAAATTAAAGCTCTTTTTTGCGTTATCAGGAAAATCTGCCACCAAACGCACCGCCACGGTTAAATTAATTCATAAAGGAACGAGCAGTGAAAGCAAACAAGTTCAGTCTAAAAGCGCAGCAGGTGATCATAACATCACAGATTGTCCGATTGCTGGAACACTTTGCTGTCTCCAAAGTGGGATAGTCGGTTGGATCCGAACACGTCCCATCTTCCCTTTCATCCTCCTCTGTCTGTGTGCGTCCAATGGCAGAGAGGCCAGAAACTGTGATTTAAGACAACACTCCTCTTTCAGGGCCAACATAAAGCAGTGAAGGCAGGGGCCGTGACATTACTGACCGCACAAAGACGCCTTTTATGTGCCAAACAAACTGTTCGATCTGACTAACACAGCCGCCGGACCGTCCTGAAGCGCTTCAGAGAGCAGCGCCTCATAAATGATTGCTAATTATTAACATATAATCACAAGACATCAGTCATTTCATGTACAGACTCGTTTTCTAAACAGGGTTTGAGTTACAGTATTACTGTAGAAAGGGTAAGGTGATCTGAATCTGGAATAAACAGCACTTTTGCACACTGCAAAAAATATTAATCTAATTTTAACTAGTCTTTTTTGACTAGTTTTTTCAGTAAATATACTGTATGTCTAAAAATTCTTGAGTCAAGAAGTATAAACAATTAAAGAAAAAATACAATTATATTAAATATGATTCACAATAAAATTTATACTAACTATACTAATTTTATACTAACTGTATATTGCATAAGTGAATTTATCTATATATATGTACATATACATATTTATATATATAATATGTGTGTGTGTGTGTGTGTGTGTGTGTGTGTGTGTGTGTGTGTGTGTGTGTGTGTGTGTGTATAAAATTTTATTATTAAAAATTATATTAATATATATTATAATATATATTGTTTTATTATAAATATTTTATATATTAATATTTTTATATTTCAAATATCAATAATAAATACAAATTTACATTAAATGTAGACATTATTTTGCTTTATATATATATATATATATATATATATATATATATATATATATATATATATATATATATATATTTACCATTGTTTATTTTTATTTTATTGTTATAAATAAATTATATTTACAATAATTTTTTAAT
>NC_133385.1:2508424-2523799 GCF_049309525.1 Garra rufa
CAAAGCAGCTGATATTTGCCATAGCGACAGCATGCAGGTAGTGGACCGCCGAGTCGCTTTCACTCCAAAATGGCAGAAGCGTAGGGCTGCTACTGGGCGCCGCTGTTGCAATGGAGCGCTCTATTGACTTTCACTTCTTGTCAGTATAAGTTCTTTAATGCAGTTATGAAGCCGCTTCAGGGCAGGTGCGTTGAGTTATAATTTACTTTGATAATCCCGAAATAAAGACATTAAACTATATGCAACAACTGAATTGACGCTTCTAAAAGCAACGCAGTTTAATGGAAGACTATGTACGCAGAAATCCATGCTCGTGCCACGTCGTGCAGCCTTTTGCGCAGAAGTACTTGGTTACACAAGTTTGTATAGGTAATTGTGTTGTAAATGCAATTGTCAAGCAGTTTGTGATGCATTTTGGAAACAGGAGATGAGCGCCTGATCTAATGCGCCACCTGGCCCGTTCTCGAAGACTTACTTTTAGTCATTATTTGGGTAGCACACATATTCTGAATGCCTTCAGCAGAATTCAAATTAGCCATTTTAATCTAGATTAATTCCAAGATTTAATCTAGATTAATCTAGATTAAAAAAATTTATCTATGCCCACCCCTAATATATATATATATATATATATATATATATAATTTTTTTAATTCCTTTGTGTTTTTATCATTTTTATTAGTTTTTGGAGTTTTAAAAAAAAAATATTTCTATATAGTTTTAGCTATATCAGTTTTAGTACTTTAACTTAAAGTTGTTTTATTTCAGTTAGTTTCAAAATTTTCAAGTTATTTTGTCTATATTATATACATTTTTAACATATTATATATGATTATTTTCAATTATTTCTTATTTTAACTTAATTAATTGTGCGCTTTTGTCATTTTTATTAGTTTTTAGATTTTTAAAAAATATTTCTATATAGTTTTAGCTATATCAGTTTTAGTACATTAACTTAAAGTTATTTTATTTCAGTTAGTTCCCGAAGCATCTTCTTAAATTTTTATTTTCAAATGTTCAAATTCTAGTTATTTTGTACATATTATAAATATTTTAATATATTATATATATATTTTTTTTATTAATTAATTTTGCGCTTTTGTAATTTTTTTTTTATTAGTTTTTGGATTTTTTTTTTATATATATATATTTCCATATAGTTTTAGCTATATTAGTTTTAGTACTTCAACCTGAAGTTATTTTATTTTTAGGTAGTTCCCAGTGCATCATCGTATTTTTTTTCTTCAAATTTTCGAATTTAAGTTATTTTGTATTTATTTTTTTATTTTTATTATTATTATTTTTATTATTTTATTTATTATTATTATTTATATTTTAACATATAATATATTTTAATTTTTTCTTTATTTATTTTTAAAATATAACATATATATTATATATATATATATATATATATTTTTTTTTTTTTTTTAATTTTGCGCTTTTGTAGTTTTTATTGGTTTTTAGATTTAAATTTTTTTTTTAGCTTTATTAGTTTTAGTACTTTAACCTAAAGTTATTTTATTTCAGTTAGTTCCCAATGCCTCATCTTATATATATTGTTTTTGTTATTTGTTTTTTTCAAATTTTTCAATGCAAGTTATTTTGTGTATATATATATATATATATATATATATATATATATATATATATATATATATATATATATATATATATTTATTTATTTATTTTTTAATTTTGTGCTTTTATCATTTTTATTAGTTTTTGGATTTTTCTAAAATATTTCTATATAGCTTTAGCTTTATTAGTTTTTAGTACTTTAACCCAAAGTTATTTTATTTCAGTTAGTTTTTAAATGCATTATCTTATGTTATATTAGTAATTTATTTAAGCCTTATTCCAATTCCCAAAATGCTTTTGAACAGTTGTAGGTAACAACAGCAACACTAATCTACACTCTCAGTGGATGCCAGCTAGTAACTCAAATCTGTTTTTATCTGTCCCGAGGTATTTTAAGACAAACATCTGCGACAAAGTTGATACTCAAGCTAAAGACGAGCGCGATGTGCATTAAGCGGCACAGCTATCAGTGTTTATTTGAGGAGGTGTTGAGCGTCAGGCGTGTGGAGGAGCAGATGGAGTGACTCATTAGTCCGGCCGTAACATGCAAAGCTGGAAAGAGTTTCCGACAACACCCTGCAATCCATCACACGCTCAGATCTCTGCACCTCTAATCACTCACTGGAGCATCAGCTCATGTCTCAGAGCACATTACAGCTGTTTCTACAGTCAGACTCATCAAACGAACATTCATCAGTTCAGCGCTGCTCGTCTGAAACACATCCAGACACTTGAGCGACAAACCATCAGTCTTGAGAAAACCAACTGAAATGATATTTAAACCTTTTTCCTAAAAATGACGATTACAACTCGGGGACAATCCCATAGACTTACACTGACAGAATATTCAAATGATCAACACTCAAACTCCAACTGACAAAACTCCCACAATCCTTTGAGACTCAATCAAACTGCTCTTCTATCAACTAGATTTAGAATCCAATCAAACTCATTTATCTATCTATGCTAACAACATGCTAGTCATGTTTACAAAGTTGCTCGCACGTTTTAGCATGATTAACAAGTTATTGGCATGTTGCTAACATGATTCTAGCATGATTACCAAGTTGTTAGCATTATTGACATGTTTCTAGCGTGACTTAGTTACTAGCATGTTATCTTCCTAGAATAATGCTAACAACTAGCTAATCATGCTAGAATCATGCTAGCAACATGTTAATCATGCTAGAAACATGTTAGCAACTTGCTAATCATGTTAAAATCATGCTAGCAACTTGCTAATCATGTTATAAACATGCTAGAAACATGCTAGCAACATGCAAATTCTGCTAGAAACATGCTAACAACTTGCTAATCATGCTAGCAAAATGCTAGTAACTTGCTAATCATGCCTAAAATGTGCTAGCAACTTGGTAATCATGTTAGAATCATGTTATCAACTTGTTAATCATGCTAACAACATGCTAATCATGCCTAAAATGTGCTAGCAACTTGGTAATCATGCTAGAATCATGCTAACAACTTGGTAATCATGCTAGAATCATGTTATCAACTTGCTAATCATGCTAACAACATGCTAATCATGCCTAAAATGTGCCAGCAATTTGGTAATCATGCTAGAATCATGTTATCAACTTGCTAATCATGCTAACAACATGCTAATCATGCCTAAAATGTGCCAGCAATTTGGTAATCATGCTAGAATCATGCTAACAACTTGGTAATCATGCTAGAATCATGTTATCAACTTGCTAATCATGCTAACAACATGCTAATCATGCCTAAAATGTGCCAGCAATTTGGTAATCATGCTAGAATCATGTTATCAACTTGCTAATCATGCTAACAACATGCTAATCATGCCTAAAATGTGCCAGCAATTTGGTAATCATGCTAGAATCATGTTATCAACTTGCTAATCATGCTAACAACATGCTAATCATGCCTAAAATGTGCCAGCAATTTGGTAATCATGCTAGAATCATGTTATCAACTTGCTAATCATGCTAACAACATGCTAATCATGCCTAAAATGTGCCAGCAATTTGGTAATCATGCTAGAATCATGTTATCAACTTGCTAATCATGCTAACAACTTGGTAATCACGCAAGAATCATGCTAGCAACTTGCTAATCATGTTATAAACATGCTAGAAACATTCTAGCAACATGCTAATCATGCTAGAAACATGCTAACAACTTGCTAATCATGCTAACAACATGCTAGTAACTTGCTAATCATCCCTAAAATGTGCTAGCAACTTGCTAATAATGCTAACCACATGCTAACAACTATCTAATCACGATAGGAACATGATAACAACATGCTAATCATGCTAAAAACATGCTAGTAACTTGCCAATCATGTTCGAAACATGCTAACAACTTGGTAATCACGTTAAAATCATTCTAGCAACTTGTTAATCATGCTAGAAACATGTGAACAACATTCTAGTAACATGCTAGAAACATGATAACAACTTGCTAATCATGCTAACAACATGCTAGTAACTTGCTAATCATCCCTAAAATGTGCTAGCAACTTGCTAATCATGCTAACCACATGCTAACAACTATCTAATCACGATAGGAACATGATAACAACATGCTAATCATGCTAAAAACATGCTAGTAACTTGCCAATCATGTTCGAAACATGCTAACAACTTGGTAATCACGTTAAAATCATTCTAGCAACTTGTTAATCATGCTAGAAACATGTGAACAACATTCTAGTAACATGCTAGAAACATGCTAACAACTTGGTAATCATGCTAGAATCATGCTATCAACTTGCTAATAATGCTAGAAACATGCTGGTAACTTGCTAATCATGTTAACTATATGCTAGTAACATGCTGATCATACTTGAAACATCCTAACAACATGTTGATCATGCTGGAATCATGCTACCTGTCTATATCTATATCTGTCTAGCTATATATCTATCTATCAAACATTAAGCTTTTAAAACTACTTTAAACTTCAAAATATTTCAGACTGCAAACCTTAAAACTTTTAAAACGTGGAAATCTTTTCAAACTTTTAACCTTTTTAAACTGTTCAAACTTTTTCAAACGTTCTGGTCCAGCTTTCTTAAGCCAACTTCAGAGTTTGTTTTGACAAACTTTTTTATCTTTATATTTTTGTCTTTTTGTCAGTTTAATAATCACAGCAGATTCATGTTGTTCAAAGTGTTCGGTATCTGAACATCAGACTCTGACTGTTATCAGATTGAACCAAAGGCAAGGACACCTTTAGTCGAGCTCTTTTCATCCTCAAGTCTTTGATCCATGACCCAGATCCAGCGGCACATCTTTACAATAGAGATGCGGATGCTTCTTTCAAGGAAGATTTCAGCCAAAATTCAACATCTACTCACTCTAATGAGCTCTAAAACCATTAAAGGAGCAAAAATGTATCATAAACAGGACTGAAATGAACATTACCATAATAATAATTATTAAAAATGTCAATTAATACAATTTTAGGATGGATAATCATGCTGCACCTTACAATACTTACTCTTGCCAAATGACAAATTGGTTTAATCAATAATATTCTTAGATAATATTTGCAGAGAAACTAACTATATTATGATGATATGACATTAAAAATCACATTTTAAAATAAATAAAACAATGGAGAGTACAAAAATAGTAAAACTTAACAGTAAATAAACTAAATAATTGTAATTTAAATTTAGAAAAATACTAAATAAATAATAGCAAATACAATAAAAAGTCAAACTTAATTAAAGCGCAAATAATATAAAGCAAATAAAACATGCATAGTACATAAAATAAGAATAAAAAATAATAAGTTAATAAAAAATAAATAAAACAGTGAAGAGCACAAAAACAAAAACTGAATAGTAAATAAACAAAATCATATATTAAAATGCTAAATAAATAATAGCAAATACAATAAAAAAGTAATTAAAAAAGAGTAATAATAAGTTAATAAAAATAAAAATAGTTAAAACAATGAAAAATATAAAAATAAATAAAAACTGAATAGTATATACACTTATAAATGGTCAAATTAATTACAATGAATAATAAAATAAAACTAATAAAAATGCATAGTACATAAAATGAATAACAATAAAAAATAAGTTAATTATGATAAATAAATAATTTAAAAAATAAATAACAATAAAAAATAACAAGTTAATAATAAATTTAGTATATAATTAAATAAATAAAACAGTAAAGAGCATTAAAAATAAAAAACTTAATAGTAAATAAACCAATAGTAAATAAAATAAAACAATTATAAGTGGTAAAATTAATTAAAATGAATATTAAACTAAAACAAATAAAAAAATTCACAGTACATAAAATAAATAATATATATAATTATATAATATAATATCATTTGTATAAGAATACAAAAATAAATAAAAACGTGATAAACTAAAACAATTTTATGAATAATAGTAAATAAAAATAAACAATAATAAATAGTAAATTACATAAAATAAATAAATATTTAGCTAATAAAAATAAATGTGGTATATAGTATAGTAAAATAAATAAACAAAAATAGTAAAATAAAATAAAAGTTACTTAAAACATTTAAAATGTATAGTGAAATGAAAGCAAAAATGAATAAAATAAACAATCACAAATAGTAAAAAAAACATACATGATTAAATAAATAATAAAATAATTTTAAAATAATTAAAATTAAGATTGCAATGGGGTATTTTTGTTCATTTTGGTGGCATTTTTGTCTCAACCCCCATTAATTTCTGACCCAGATTATAATAATAGTTCATACAACCCAAATCTAGTATATAGTTAAATAAAACAGTGAAGAGTACAAAAATAAAAAGTCATAAACTAAAACAATTTTAAAAGAATAGTAAAATACTAAATTAATAATAATAAATAAAATTAATAAATAAATATTAATAAAGATATTTATTAATAAATAAATAAATAAATATTTAGCTAATAAAAGTAAATGTGGTATATAGTATAGTAAAATAAATACAATTTTTAAAATAAAATAAAAGTCATTTAAAAAATTTAAAATGTACAGTGAAATGAAAACAAAAATGAATAGTAAATAAAATAAAAAATTACAAACAGTAAAAAATATACACAATTAAGTAAATAGTAAAATAAGTTTAAAATAATTACATTTTTTGCCCCATTATCTTGAATTTCGGGGGCATTTTTGTTCATTTTGGTGGCATTTTTGTCTCAACTGCTATTAATTTCTGACCCTGATTATAATAATAGTTCATACAACCCAAATCTAAGACGTTCAGAGGAACTTTCAGCCTTACATAAAATAGCACACAAGTCCTATGAAACAATTTATGGAGTATAAAGGACTAAAATGACAAGAGAGTGACTAAAGGATGACAGAAGTGTGATTTTTATGTGCATTATCACTTTAAGATCCCACTAAATGAAGGTTATGGCTGTGCTGGTCAATGTAAGTCAGAGTTGTGGAGCGACTGGAGTTGATTTACTTTCATTAAATGAAGAATTCCACTAAGCGGCTCATAATGAAGACGCTAATCCTCACAATAACAGCCGAGCCAAAGCACACACTTATAACCACAATGGAAACACAAAGACTTTCCTCCAGCATTCATAAAGCGTGTACCTGAGGCGCTGCACGGCTGCGTGTCGTGTGACTTCCTGTTGGCGTCATTTGACTTCCTGTTGGTGTCGTGTCGGTAGAGCAGGTGAGGTTTGTTGTGCTCTTCCTCATACTCGTCTCCATCAGCGCTCAACAGCGGCTCCAGGAAGAACTGACCGCTGTGTGTCGTAAACGTGCCGATCTGAAATAAACCAGCAACAAACACACAATCAGAGTGATTAAGAAAACTCCATTGGTGTCTTTTATTATATGAAAACGATTTTATAATGTCTTGTTTCAGATCAAATAAGCTAAATTCCATAATAACATTAATAATCTGATTTATTAAAAAATTGAACAATAAAACAAAGTCACATAATAACAATACATAGTGATAAATACATTAAAATCAATTCCATATATAAATTAATATTAAAGTAAAAAATGTAAAAAATAACTAAAATTAAAAAAAATGAAAAAAGGTCAAAATCTATAAATAAATGAAAATTACTATTTACTAATTAGTAAAATAAAATATAAATTAGTATTAAATAAAAAATAATAATCATAAATAAACAAAAAAGGTAAATCAATAAATAATTGATAATATATAAATTAAGTAAATAAATATTAAATTAAAACATAAAATTAAATGGAAGTAAAAAATACAATTTAAAAATAAATAAATAAATTCATAAATAAAGGTATCACCCACAAACGACAACTGAAAAAAGGTCAAAATCAATAAATAAGTGAAAATTACTATTTACTAATTAGTACAATAAAATATAAATCAATTTTAATTTTAATAAATTAAAATAAAAAAATAAATAATAAATAATCCAAAAAGGTAAATCAATAAATAATTGATAATATATAAATTAAGTAAATAAATATTAAATTAAAACATAAAATTAAATGGAAGTAAAAAACACAATTTAAAAATAAATAAATAAAGGTACCACCCACAAACGACAACTGAAAAAAGGTCAAAATCAATAAATAAATGAAAATTACTACTTACTAATTAGTACAATAAAATATTAATCAATATTAAATTAAAATAAAAAGTAAATAAATAGTAATTAATCCAAAAAAAGATAAATCAATAAATAATTGATAATATATAAATGAAGTAAATAAATATTAAATTAAAACATAAAATTAAATGGAAGTAAAAAATACAATTTAAAAATAAATAAATAAAGGTACCACCCACAAACGACAACTGAAAAAAGGTCAAAATCAATAAATAAATGAAAATTACTATTTACTAATTAGTCAAATAAAATATAAATTAGTATTAAATAAAAAAATAATAATAATCATAAATAAACAAAAAAGGTAAATCAATAAATAATTGATAATATATAAATGAAGTAAATAAATATTAAATTAAAACATAAAATTAAATGGAAGTAAAAAATACAATTTAAAAATAAATAAATAAATAAATAAAGGTATCACCCACAAACGACAACTGAAAAAAGGTCAAAATCAATAAATAAATGACACTATATAAAATAAATAAATAAATATTAAATGAAAAAACACAATTAAAGTAAAAAAAAAGAAATGTAATTAAATTTAAATGGATTTTAAAATAAATAAATCAAATCATAAACAATGAAAGGAATCACCCACAAATAATAACTGAAAAAGGTGAAAATCAATCAATAAATGACACTACATAAAATAAATATTAAATTAAAACATACAATTAAAGTGAAAAATTATTAAATTTAAATTTATTTTAAAATAAATAAATCAAATCATAAACAATTAAAGAAATCAACCACAAATGACAACTTAAAAAGGTAAAAATCAATAAATAAATAAAAAAGACTATTTACTACAATATAAATTATTTTTTTTAAAAATTAAAAATAAAATATAAATTAATTAATAAAAAAGGTCAAAATCAATAAATAAATGATAATATATAAATAAAACAAATAAATATTAAATTAAAACACAAAATTAAGTGTTAAGTAAAAAATAAAATTTTGAAATAAATAAATAAATCAAATCATAAACAATTAAAAAAAATCAACCACAAAAGACAACTGAAAAAAGGTGAAAATCAATAAAGAAATGAAAATTACTTTTTATTAATTAGTCAAATAAAATATAAATTAATATTACATTTAAAAAATAAGAATAAAAATGAATTAATCAAAAAAGGTAAAAATCAGTAAATAATTGATAATATAAATAAAATGAATGAATATTAAATTAAAACATGAAATTAAATGAAAGTAAAAACTAACATTTAGAAATAAATAAATAAATAAATAAACAAACAAACAATTAAAGGTATCACCAACAAAGGACAACTGAAAAAAGGTCAAAATCAATCAATAAATGACAACAGATAAATAAAATAGATAAATATTAAATTAAAACATAAAATTAAATTAAAGTAAAAGATTTTTAAAATAAATAAAAATGAACGAATCAAATCATAAGCCATTAAAGGAATCAAAAGTATCTTAACAGCCTATATAATTAATAAGGATAATTATAGTAAAATACACATGAATTGTAAATAAAACAAATGAAAATTAGCTAAATAAAATAAAATGAACACTTTTCAATTATTTTAATGTTGAGTTTTATTTATTTATTTGTTTTTATTATTTATTATTTATTCATTTATTTAATTTACCATTTAGTTTGTGTTTATTGTATTTACTATAATTTTTTATTTTGTTAATTTACTATGCGTCTTTATTTACTATTCATGTTTAATGTATTGTAAGTATATATGTGACCCTGAACCACAAAACCAGTCGTAAGGTTACTTTTTAAAGTAAAATCTGAATAAATACGCTTTCCATTAATGTATGGTTTGTGAGGAAGGACAATATTTGGCTGAGATACAACGATTTAAAAATCTGAAATCTTAAGGTGCAAAAACATCTAAACATTGAGAAAATCACCTTTAAAGTTGTCCAAATGAAGTTCTTAGCAATGCATATTACTAATCAGTAATTAAGCTTTGATATATTTACAGTAGGAAATTTACTAAATATCTTCACGGAACATGATCTTTACTTGATATCCTAATGATTTTTGGCAAAAAAGGAAAAGTCGATCATTTTGACCCATGAGTGCATTGTTGGCTATTGCTACAAATATACCTGTGCTACTTAAGACTGGTTTTGTGCTCCAGAATCACCTAATGAAATAAATGAACAGTAATAATCAATCAATAAATACAGATTGACAGTCACATGACCATCACTACAGCAACACGTTCAAACACATTCCTGCATACATTCCTCACAGCGGCAGCGGCGCTTACATAAGCATCAGTTTTATGATACTGTACGGAAAACATCCGACATAAACATACCAGCTAATAATGAAGCGGAAAAAAGGCCTTCGGTCTGTTTGAACGAATGGAAACATGTTTGACATCAGCTTTTTCCAGCAGATTCCCCATGAAGACAGATCACAATCTCTGTCAATCACAGCACTATTCATCCTGCCCTCACAAACACGCCACTAAATGCCATTTCTGTGTCATTTCTCCCACAGCGTGGCCTTTCAACGCCCCACGGGAAGAGCGTCTTCCACCAATACTCAGCTCATACACAATATATTACATCCAATATTGATTATTAGATTAAATCATCAACAATTAAAGAACCAGATCACCCACAAACCACAACTGAAATAGGCCAAAATCACTTTAAGAGATAGCATAATAATAATAATAATAATAATAATAATAATAATAATAATAATAATAATAATAATAATAAAAAGTATAATAATTGAAGTGTTGAAAATAATCAGTAAAATAAAACGAATCAAATATAAATAATAAAATAATAAATAAGTTTTAAAAAAAATTAAATTAATAAATTAATTAATAAAAAGGTCAAATAAATAAAATGAAAATGCATAGTAAAAAATACATAAATAATGAAAAGGTGAAAAGGAATATATATATATATATATAACGTAAAAAAAATAGCAAGAAAAATAAAATACATCTTAAATAGAATTTTTGTAAAGTTAATGTATAAATTATTATTAAAACAAATTACTAAAAATTAACATTAAAAGAAATTGATAAAAAAGGTAAAATTAATGAATAAATGAAAATGCATTGTAAAAAAAATATACAAATTATTAAACAGGAATATACATTAATATTACAATATTAATATATACTACTTTGGATTTTAAAGTTAATATATAAAAATTATTATTAAAACAAAAACGAAAAAATTACGAAAAATGAACATTAAAACAAACGCATAAAACCTAAAAAAGGTCAAATAAATAAATGTAACTAAAATTTTAAAAAATGCATAGTAAAAAATACACATAAATTAATAAACAGGAATATATATATATAAGTTAATATATTCAAATATTTTTAAAACAAACTAATTACTAAAAATTAACATTAAAATAAATTAATAATAAAGGTTAAATAAAGTAACTAAAATACATTTAAACATAAATTAATAAACATAAATGTATAAATGTATTAAATAAACTAAGATAATTAGAAAAATAAAATACATCTAAAATAGAATGTTAAAATTTATATATAAAAGTACTATCAAAACAAAAAAAAACTAAAACTGAGCATTACAATAAATTAATAAAAAGGTAAATAAAAAAAATAAAACTAACTAAAATAAACAAAAATGCACTGTAAAAAATATACATAAATTAATAAACAGGAAGGTGTATATATATATATATAACAAATATAATTAGAAAAAAAATCTAAAAAATTTTATTTTAAAATTAATAGATATTAGAGGTCGATCGATATATTGTCCGGCCGATATATTGGGCCGATATTTGCCATTTTTTAATATATCGGCATCGGCCGATATCCGTGTTTAGTAGCGCCGATTTAAAGTCAGGCACGTCTGCGGGCAGCCCCGTGTTATTGCTGCGGTAAAACGCGCTGCTGTGAAGGACCCCAAGCCAAAACTTTTGTAAGATTCAATAACAGGTCTGAGAGATAAATGTAAGGCTTAAATTCTGTCCTATGAAGATTTGCTTGCAGTTACGTTTAAAGTAGTGGTGGGCCGTTATCGGCGTTAACGTGCTGCGTTAACGTGAAACTCTTATCGTGCGATAAAAAAAATATCGCCGTTAATCTATTCTCAAATTTGGGTTGGGAGCTGGGTCTAAACTACGCAAGCTATGATGACTTTCACCTTGATATTTTAACGCGGATGTATACCGAAGAATATGGTCGCGCGTTTAAGTCTCCTCCGCCAAAACACAGATGGGATCGCGTCGTCCTCCATTCATAAAAACCGAATCTACTATAGCGAAATGCCACGTAAATTCGTCGTTTTTTGGATTCATAAATCAAATGTTGGTCTGTCACTTAATTCAAATCGCGATATGGACTAGTGTATGTGAAAACTGAAATGCAAAAAGACCGTTTTAATATGAATCCGATATGTTCCGTTTGCCTAGATGTATGAATGAATGGCGGAGGCGAGCTTTTACTAAACGCATACTGACACACACGTGACGTTCCCGCTAATTTTTGGCATTTTCATCTCACATGAACAGATAAACTCAATCTCCAAAACTGCTGTGAGTGTCACTTTTACCGTTTCATTTGAGAAAACTAGCATCATATCATACTGTATACACAGAAACTTCACGGCAACCTGTAAAAATAAAAGTACGGTGTAACATGTAATGGGCTGGGTAGGTGTTGACGTTAAAAAAACACAATCTAATAGGTAGAAAAAATAATTTCATTGTTAGTAAACACAAGTACATCTAATTGAACATAATTTATTTTCATCAAGAAATTATCATAGAACAGCTTTATGAGCTTTATGATCCATTCTCAAAGACTTACTTTTAGTCATTATTTGGGTAGCACACATATTCTGAATGCCTTCAGCAGAATTCAAATTAGCCATTTTAATCTAGATTAATCTAGATTAATTCCAAGATTTAATCTAGATTAATCTAGATTAAAAAAATTAATCTATGCCCACCCCTAGTTTAAAGACTGTAGTCGAGAACAATCAGCAGCTTGCTAAGCTATTAGCATATTAGCCCCAGTGTTATAAGTTCAGTTTTATTTTTCCTGTATCCGAGTCAGAGAATTTTACTCTGTGCGTGGGGTGGAGAAGGCGGCGACGGCTCTCACAAACAAGAGGGTGGTTATAGCCGCGGGTCTGGTTATAAAAAAATGCATTCTAATTACTTGTGGTTGGATGAGGTAAATCAATAATGATGTAAACATTAACTACATTTTCTAAAATCTGAACCTGGGTTATGTGGTCAGGACCGTGGCGCCAGCTTTCTTTTAAATATATTTTGATGATTGCACCTGATGCGCCCGCACCGTCTTCTCAGTCACCCCAGATACTGTGAGTTCATACCTATGGTCACGTTCAGATGTCAGTAAACGTTATTTTTTTCAACATTGATTTGGCTTAAAAGCACGAGTGATTAAGCCTATATAAGTGTGCAGCGATGTGCAGATCAGCTGTTAAAATGAACCATCCATTCTTCATGTTATCATGCAAAACTAAGAATTAGAATAATAGTAATAGGAAGATCGTGTGCGGTTTGCTAAATCAGAGGAAAATATACGGGGCAGGTGGGTGGCAGACAGATTACACTATTGCCTGATTTTGCTTTATTTCGTCGTCAAAAGTAAGATTTTGATCTCTTTTGTCATCAAAAGTATTCTGAAACAAGTCACAACTGAGCCGCTGTGCATCTCCATTTAAACACAGCGGTGTTTCGTTTATGAATGAACGTGCGTTTTTAAACGAATCTAGTGAAATGATTCAATTTCCCATTCATAAAGAGAGTCATTTGCTTTATTCAGGAATGAATCAGCTGCTCGAACGAATCAAATGAATGATATGATTCAGTAATTAAATCAGTGTCTTGCCGCCATCTGCTGGTTATATAAATCATTTAAAAATTTCTGTATTCAAAATGTTATATTTAAAACATTAAAGTTTAACATTAATCTCAGCTCTTAAACTTTTATGTAAATGATTAACAGTTTTTATATTATCTGTTTTATATATTTAATACTTGGTCAGTTCGATCTGTTTGGTTAAC
The DNA here is from genome assembly GCF_049309525.1 of Garra rufa. NCBI lineage: Eukaryota > Metazoa > Chordata > Actinopteri > Cypriniformes > Cyprinidae > Garra > Garra rufa. The sequence goes on from NC_133385.1 coordinate 2,522,657, forward strand.
TTTGGTTAAATATTTTATAATAATACCGAAAGATGGTTCATTGTGTTCATTGTTCATGATGTTAAGTTTAGAAATGATGTGCATCCACTTATTATTAGTGTGACATTTTAGCATGCAAATAAAGGGAAGAACTTCAAGATATCGGCCCTAAAAATCGGCAACACATATCGGCTGACCCTGACCTCTAAACATCGGCATCGGCTATAGAAAAACCCATATCGGTCGATATCTAATAGATATTATATAAAAACTATTATTAAAACAAATTATTTAAAATGAACATTAAAATAAATAATTAAATAAAGGTTAAATAAAGAAACTTAAAATAAGTAAAAAATGCATATAAAAATAATATACATCTAAAATAGAATTTTAAAGTTAACAACTTTAGTAACAAACAAATTACAAAAAATGAACTTTAAAATAAATTTTAAAAAGGTCAAATAAAGAAATAAAAGTAACTAAAATAATATTACTTTATATATATATATATATATATATATATATATATATATATATATATATATATATATATATATATATATATAAAATAAACCAAATATTATTATAAAAATAAAATATATCTAAAATAGAATTTAAAAGCTTTATTTAAAAGCTATTATTAAAACAAACAAATTACTAAAATATACATTACAATTAATTAATAAAAAAGGCAAAATAAATAAATAAATAAATACAAAAGCTCAAAATTAAAAAAGTAAGCTATGTGTTGCTATTAAATCAAATCGCCAACAATTAAAGGAAGAGATCGCCCACAAACGACAACTGATAAAGGTTTAAAATCACTTTAAGAAATATCATAACAATAATCTGTGATTAATAAAAAAAAAAAAAATAGTGATATATAAAAAAAAAAATTATTTAACAAAAAATAAACAATAAATTAATGTTACAAATAAATAAAATACATAGAAAGGTGAAATAAATAAAAATGAATAGTAAAAACAAATAAACAGTAACATTCATTCATAATTTCAATTCATAATTACTAAAAACATACATTAAAATTAATTAATTAAAATGTATAGTAAATAAATAAAGTCAAAATGCTCAAAATTTAAAAATCAAACGTTAATAAATCAAATAATGAACAATTAAAGGAACAGACCACCCACAAATGCC
>NC_133385.1:2524299-2649750 GCF_049309525.1 Garra rufa
CACAACAAATTAATGTAATTTTTTTTTTACTTTAATTTATTTATTTATTTACATTTTATAGATTAATTATAAAAGTTATACTTAAATATAGAGAGAGAGAGGGAAATTAATAGAAATTAATTGTTATTATTTTAACAATTTAATCTAAATTATTTTTAAATATATATAAATTATTTTTTACATTTATTTACATTTTATATATAATACATTTTATACTTTATATATATAGAGAGAGAGGGAGAGAAATTAATATTTTATATATATAGAGAGAGAAATCATGTATTTTTACATTTTAAATTGTATACAGTTGCAATCAAAATTATTCAACCCCCTTGACCTGCAAGACATTTTGCTGCAGAGAACAACATCTTGTGAAAACAATTCAACAAAGGCATGAGTAAACAATTAAAGTAAGTTTATTAATACACTTTTGAGTAATTCTGAGAATGTAAGTTGATGAATAATGACAAAAAATCGAATTGGTTCTAAACATTCATGTTCAAAATTATTCAACCCCTGAAAGTAAATTAGGTGTAGAATTATTCTTTTATTCTTTAAAACCACCAATAAACACTGCCTGGAAGTGCTTAGATGCTTCTGTCACCTTTCTGCTGCAACCTTGGGCCATTCCTCCCCTGAAAAAGCTTTCAGATCACTGATAATCTTAGGTTTTTGCTTTGCCACTGCTTGCTTCAAATTCAACCATGTATTTTCAATGAGAATTAAATCTGGAAACTGAACAGGCCACTTAAAAACATTCTATGACTGATTCCTAAACCAAGCGCAAGTAGATTTGAACGTATACTTTGGGATGATTGTCCTGCAGGAAAGTCCATTGATTATTAGCTTTAGACTTTGCACAAAAGGCATCACAATGTTTGCCAAAATGGTCTTATACTTTCATAAATCAATGATATCCTTTGTATGGTCATGTTTTCCACTTCCTGCTACAGTAAAACAACCCCATAACAGGACTGGCACACCTCCATGTTTGACGATGGAGATGGTGATCTTCTGCTTATAAGCTTTGTCTTTTTTGCACCAGACATACTGCCGATCCATACATCCAAAATGTTCCAGTTTGGTCACATCACTCCATAAAACAGTCTTCCAGAACTCCACAGATCTATCCAAATGAATTTGGCATGTTCAAGGCAGCCTTTTTGTTCTTCTTGGTCAAGAGTGGTATTCAGCAAGATTCCTCAACATGAAGACTACACTTGTCTAATGTTCCTCTTGTACACAGCATTGAAATATTTTTCCTCCTTTCGTCGGGTCATCTTGCAAGTCTTTGGCTGTACATTGCAAGTTTTTCTCAGTTGATCTGATCAAACATTTTATGATATTGTGCTTTTTTGTTCAACAGCCTCAAAGGTTTTCTGGTTCAACACACATTAATCTAAGGAATACAGCTGCCAGCTGTGTCTCTAGGGACTTGTAATGTCTTAGACATCTTCATGTAGTTTTAGACTTCTTCTCTATTGATTTTGTGTCAGCTTTGTAGACTTTACCTTATTTGCTACTCCCTATCAGCACATGCATGGGCTAAGAGTATACTATGCGTAACACCCCAAGCTAATTCCATTTTGAATAAGTTTGTAAAGGCTTAAGACAATTTTGTTCCTAACCATAAAAATAACTGTCTTAAAACAGCAATGTTGAACAGGGGTTGAATAATTTTGACATAGCTGTGTTATTAAAAAAAAATCCTATAACTCAAAAACATTAAATTATATATTGACATTATCACTTTTTAATATGCCAGAAAACTGTTGTAGATGCAATTTAGTCCTAGATCTTCAGAAAGAGCAAAAAATATTTGTAAAGTACTGCAGTCTCTGGGGGGGGGGTTGAATAATTTTGATTGCAACTGTATGTGTATATATATATATATGTGACCCTGGAGCACAAAACCAGTCTTAAGTCGCTGGGGTATATTTGTAGCAATAGCCAAAAATACATTGCATGGGTCAAAATTATTGATTTTTCTTTTATGCCAAAAATCATTAGGAAATTAAGTAAAGATCATGTTACATTAAGATTTTTTGTAAAATTTGTACTGTAAACCTATCAAAATGTAATTTTTGATTAGTAATATGCATTGTTAAGAACTTAATTTGGACAACTTTAAAGGTGATTTTCTCAGTATTTTGATTTTTTTTGCACTCTCAGATTCCAGATATTCAAATAGATGTATCTCGGCCAAATATTGTCCTATCCTAACAAACCATACATCAATAGAAAGCTTATTTATTGAGCTTTCATATGATGTATATATATCTCAGTTTTGTAAAATTTAACCTTATGACTGGTTTTGTGGTCCAGGGTCACATATATGTTTTGTTTTGGGGGTTTTTTACACAACGTTGTAATGATAACTCAGTATCATATAAAATATCTATTAACTGTTTTCACCCATTTTTCTGTATAATATCATCAGAAGGTCAAGCACGGTCATTCTCGCAGACGCTCATGAACATCTGTCCTGAAGGTTATTACGCTCAGGTGCGGACAGACGCTGTCGACGATCTGACATCATTAGCAGAGAGAACGAGAGAAGATCAGCGCACCTGAACATCAACACATGACGGACGAGATATTAATATGTTAGACTGTAGCAGACAGTTTCTGTGCAATGGTGGATTATGACGGGGTCAGTGACCTCACTGTCAACTAGGGCTGCAACGATTCGTCGACATTGTCGACAAAAATCGATAATAGAAATAGTCGACAATGAATTTCATTGTCGATGTTGTCGCCAGACATGTTTTCTCCGACCGAGTGAGGCATCTCTCTGCCGAGAGTCGCACATAGGCATTAGCTTCTATGCTGAGCGATAACATACAGAAATGGCGGCGTCCAATGCACTGAATGCAGCAGCTGCGCGTACCAAAACACGCCCGTTTCACACATACTCCGTCGGCAGTGCGTATTTTTTTTCCACACCCATGTTAACGGATTACAACGTTCACAATGTACGGACTGTAAACGCGTTCTGTGTGAGCGCAAAACGAGTCCGTGCTGCTTCTGCACCGCATACGTAACGCACACGGACTGTAGACGCACTGCAGACTGAGTATGTGTGAAACAGGCATAAAGTTTGGGAGCATTTTAGCCTGCTACGGCGAATAAAAAGATTACCTGCATGGTTTGTAAAGCAGTCCTTGTGCATCACGGCAGCACCTCTGTGATGCACGAACATTTAAAGAGAAAGCACGTCGGACAGTTGAATGAAACAGAGTTTGGCTGGCCTCGGTAAGATTTAAATAACATGGAAGCCAATACGTTTTGTTTTGGATACATGTTTGTTTACGGTATGATTGCTGCTGATGTGCCTGCCCCTGGTTTACAGGAAGAAAATGTTTACTTGATTTTAATTTATTTTTTCTTATAAAACAAATGTGCCTGTCCTTTAAAAAGATTATAGAGTTTCTTAATTTATGCATTTATGTCTGTACTGACCGATTACTGTGCCTAAATGGTTTTAGACAGGGCATTTTTATTTACTTTTAGTATGAATTGGCCTATCAGCAGCAAAGTTCAATAAAATATGCATTTTTCATTGAAGTACCCCCTTCTTTCTTGTATTTACTATAATTTTCCACATAATTAAAGCAATCTCATGCTAAATTTGAGAAAAATTGAATAATTATCCGATTAGTCGACTAATCGTTTCAATAGTCGGTGACTAGTCGACTATTAAAATAGTCGTTAGTTGCAGCCCTACTGTCAACAGCCTCCAGCGCAGAGGACCACGCTTTGCATCCTACCCCATAATACAATGCTTGCATGTCGTGAACCTTCCTCTGGCTGTTTACGACGCGTCCCTTTAGACAAAACACAACACGTCTGACGCTCAGGAGACTCCTGTCGCCCTCTGAGCTCTGAGACGTGACGAACGACTCGACGGTGACCTCCTGACCTCATCAGAGACTAAACGAGCGCCGTCACGAGGAGCGACTCTTTCAGCCGCCCGCCGCCCTACGGCTACGTTTACAGCCAGGACTAATCACCTCCTACCACCTGAGATAACTCATTAACAGATGACCGCATGTAAACGGCTCAGGAGCACATCCTCAACAACAGCACAACAAAAGGACGCTTCGCCCCGAGGACGATAAACAAGAGCGCAGAGCCACGGGAGGGTTAAACCGGTTAGGAAGTTGCGCAAACACACTATAGTTGAAAGACAGCAGGGTGTCACATTTACCAAATCACATTCATTCATTCATTCTAACTAAAATAACTAGCAGGGTAGTTTAACCCTCAAAGACCGAGACAGCCGTTTAATAACTTTTGAACCGTTAATCCGATTTCAATGCTTTAAAAAGTCTTGTAATGCACAGAGTCTACTCTTTTTTTCATCTCTTTTTCACAGAGTCTGCTCTGTCGTCATCACATTTCCTCAGCACTGATTCTTCAGATCAAACCAATGCATTTGGGTCCTCTGAGCCAAACAGGAACGATTGTTGATGCTTAGTCCTACCCCTGTGCCCAGATTGGTTCAAACTGTCATCTACTCAACCAATAAACAGGTTTTGGTCTTTTGAACAACCAATTAGCATGTCTCTTTGGAAATCTGAACAAACGCAAAGTGAAAGTAAAGTGCGTCTTGCGTGCATGAAAACAAACGCAAAATAAGACATTTGCATGACAGCATTCTTTGAAAAAGCACAGAAATACTCACGACAGAGCACTTGGACATAACACAAACCAAAAACAAGGAAGAAACAGCCGTACATATCGGATAAAGCACTGGAATTGAGTTTTTCGTTTCACTAGGCGGACTACAGCCAGCAGATCCATCTATTTGGTTGTTATATTATGTAACTAATTCTTATATAGTTTGTAAAGATTATTCTCTGTATATTTCTCTCTCATTTTGTGCGTAGTTTGTGAATATTTTATATTTTTGTTGCACAACACAGTTTGTGTTTACTGTTCATCCTCAGATTAAGAATATATTTATCTGAAAAAGTAACTTTTTTTTACTGTGTTTTGCTATTATATAACACTACTATGACTTTACTTCTGAAACGTTTTTGGACAGATCTATATAGGCCTGTTTTTCACTGAAAAACGGCTATAATAATATTGTAATGTATGGCTATAACTTGCTTGGGGAATGTTATGTATAGACAAAATTTTATTTGGAAGTGTAAAACACCTAAATACAAATTTCTAAAGACAAAAAATCCAAACTTCAGGAGTTTTTGTTTGAGTACACAGTAAATAAAAAAAAAACACCCAATTGTTGCGTTTTTCTTAAAATTCTGGAAATTCACTAATTTTTAGAGAAAACAAAAGGAAAATTTAATTTTTAAATTAGCCAGACATAAAGTTCAAGTTGTTATGTTTATAATGATATATGACAATTGATGCTGGAATAGGTCTGAAAAAAAAAACAAAGAAATGTACAGGTGTCTCAGGTGCCCCAAAAATGTTCTAGATCTTTTAAACTAGGGCTGTCACTAACAACTTTTTTTTTATTTTAAATTTAAATATTTTTACCACAAAAAAAGAATTTAATGGAACCATTAAAATGGAATCCAGAAAAGTAATGGAAAAGAATTTGGTAGAAAATAAAACTGTAAAAATTTGTGTGCGTGTGGTAATAAAAAAGGATGCAAGTAAACAATAGTCTTTAAAATTTCTTAAAATACATATATAATAGCAATGAGGCAATGATAGTTAGTTTAAATAAAGTATCAAAAGCAACAAATCATATGGTTTTATTGCACAAAACTATTGAAATACATTATAAATTATAAACAATAAAGCTAATGCACACAAAGTTACAACAAAGGCCTGCAGAGGGCGCCAACGACCTGACGATTGTTTTTAAACACTACTGGCGATCTAATCGTTGATTAATATTGACTAAACAACATTTAAGTCAAATGTCCAGTTAATATATAATATTTGATCATATCTTTACTACAGAAATGCTATAGCCACAGTAATTAAATGAATATGTGGACATCAAACGAAACTCAGAGTGACGGTTTGAACTTTTATTTTGAAACCGCGATGAACACTTAGCATAATGAGAAAGAGGTTTATAAAGGATTTACCTTACAAATCTGATGAAATGCCGCACGTCACGTTCCCAGATGAACGTTATAATAAATCCAAACTCACAAAAACAGTCAGAGATGGAGTTTGAGACGCTTCACACGAGTAAATGATGACAGTTCCTGTGAATGGAGCTGCTGTGAGACGCACGTTACGTAACCTACACGCTTTTAAATAACTGACGCACGTATATTAAACCTGCATCGAATATATTTATTTAACTGAAGCGTAGCATTTTGCTTGATTATGCTTTTATAAGGGTTTAATATATAATGCAGCCTTGAAAAACAGTCTGTTGGATTTCTGTTTTGGCTTCTGGTCCGTGAAATGTGTCACTTCCGGTATTTTGCCGGTTACTCAAGGAAGGCAAAATGAAATGGAGGCTTTTTAAAATTCAAATAGTCGATTAGAATTGACGAATCGCGACAGTTTAAAGGATAACTATTGCCTGGGCTGTTTTTTTACTGTAAACGAGTCAAACTTATATCTAAAAGCATAATTACGACAAACGAGCCGTTTTTGAGATTGACCGTGATTTCGTTTTGTGGTCAATGGCCGGTGAATGGGAGTACTAGGGGCATAACTTTGAGCGCATCAAAATCGATGTTTTTATAACACTAAAGGTGCGTTCACACCGGACGCGACTTGCGCAGAAAAAACGCGCTATTCGCGCGTAGTTGAACGCTTGAACATTTGAGTTTACTCGCGCCATTTGCGCGGTAAAATTTGCGTCATTCGCGCTTGACAATTTCTTCACAAAAGATGCGAATTCACGTCATGGGAAGGGCTTCTGCCACTCGTCAGCGGTAAAGTAGTTGTAAAATAGGTGAATGAGCTCAATTTGCCAGCTTTAGCTTGCTTGTAGTCTCAATATGTATGTATATGTAGGTCAAATTGAGTAAAGAGCGTTTTTTAAAACTAACCAGATTGTCCGACCTCTTCACTTACTTTCTTCCTAGCCAAATCCTTTTTATTCCTGTTTCTACAAAAGTCCAAAGATGTATCATACAGCTCCGAGTAACCACAGACAGCAACGGTGATTTTATCCTCCATTGTTGTTTCGGATTTCTGCCTCCGTCACTACTAGAGCAAGCTCCTGATTGGTTAACGCGGCGCGGATTTTTGCCAAAGTTCAGATTTTTGAACTCACGCGAATGGCGCGGCAATCGCTTGAAACGCTCAATGCGCGCCGCTTCATTCGCGCGTTTCGCGTTGCAGGATGGCTATTTGCGTCTTTGCGTTGACTTAACATGTAAATCACTCGCGCTTGCCGCTTCATTCGCGTCCGGTGTGAACGCACCTTAAGAAGGCTCAACACACCATGAAACTTTGCTGGAAGTATCGTCTGGGTCTCTACACATGAACTCCAGCATTGAGAACATTGTTTGTGTACACAGAGTTTGCTAAAAAGAAAGGTTTTGAACAACTCACTTTCACTGTTTGGGTTTCCGCTCGCGGCCGTCTTGCCAGTGAAGAAGTGTCAATCTCCGAAAAGTTATTAGCAACCTTGTACATGCTACTAGTTACCAGCTCAGATTTTTAACTAATAACCCACTAGTCCAATCCACCCATTTCTTCCATCTAAAATAATAGTCCAATCCACTTGACACTTATATCTGACAACTGAAATAACTAGCAAGGTAGTTTTCCATCAAAACAAATAGAGATAAACAACTCAATTTATACTCATCAATGCAATCCACTCGATTCATTTCTCGCATTTAAAATAACTAGCAGGTTGGATTACATACCCGTTTTCCAACAAAAATAGATATGAATAACTCACCTGAACTAAATCAAGAAAGAAACTGCTCTTGCGTTCATGTCAGAGTTACCAGAATCACAAGTTTATTGCTAGTAAAAACCTGTCACGTCTTTGTTGAACTCATAACTACAAGTTAGAAATGCTCTGACTAATCTCTGTTAACCTCTTAACCTCTAGTTATCTGCTGTGACATTACAAAAACAAACCAAATTTGAACAGTAAGCAATCTTCTACATGCAAGTTTAGATCTTTAATCAATAGCCCTGTGTTTAAATTCACTAGTCCAATCCACTCCAGTCATTTCTCGCATCTAAAATAACTAGCAAATATCAGTTTCCTATCAAAACTAGAGATGAGTAACTCAACTAAACCAGAAACAAGGCAAGCTGTGTTCATTACACCAATTATGATTTGGAAATGCTCTGGCTAATCCCAATTAATAACCACTAATTAGTTGAATGAGTAAATACTCATAATTACAAACTGGAAACACAAACTGGTTAACCACTATGACAATACTAAAAACAACCATAATGGAAAATTAGTTACCAGTTACCTGTCTAGATCCTTAACCACTAATCCCTCTGTTTATACTAACTAGTCCATTCCACCCAAGTAATTTCCCCTGTCTAAAACAAAAAACTAGAGAACAACTGCTCAACTAAACCAGAGAAATCAACTAAGCTAAAGCCTAATCTTTGCAGAAACAACTAATGTTGCATTCAGGTCAGAATTACTGTAATTGTAAGTTCCCTGCTAGTAAAAACTTGTAATTATCAGTAGTAAATGCTCTGGCTTATTCCAATGTAGCACGTTATTTGCTGTGATATTACAAAAAAATAACCAACATGGAACAGTCAGCAACCTTCAATATGTTACCAACCACTTTAACCACTAAACCTTGTTTATACTAACTAGTCCATGACACACAATGCATTTGTGCTGTTTAAAACAACTTGCTCATCCACTCATGCTTCAGGCATGTTTCCATCAAAACTACGAAAGAACAGCTCAACTAAACTAGTCCTGCGTTCATGTTGGAATTACAGCAATTATGAGTTTCCTGCTGGTAAAAAACAGTCACATCTTTGTTCAACTCATAACTACATTACGAAACGCTCTGAATAATCCCAGTTAACCACAAAACGTCACAAAAACATCCAAAATGCTACTATTAGAAAAAACTAAACCTTACCAGCCCAGATCTTTAACCACTTATACCCTGTTTATACTAACTAATCCAGCCCACCCAAGTCACTTCTCCCATTTAAAATAACGAGAAGTGTAGTTTAAACATCTACTCATGCAACAGGCATGTTTCCCCTCAACCCTTCTGTGGGAAAGACTAGTTAAACTAGAGAACAACTCTGCTAAAACAAAGCCTAATCTTCACAGACTGAACTAATCCTACATTCATGCTGGAATTACCCTAATTATGTGTTTCCTTCTAGTAAAACTGCTCATGTCATATTGACCTCGTAATTACAAATTGGAAGTCCCAGTTAACCACTCTGGCATTACAAAACACTAAATGTTAACAGTTACCAGTGCAGATCTTAACCACAAAACCCCATCTTTAACCTCACTAGTCCAACCAATTTAAGGAGAATACCTCAACTAAGCCAAAGCCTAATCTTGACATAAACAACTAGTCCTGCGTTCATATTGGAATTACCATAATTATGGGTTTTCCAGCATTTTTGTGTATTGGAACCCTTTCCAACAATGACTGTATGATTTTGAAATCCATCTTTTCACACTGAGGATGACTGAGGGACTCGTATGCAACTATTACAGAAGGTTCAAACACTCACTGATGCTCCAGAAGGAAAAACCATGCATTAAGAGCCAGGGGGTGAAAACTTTTTGAATTTGAAGATCAGGGTAAATGTAACTTATTTTGTCTTCTGGGAAACATGTAACTGTCTTCTGTAGCTTCTGAAGGGCAGCGCTAAATGAGAAAAAAAAATGCTATTTAGGCAAAATGAGAAAAATTTACACATCTCCATTCTGTTCAAAAGTTTTTTTAGCTCTTAATGCATGGTTTTTCCTTCTGGAGCATCAGTGAGTGTTTGAACCTTCTGTAATAGTTGCATATGAGTCTCTCAGTTGTCCTCAGTGTGAAAAGATGGATTGCAAAATCATACAATCATTGTTGCAAAGGGCCTTAATACCAAAAAACAAAGAATTGCTGAAGAACAGCAGGGATTTTAACTCTTCAGGACAAACAAGGGACTCATGAACCACTACTGTTACAGTTAACAAAAATATAACTTATGATTTTGATTTTTGTCCCAGGTGACAGAACGTAACGCAAAGGTAACTTAACGCATTACTGTCCATAAAGAGTAACTAAGTAACACAATAAGTTACTACAAGTTCATTGTATTGTATTGCATTACTTTTAATAGTGACTTTCCCCAATACTTAAAAGTACCAAGAACTGAAGCTGGTTGACTAATTACCAGTCCAGATATTTAAAGGAGTAGTTCACTTTCAGAACAAGAATTTACAGATAACGTACTCACCCCCTTGTCATCCAAGATGTTCATGGCTTTCTTTCTTCAGTCGTAAAGAAATGGTGTTTTTTGAGAAAAAACATTTCTGGATTTCTCTCCATATAATGGACTTTTATGGTGCCCCCGAGTTTGAACTTTCAAAATGCAGTTTAAATGCAGCTTCAAAGGGCTCTAAATGATCCCAACCGAGGAAGAAGGGTCTTATCTAACGAAACGATCAGTTATTTTCTAAAAACATTTACAACTTATATACTTTTTAATCTCAATCGCTCGTCTTGCTGAGCTAGACAAGATGAGCACTTGAGGTTAAAAAGTATATAAATTGTCTTTTTTTTTTTTTAGAAAATAACCCGTTGTTTTGCTAGATAAGAGCCTTTTTTCCTCTGCTGTGATCGTTTAGAGCCCTTTGAAGCTGCATTTTGGAAGTTCAAACTCGGGGGCACCATAGAAGTCCACTATATGGAGAGAAATCCTGAAATGTTTTACTCGAAAAACATAATTCCTTACGATTGAAGAAAGAAAGACATGAACATCTTGGATGACAAGGGGGTGAGTACATTATCTGTAAATTCTTGTTCTGAAAGTGAACTACTCCTTTAACCAGCACACTCTTATACTCACTAGTCCAGTGCAGAGGCTGAAGATGGCGTGGTGTTCCTTTCGAGCGTTGACATGTCCTCTGAAGAAACAGTGGCGCAGATCTGCAGTGTCTCCAAGCTTCTCCTCCTCTCCCAGATGAAGCACTGTGTAGGATGGAGCGATGAATCCAGAATCGGCCGTGAGGTTCAGATGAAACGCCTGACCAAATGCTTCAATCCGGTAATGAGCCCTCGAACCCGAGACCTCCGCATCAGTGCTGCGCCTCCTCCTGCGGTAGTGCAGCCGGTGCGGGAACGACTCTCCAAAATCATTCAAGCGCACAGGGGTGATGATCTCATACGTTGACAGCTGCTTGATGAAGCTCTCTGAAATCACATGAAGTGTTGGAGACGTTTCAGATGTTCCTGTCAAATCTGATGCTCTATGTACAGGACACTTGAGTCACTCTTCTAAATGCGTGAACGTGATTCAACAGATCAAGTCAGGTGGTGTTTTAGTGGATGTATGAAGTCAGGTTCCTCACACAGGTGCAATAACTATAAAATCATCCAATAACTAACCAAAAACAAACTTAAAAAGTACTCAAACACCACATCGATTGATTTGTGTGTTCACGCATCTTTCTTATGATCAGTTGCACTTGCTTTGAAATTTATGCAATGATTTTTAAGTGTATGTTTCTAGGCCACTCATTGTAGAAATGCATAATAAGTTGCAAAAAGTTTAGTGTCATTTAAAGCAACAACATGTAGAATGCAAAACACACACATTTACACAATATATAATTCATTTAAACATAAAACGTATCTGTTTAGATGCACAACAGACGTTTTGCAACTGCCTAAGTAACTAGAGCAAACTTTTTAAAAGCGTGTATCGTTATGGTGCAGATGAGACTGACCGGTGTCTTTTAACCGGTTTGTGCTGTGATTTGCGCGTGTCCTACCTTGTTTGTGGTGGAGTTTGAACGTGTGCGCGGTGCGTAAAAGCGCGGAGAGGTGCCACACTAGTCCCAGCAGCCGGAGCGCAGGACCCCGCATGATTCCCCGGCGCTCTGCCTCTCTCTCTCTCTCTCTCTCTCCCCGCCGCTCCTCTCTTCGGTTCTCCGGGGCTGGAGCGTCTCTACCGGCTCTCCTCCTTCAGCTGCAGCTCGTCCGATCCGCCGTCATGCCGTTAAAACACCCGCATCCGCTCGGATCCGCTCATCTCGCGCACGGACCCGCGGCTCTATGTGCTCAATGTGTGCGCACCGCACGGAACCGTGCCAACGGTTTTTTTTTCTCGCTCCTTGGCTCTCCATAGGACACCCCCCTAAACACACACACACTCACTCACAGGAGAGGCTGAAGTTGTTGGCACGCCCCCTACTCTAGTGCAGACTCGAAAGTCGACCACTGAATCACTTCACATCAGAGTTCATTTCACTGAAGCACAGCAAAACCTGCAGCGGTGACCGCTGACAGTGAGCCGTCATTTACACACACACACACACACACACACACACACACACACACACACACACACACACACACACACCAATAAAGATTAAGACACAATCTCACAATTAGCTGTTAAAATTATTAGCTGCACTGCTTTTCATGCTACTAAATTAATTAAATCAAAGTTTATCAAATGTAAAAGTTAGTAAACAGATAAAAACTGATTAAATTATAATGACCAATTATGCTTAATATATTTTATTAATGATCTTTTGCATTAAGAAAAGTGTCTGTTTTTGCAGTAAACGTAGTTTTATTTAATGTAAATATGCATAAATGCCTATAGATAGATGACGGATAGATAGAATGATAGAACAATAGATAGAAAGATAGATAGATAGATAGATAGATAGATAGATAGATAGATAGATAGATAGATAGATAGATAGATAGATAGATAGATAGATAGATAGATAGATAGAATGACAGAACGCTAAAACGAATAATAGAACAATAGATAGATTGAACAAACGATAGATAAAACGAACGATAGATAGAACAATAGATAGATTGAACAAATGATAGATAAAATGAACGATAGATAGAACAATAGATAGATTGAACAAACGATAGAACGAACGAACGATAGATAGAACAATAGATAGATTGAACAAACAATAGAACAAACGATAGATAGAACATTTGATAGATAAAACGAACGATAGAACAAACAACAGATAGAACAATAGATAGAAAGATAGAACGATAGAATGAACAACATAGATAGAACAACAGATAGATTGAACAAATGATAGATAAAAAGAACGATAGATAGAACAATAGATAGATTGAACAAACGATAGATAAAACGAACAATATAACAATAGATAGATTGAACAAACGATAGATAGAACGAACGATAGATAGAACAATAGATAGATTGAACAAACAATAGAACGAACGAACGATAGATAGAACAAACAATACAACAATAGATAGATTGAACAAACGATAGATAAAATGAACGATAGATAGAACAATAGATAGACTGAACAAACGATAGATAAAATGAACGACAGAACAAACAATAGATAGAACAATATATAGATTGAACAAATGATAGATAAAATGAACGATAGATAGAACAATAGATAGATTGAACAAACGATAGATAGAACGAACGATAGATAGAACAAACAATAGAACAATAGATAGATTGAACAAACGATAGATAAAATGAACGATAGATAGAACAATAGATAGATTTAACAAACGATAGATAAAATGAATGATAGATAGAACAACAGATAGACTGAACAAACGATAGATAAAATGAACGACAGAACAAACAATAGATAGAACAAACAATAGATAGAACAATATATAGATTGAACAAATGATAGATAAAATGAACGATAGATAGAACAATAGATAGATTGAACAAACGATAGATAAAATGAATGATAGATAGAACAACAGATAGACTGAACAAACGATAGATAAAATGAACGACAGAACAAACAATAGATAGAACAAACAATAGATAGAACAATATATAGATTGAACAAATGATAGATAAAATGAACGATAGATAGAACAATAGATAGATTGAACAAACAACAGATAAAATGAACAACAGAACAAACAATAGATAGAACAATAGATAGATTGAACAAACAATAGATAGAACGAACGATAAAATGGATAATAGATACATAGAACGATAGATAGAATGAACAATTGAAAGAAGGAACGATAAAAAGAATAATAGAATGATAGAACGATAGAACGATATATGACGATAGACATATGTCCCAATGAAAAGATTATTACGCATAATGTGTCTTTTGCATCCTAACAACTATTAAATTAATTTGCTTTTCACATCATGTCTTTAAAATATTCTCTAGTTGCTGCCAAATCAGACTCCTTCAGTAAAGTATTTCTGTTCACAGGTGCGTCAGTCCCTCAGGACACTTATTAGTGTACATTAAAAGTGCACTTGCAGAGGGTCTTAAACAACACATATGAAGATGCTCATTAGAGAGGGATATATAATTATGATCTCGGGGCCAGATGTTCTTCTAAATGAGGTGATCTGGCCCTAGATGTGATCATCATGTGATCTTTTGGTCCTATAGAGCGCAACAGTCAGTTCCAAAAGTACAAAGTGATTTTTAACAATACCTGATAAAAAGTTAAAGATGGAGTTGATATATATATATAGACAGAACAATATATAGAATGATAAAATCAACGATAGAGCGATAGATAGAACAATATATATAGAACAATAAGCGATATATAGATAGAAAGAATGATAGAATGATATATAGCACGATAGAACGATGGAACGATAGATAGATAGATAGATAGATAGATAGATAGATAGATAGATAGATAGATAGATAGATAGATAGATAGATAGATAGATAGATAGATAGATAGATTGATTGATAGATTGATAAATAGATAGAATGATAGAACAATGGAACAACAGAACGACATAAAGATAGATAGAACATTAGAATTATAGAACGATAAATAGAACAATAGAAATCTATAGAGCCAATAGAATAGAAATAGAAATAGAGCCAATAGAAATCTCTTTTGGAGCACTTTGCTCGCTGCGACTCTCTGATTGGTGGAATTTTTTGTACAGCATCATGGGAAATTTAGTTTTTCACCACAACTACTGCTATTAAACACAATGATTTTAAAAATTAAATTGAAATAATGCGAACAGACAACCTTCTTCTTCCAGAACCAACTGTTGCACAATTATTGGTTAAAACAACTACATTACCCATGATTCAGTACAGAAAGTTCCACCAATCAGAGAGTTGCAGCAAGCAAAATGCGTGGAAAAATGATCTATATTTATTTAAATGTCTATTTTGCAATAAACTTATAATATATTGCCTCTTGCTTCAAATCAACAACTTTAAATGAAAGGTTTTATGTTTCACCATAGTTTTTTATTTAATGAAGCTGTCTGCAATGCATCATGGGATTGTAGTTCTTTCCCTCAGTAAAGCTGTTAATTTCATAGTCTTGTATCTGTCTTTTTGTTGCTTGAAATCAAAGTTTATAATGTTTTGATCCTTCACATAGCTGGTTGGTTTGATTCACAGCTTATAACTCTTGAACCAAGACTTTTTAAAATCCCTATAGGGGAAAATGAATAGGAAAAAAACAATCCAGAACCAGCGCCACTGAAAAAGTGCACTAATGCCCTTTTATAGAAGAAGCACTCTCTAATTGTTACTGATTTCTGATGTTCAGTGTTCATTGTCTCCATCGTCTGAAGTCTCTGATTGACTGACAATGGCTGCCGCTCAAATGTTGTGGTCCGCAAGAACACTCGCAAGCTTCCGACCCTCTCACTTGACCTTTGACCCCCTGAGTGACCTGTGGGTGGCCCCCAGCGGGACCCTGGGAAAACGTTCGAGGTCTGTTAGGGTTCAAGTTAAAAAACTAAACTTCAATTCAGTCTGAAATCATAAAATATTCATTAAGGACCAATGACCAATTTTTAAAAGAACCATTTTTTCAGGGGCAGCTGGCCCATGGTGGACGCCCTCCTTGAGCCACACGAAAAAAGAGAGGAGAAAAAGAGTCTTATTTTGCTGGTCCTAGTCTGCATATTACTGTACAATCAACAGCCTGAATGTCACTTTCCAACCTAAAACCCCGCCCCCTTGGGGCGATCTCAGTCAGATTGAAAATCGCCCCAGCCGGTCTCATAGAGCAGTGGTTCTCAATCCTGGTCCTGGAGGACCCCTGCTCTGCACATTTTGCATGTCTCCCTTATTTAACACAACTGATTGAGATCTCCAGCTTGTTAGTTCAGTTAATGGATCTCTACTAATGAGCTGATGATCTCAATCAGGTGTGTTAAATAAGGGAGACATGCAAAATGTGCAGAGCAGGGGTCCTCCAGGACCAGGATTGAGAACCACTGTCATAGAGTAATATTGTGAGATTTTTTTTTTTTTCAAATTTTGGACCCTACAATGCATTTCAATGGGCACCGGGAGGGCTCGCCCCAACGTGATTTCGTGATTCACGCGGGTAGCGATACGTCTGAATGCATTGGCCATGCTTTCAATGGAGAGGGAACTTGTCAGGAACATGCCTGATTTTAATGAGAGGATAATTGATCACTTTGCCTGCTTAAAAGAGAGGCGAGCGAAAATTCAATACAAGTGATGTGTGTTATTAAATGGTGCATTGTTTATGTTATATGTTGTATTCTCCAAATGTTGAATTTTAAATAGTTGTATTGATTGCATATTGGCAGCCAAATTTATACTGAATATGTTCTGGAAAGATTTGATTAATTACAGTTTTAATATGAGAAATAAAAAGTCTTTAATTGTAAAGCAGTATTGCTTTTTTTTTGTTTTGTTTTTTTACTCTTAGAGGGCAAACTAGTTGATGACAATGTGTCTCTTGATGGCCATAGTGGAAGTGTTTCAGTGTATTTGAGACCATTGCGATAAATTTAATATAGCTATTCAAAATACTGTACAGTTTGTACAATTCATGCCTGATGTTGCCATCTAGGAACAGGGAAACCAAATCAAACAATGCAATGTAATGCTGTAAAGTTGGCTATCTGAATTTTATTTAGTTTTACCCATTAAAGCGATTATCTTTGCCATCATCGGAACAGCTGCCTAAAGTTGCACGGATGTTCAAGGTTCTTCATGGAACTGTCAATGCCGATAAAAAAATATTTTTAGGAGTGTTTAAGTGCTTCGTCTTCATATTTCTAAGAGAAAAAAAAGAGGGAAAATGTTAGGGAATGTCTATGCCCACAAGGAATCTGAAAAATTGCATTCGATAGCCAAAAAGATCATCTTACACATGCATTTACTGTCCAAACACACGTGTATCAGTAACATGTTGAAGAAGGATGGAATTGAGATTTATTGCATTTAAAATTGTTTAAAAGCGTGCCAGAGGAACACAATCCCGCCAATTGTTTTGTGTTTCATACTCCAAGATGACAGCAGCTATTGACTAACTATCCTGTTTCATTGCATACTTATTTGATTTTTATTGTTTTAATTAATATTTTGAATCAGTTTTAAATTTTTATATATATATATATATATATATTTTTTTTTTTTAATTAAGTAATTTTTTTTGTATTTTCTATTTTAGGAAAAAAAGTTACTCTTAATTATATTTTTTTTTAAACACACCTAGAAACTGCGAACACCACTCACACTCTTTTTAGAAAATAAACAATAGCGTTTTTTCTGCTCTTTGATCTTCTGTTGTGACCCTTTCTGATCTCCTGAAACGTAAGCGTCGTCTTCAAGAGCTCTTCTGAGCTGAAACGCTTCAGCGCTGCTCAAAGTCACGGCTGGCTGGATGTTTAAAAGCTGTCTGCGCTCGTTTACACATGGAAGGCTTTGACCCTGAGCTCAATGGCAGCTGTAAATATGCGTTGTTAACATTACTGACACACCTTGCTGCTTTTGTGGGTTCGATATTTAAGCTTTTGTTAATGATTGACTCCGTTAAACGCTTCGGACACTGGTTGTGCAATGATGCAAGGCAGTTTAGCATGATTATGCATCATATTATTAAGCACATGAATAAAGTTGAAATTCGAGAATAAAGTTGTAATAATGAGAATAAAGTAAAAATTTTGAGAATAAAGTGGCAATGTTTCGAGAATAAAGTCGAAATTACGAGAATAAACTCAAAATGTTTCGAGAATAACGTAAAAGTTACGAATAAAGTCAAAATTCAAGAATAAAGTTAAATTTGTGAAAAAATCGTAATGTTTTGAGAATAAAGTCGAAATTTCGAGAATAAAGTCAAATTGTTTCGAAAATAAATTTGAAATTCGAGAATACAGTTGAATTTGTGAGAATAATGTCGTAATGTTTTGAGAATAACGTCAAAATTTCGAGAATAAAGTCAAAATTACGAGAAAAAAGTTGAATTTCGAAAATAAAGTCAAAATTTGAGAATAAAGTTCAATTTGTGAGAATAATGTCGAAATTACAAGAATAAAGTCAAAATTTGAGAATAAAGTCGAAATGTTTCGAGAATAAAGTCGAAATTATGCAACTAAAGTCTAAATGTTTTGATAATAATGTTGAAATTATGAGAATAAAGTCAAAATGTTTCAAGAATAATATTGTTTGCAAATAAATTACTTTTTTTTTGCTCTCATTAAATAATTATTTATTATAAAATATTCAATCTTTATATTGGTCTATACTGTACATGAATCCCAAGATCCAGCATGTCTTCTCTTTCAAGAACTATTTTATACAGCATTTTGATAATTCTCTCATAATTGTAATGCATGCCTAATTAACTAATTTACTGAGAGAATGTTATTATTAGCAAATATTATTTGTACCACTAAAAATGAATTCGCAACTAGTGTTATTTTAGCATCACTGAGACTTAGATTTTGTTAACATTTTGAATACATTTTTGTTTTTAGATTTTATTTTCATTTTAATTTTAGTTAAAATATTAGTCATTTTGTTGAGTTTTTGTTTATTTATTTTTTTAGATTTTGTGTTTTTTTTGTATTGTATTTTGAGTAAATATTACTAAATTGAAATTATATTACTAAATTATTTGTTTATTATTTGTTAAAAAATTATAATAAACTAAGTTTAAATTATAACTCTATATAACACTATATTCATGTGTCCTCTTAATGTGAAAATGCATTACTTTTTTTAACCTGGCAACACATCTCTTATGAAAATTAACCATGGTTTTACTAGAAAAAGAAAAAAAGAGCTTACAATAGTTAAAACATGGTAGCCACAAATTAACATAGTATTCTGTAGTTATACAAAATTAAATATATAAATAAAATAAAAAAATAAATCATGGTTACCATTTTATTATAATAATATAATATAATAATATAATAAAACCATGATTAATTTTCTTAAGGGATTTGTATTTTTGTATACTTGCTACTTTCATTTTTTTTTTTTTTGTCTTGAATGGTTTGATATTTTGTATCGTTTGATAAAAAAAAAGAAATTAGAAAAGATTTGCGATCCGCACTCAGATGTCTTGATCTGAAAAATGTATCTTGCGATCTTAATAATGCTTTGCCTAACCATCATTTCAGATTGTGACTGGAGCATTTATCGGGAATCATTTAATTTGTGAAACGTTTCACGAAACCGCTGTGAGGTTCCGATCTGAATCAAATGACGCAAATCATTCAATTTGCGATATGATTAAATGATTTGCGAACCCGCTTTGAAGTTCCAATCTCATGCAAATGATTCACGAAACTGCCTTGAAGTTCCGAACTAAAACAATTAATTTGTGATCCACTTTCCAAAGCCCCATCTGAATACTGATTCTCGAACCCTCATTTCAGACGTGACTTCGGTGTGTGGATCAGGAATCATTCAATTCATTAAATGATTCGCGAACCACCTCCGAAATTCCAATCTGAATCACAAAGATTCACGAAACCGCTGTGAGGTTCCAATCTGAATCAAATGACACGAATCATTCAATTCGCGAAATGATTAAATTAATCGCGAACCCGCTCTGAAGTTCCGATCTCAAACGATTCACGAAACCGCTTCAAACTGATTTGCGATCCGCTCGAAATCCCATCTGAATAATGATTTGCGAACCTGAAATTCCAATCTGAATCAAATGATTCACGAAACCGCTCCATGGTTCCGATCTGAATTAGATGACTCAAATCATATAATTTGCAAAATGATTAAATGATATGCGAACCCACTCTGAAGTTCCAATCTCAATCAAATGTTTCAGGAAACACTTCAAAGTTCCGAACTAAAATAAAATGATTTGCGATCCGTGTTCCGAAGTCCCATCTTAATAATGATTTGCGAACCATAATTTCAAATCAGGAATAATTCAATTCGTGAAATAATTCGCAAACCGGCTCCAAAGTTCTGAACTAAAACAACAGATTCGCGAACCGTGTTTCAAAGTCCCATCTTCATAATGATTCGCGAACCATCATTTCAGACCGGGAATCATTCAATTCGCAAAATGATTCGCGAACCGGCTTCAAAGTTCCAATCTGAATTTAAAGATTCACAAAACTCCAAGGCTCTGATCAGAATCAAATGATGTGGATTATTCAATTTGCCAAATGATTCGCGAACCTGCTCCAAAGTTCCAAACTGAATCAAAAGATTCAAGAAACTTCTGCAAGGTTTCTGATCTGAATCAAATGACATGAATCATTCAATTCAATTTCAAAATCTTAAACAAACGATTCACAAAACTGCTTTGAAGTTCTGAGCTACAACAATTGAAATGTTTCGGGAACCGGCTCCGAAATTCCAATCTGAATTAAAAGATACATGAAACCGCTGCAAGGTTTCTAATCTGAATCAAATGAGACGAATCATTCAATAAATAAATGATTCACAAAACCTAAGTTCCAGTCTAAAACAAATGATTTGTGATCTGCGTTTCAAAGTCCCATCTGAATAGTTTCAGATCGTGACTTCTTAGCGTGAATCATGAAATGATTCGTGAACCGTCTCCAAAATTCTGAACTGAATCAAATGATTCACGATCCGATTGGAGAATCAATGGTTTAACTGATTCAGACTTTCCAAAAGCTCTGTTTCACCCACACGTGCTTTTTAAAATCACGGCAAGCGATGTTGAAATTCGAAAATGAATGGCTCTTCTGTTTTTTGCTAGTGAATCGCTTGAACTGAATGATCGAAGTCAGGAGTTTGAATCAATCGGAGCAGTTCCAGCGTAAATGACTCACTTAATTGATTCGTTTGTCTGTTCCTCCGCTTTTCGCATTTTCAGCCATGTTTAAACGACACTGTCAGTGCTACTACTGGCTTAGCTTTTTAGTTTTATGACATTAACTGAAATATAAGAAAAAGTATGGTGTTTACATATAGAATATAAATTAGACAACCTACTGCTAACAAGTGAAACAGTCCATTAATATGACGAGCAGCCCCTGAAAATACATGTTAGATGGAAACATTGTGCATTTCAATGGAGTTTGTAGCTTAATTCACTATATTTGAAATGATGTGCGCACTGCAGTTCATTTGGTGACAGTTCAATAGAAAATCAATTGCAAGCATTGAGTCATCAGTATTTATTGTATTAAAAACGAGACATTATTGATGTATCTGATTGTATTAGTCTATATATAGATTACAACAACAGTTGTATACACATATATCTCAAATTTATTATAGAGACAATTTAGTAGTCGCTGTATATTAGTAGGGATATTTCACTGTAACACCCTTAAAGTCCAACATAATTCAATTAGAAGTACCTCTAGTCTCTCTTTACTGCAGTATGATCACCTGCTGACCAGCAGAAGGGGTGTCCATATGTGTCTGACGTACATCAATGGAGTCTTTACTACTGTACAGCGTAACCAAAGACTAGGAGCATTTCCTCTGATTAACCACCCACTGTACTGACCCCTTACCCCTCATCCTGACCGCTCCATCACCCGCTGGACTCCAGCGGCTCCCTGACGGGGATCCCAGGGTTTGAAGCCGCAGTCGTAAGAGTGATGTACACCTCAAGAAACAGATCAGAGGAAAAACAGTTATCATGACGTTCACAGTAACACTGTAACTGCAAGAACGACTCATGCTGAAAATGACACGCCTGACAAGCAACTAGTTGTCTTTCCAACAATGACTGAATGAATTTGAGATCCATTTTTTCAGACTGAGAACAACTGAGGGACTCATATGCAATTATTACAGAAGGTTCAAACACTCACTGATGCTCCAGAAGGAAAAAACATGCATTAAGAGCTGGGGGGTGAAAACTTTTGGAATTTGAATTAGGGTAAATTAAAATTATTTAGTTTTCTTAGAAACATGTAAGCATCTTTTGTAGCTTCTAAAGGCAGTACTAAATAAAAAATAAAATAAAAAACATTATATTTAGGCAAAATAAGAAAAATGTAGCCTACGCATCTTCATTCTGTACAAAAGTTTCCCCCCAGCTCTTAATGCATGCTTTTTCCTTTTAAATCATCAGTGAGTGTTTGAACCTTCTGTAATAGTTGCATATGATAGTTAGAATATAAAAACAGTACAGGAAACATTTTATTAATGATTTTAATGGTTAAAATTTGACGGTTTGTAATATTGTAATGGTATTTGTAGTGGAAACAATTAGAATTTCTGTGATGATTGTTTTTTAGCAGAGAGGATAAGCATAGTTTGTGATTTGCTCTTAGTGACTTAGGAGTCCTCTTCAGTACACGCCCATTATTTTTAAGATTGTTCTCCTAAATCGGCAAGTTATGAGCTACTTTTAGCCTTAAGATGTTTTGTGAATACGGGCCTAGCTCTGAATAAAATGATTCGTGTTACGCTGCTTGGAGAATCATTTTGCGATGCTTTTAAAAATCAGTACAAGCAATGGCGAATTTTGCACTTAGAAACATCTCTAAAAACAAACGTCCTGCCATCGAAAATGCAAAATGGCAACAAGCTTCTGTCTCAAAGCGTGGCACCGCATTTGTTAGGTTTTTACTGTTCTTGAACGCAAGGCATTAGTACACAGCACCCGAGAGAGTGTTCTTGAGATTGAGTGTTTAGGATGAATTGGCTTTGGAGGCACTTAATTTAAAGTGGAAAATGCTGAACACCAGGGTCAAGTGAAAGATGTAGCCAGTTAGACAAAGCTGAGCCAGCAAGAAAATCAATCACTCCAGCTACTTCCCCAAGACCCAAAATGGAATTACATCACTCAGCGCAGTTCATCTCGCTAATGGAATGGAGTTCCTGACGTGACTGTTTGCAGGGAAAGTCACTGAGGGCTTCTCCAGCGTTCTATCCATCTGACAGTTTCAAGCAATCACAAAAATGCCGTAATTTACGACCCAACCTCCAGACAGGTGTTCTCATGGTCTGAGATCAAGAGGTTCAGCCACCTGAAACCTGTGTTTCTCTTCGGATTAAATCCCCCTTCGTTTTCCATCGCGATTCTCCTCAGCGTAAGCCTCGAATTCCATGGCCCTTGGAATGCCAGAGCAGCCTGTCAATTCTCTTCCTATCCTTTCAGAGGTGAGTTCCCAGGCTTAGCCTTGAAGATAGATTTGCGACGCTGTCAAAACAACAATCCCGAGATCTAAACTTCCCACCCCTGTGGTCTTACTCAACGTGTGGGTTTAGAAAGATTCCCGAAAGTGGATTTGTTGACAGTACGTCCCTCGATCCTGATGGCCCTTCGTATCTGTGAAAGCAACACACAAAACGTCAAAGAGCAAGGAGAAGTCTCAGTCAATCAATCTCTGCGACCGTTCGCTGGTCGTGTTTGCTCTCGGCGTGCGTGTTGAATAACCTCAATGTGGCTAAATAAAGACGATTGTTTGCTATTGCTTTGGTCCTAACAGGCAATGGCTTGTTGAAAGAGCCATCAGTGTAAAAGCATAGGGGCTAATATTAAACTTTCTGTGAACTTCTCTTGGGGCGGTTTACAACCTCTGGACACTTTGAAGAGGCCTAGGGCACTTGTAAATGGCCATGTAATACTATTGAAACATTTTCACACAGTTTAACCTTGCTGGTCAATATAGCTGACCTGTGTCTCTCAGAGTCTCAGATTTGAGTAACTTTTTACCAAACTCATTGCAACTCATTGCCACGTCGCCTCATGCAATCTTTGCTTCTTTCAAAGGCAAACTACTACCAAACATGCACAAAGCATCTATGATAGGGTTGAGTAAGCGTACACAGCTCTGTTTCCATCTTTTCTTAATTTATGTGTCATTTTTTCCATGTGTGCAGACAATTTGCACTGAACTTGACCTGGACAAAACAGCCGTATGAATTAGGCAACATTTTCCATTTTGGCAATGCTGTTGGTGGTAGGGCTATACATTTCGTGCAATAGTAGAAATATCAATATCAATTATATTGGGGTAGATCTATTGATATTTCATGTCTAAATTAATTCTTCATTGAATGAATCTTTTTCATTATTTCAAACAAATTTTTTGATATTTTTTTCCTTGTAAATTCCTCAATTTGCATGTTAACGCTATGTTAAAATACTTATGCATATCTGCGTGGATTCAATTAAAACTGGTAGCATGTGAAGGCAGGGCCGCTGGGGCCCCGGACATACTGCAGGCGTCCCCACCCAGCGGGCTTCAGTCTCTGACGTCGCAGTTGAATGCGTCTGCTCTCTCAGGTTTCAGTCTGGCCAGCAGCTGCAGTATTCTCATGCATCGACCTTCATACAGGAGCACTA
Organism: Garra rufa; assembly: GCF_049309525.1. Classification (NCBI taxonomy): domain Eukaryota; kingdom Metazoa; phylum Chordata; class Actinopteri; order Cypriniformes; family Cyprinidae; genus Garra; species Garra rufa. The sequence goes on from NC_133385.1 coordinate 2,548,959, forward strand.
GATGTCACCCACTGCTGATCTAGAATCAGTTCCTTTAACTCACTTAGAGACCCTCATGAAGTTAAAGTGACTCGAAATCAGTTATTGAGGAGATACCATACAATTAATCCATTTCAGGTGCAATGGAGAGTCTATTAAAGGTGATGCAAAACCCTTTACGTACAAGTACTGTGGCAGCAGGTGTGGTATTGATTATAAAATTACCATGATACTTAATTATAAGTTTCCACCACTAATAAAAAAAAAAACAGGGTTATTGCGACTTGTTATCTCACAATTCTGACTTTTTTCCCTCAGAATTGTAAAATGGAAACTCAATTGCAAGAAAAAAGTCAGAATTGCGAGATGCAAAGTTGCAATTGTGAGAAAAGTCAAAATTGCGAGATGCAAAGTTGCAATACCAAGAAAAATCAAAATTGCGAGAAAAGTGAGAATTGCAAGATGCAAAGTTGCAATTCCAAGAAAATTCAGAATTGCGAGATGCAAAGTTGCAATTCCAAGAAAAATCTAAACTGCGAGAAAAGTCAGAATTGCAAGATGCAAAGTTGCAATTCCGAGAAAAAGTCACAATTGTGAGAAAAAAATCAGAATTGTGAGATACAAAGTCGCAATTGCAAGAAAAATGTCAGAATTGCAAGATGCAAAGTCGCAATTGTGAGAAAAAAGTCAGAATTGTGAGATACAAAGTCGCACCTGCGAGAAAAAGTCACAATTGCGAGAAAAAGTCAGAACTGCAAGATGTAAAGTCGCAGTTCCAAGAAAAAGTCAGAATTGTGAGATACAAAGTTGCAATTGTGAGAAAAAAGTCAGAATTGTGAAATGCAAAGTTGCAATTCCGGAGAAAAGGGCATAATTGCGAGAAAAAGTCAGAATTGTGAGATACAAAGTTGCAATTCCGAGACAAAGTCAGAAGTGTGAGATGCAAAGTCCAATTCCGAGAAAAAGTCGCAATTCCAAGAAGAAGTCAAAATTGCAAGATGTAAAGTCGCAATTCCAAGAAAACGTCAGAACTACGAGATGCAAAGTCGCAATTGCGAGAAAAAAGTCAGAATTGCAAAATGCAAAGTCGCAATTCCGAGACAAAGTCAGAATTGCGAGAAAAAGTCAGAATTGTGAGATGCAAAGTCGCAATTCCGAGAAAAAGTCATAACTGCAAGAAAAAGTCAAAATTGTGAGATACAAAGTTGCAATTCCGAGACAAAGTCAGAATTGTGAGATGCAAAGTCGCAATTCCGAGAAAAAGTCATAACTGCAAGAAAAAGTCAAAATTGTGAGATACAAAGTTGCAATTCCGAGACAAAGTCAGAATTGTGAGATGCAAAGTCGCAATTCCGAGAAAAAGTCGCAATTCCGAGAAGTCAGAATTGCATGATACAAAGTCGCAATTTCAAGAAAAAGTCAGAATTGCGAGATGCAAAGTCGCAACTGCGAGAAAAAAAGTCAGAATTGCAAAATGCAAAGTCGCAATTCCAAGACAAAGTCAGAATTGCGAGGAAAAGTCAGAATTGTGAAATGCAAATTCACAATTCCAAGAAAAAGTCAGAATTGCGAGAAAAAGTCAGAATTCCGAGAAAAAGTCAGAATTGTGAGATGCAAAGTCACAATTCCAAAGGTCAGAATTGCGAGATACAAATGGCTGATCAGCTGTGATGTGACGAGACTCTGGACGGTCAACGATGACGTGGCGAGGCTCTGGACGATCAGTGGAGATGTGATCAGCATGACCCAATTTTGGCCCAACTTTAGCTGTCAGACAGATGCCCTCACATCTGACTCGAGAACACTTTGATATCCAGGGGAGTTCATGGCTGACTCAATAACTGTGAGGTGCCCAGGTCCTGTGGCTACAAACCAAGCCCAAAATCATCAGCCCTCCTCCAGCATGTGTGACTTTTGCTATTAAGTGTTTGTGCTGATATGCTCTTTAGGTTTTCACAACTTGGCTCTGTGCATTATGGCCAAACATCTCCACTTCGGTCTCGTCTGTTCAAAGGACATTATTCTAGAAGACTTATGTTTTGTTCAGATGCAACTTTGCAGACCTAAACTGTGCTGCCATGTTTTTTTTTTGTTTGTTTGTTTGTTTTTTAGATAGAAGAGGCTTTCTTTTGCCAAACCTTCTAAACATGCCATTATAGTCCCATATTTTTCTAATGCTACTGTCACGAACTTTATCATTTAACATTTTTCTGGGATGTCCACTCTATTACTCTTCTCAGATTGATGGCAGCAACAAATGCTTCTCTAAGATGATTGCTGATGTCTTACCTCCTTGGCATTGTGTTAACACACACCTGAAGGCTCCAGACCAGCAAACTGCCAAAGCTTATGCTTTTATAGAGGCGTTCAGACTTGCTGATGATCAGTTAATCAAAGGTATTTTATTAGCAGTGCTTGACTGTTATTTACCCTCTTAATTCCAATGTTAACAGTAAGGGTGTCCTAACTTGGTCACACATGGCTTTTCCATTTTGGCTTAATTTTCGTTCAAGTAATAATGACACAGTGCAATTTGTCATGTGTTGTTGTTCATCTGAGGTTTTATTTTCCAAATTTTAAGACCAGCCAAGGATTTGTTTTTTATGATGTCCTGATATGGCAAACCATGAAATTCAATAGGGTTTCATAACTTTTTCACATGACTGCAGCTAAAAACAGGCTTATATGCTTTGGCACTATTTTCAGTGACTAAAAGGCCAATTCTTTCCAGGTTTTCATTAGTCGTGTTTGGCACTTACCTTCATCAGATACTACAGTAATCCTACGATGCTTTGGACCTGTGACAGCAGACAGCTGTGCAGTGTTTTGTTTATTAACAGCTGAAAACCTTTACCCCCGTATGGCTCATGGGATGCACTGACAGTTTAGTAGAGGGTCAACAGGGTTTCATGGGTCTACATCAACACATAGGAAATGGTTAAATAAGAAACATTTTAGGTCAAAAGGTGTTTAAAATGCGTTATGCTGTTTATGGTCACATAGAAAATGAGTTTGACTCACAATTGATCTCTAACCTACAACTTCCAACCTGTTACTGCACCCAACCACTGTGGAAAACCATGCTATTAACTCATGCACAAATGTGATTTCCACAGAGACGGAGCAGTTTCCCTTCATAATGGCTCTTCTCCTGCTGACTGGAGTGTTTCACGCAGTGCGGATTGGGAAGAGAAGGAATGTTACTTCATTCCCTAGAGGCAACAGCCGAGACAACTGCTGCTCTATTTGTGAACTGCAACCAAAATAACAGGTTAGTGTATTGGGTGAGATTGGACCCGAGTGGCCAATCAGTGGCTAGAACGGAGGTCAGGGTCCATTAGAAGGGTCTAAGTGTCTCTAATGTGAGCAAAGGACCCCAGGGCTCCGCGTCTGGCACGCTAGCTTTTCCTAATTAGCTGCATTGGCTAAACATGGGCTCTCTCAGACAATCTGATCTGGCCCTGATGGTGTTAGAAGAACAACTTATTTAGAGAGAAGGCAGAATGGTGATGAAAGCATCTCCCGGGATTCACTGTTTTAATTAGCCACATCTGCAAAACTGCTATTAACTTGTTTTACACGTGTTCACACCAAAAACAAATTTAATTATTTGCGCAAGTAGTTTTGCGTAAAGACACAAATTGAGCAACTGAGCAATAGGGCTGGGAATCGATTCCAAAAAGAAAAATTCCTGTTTGGAATCGATCCTCTCATGGGGAATCGACTCCTCATTCAGAGCCGTTTTCAGTTCAACGCAACTTACCTCTTAAACGGAAGGCTGCATTCCATGAAGGCTGCATTTCGGCTGCAAGTCATCAAACGTCGATTGACGAAAATAAACTTAATAAAAACGACTCATTACTAAACTCGTCTGAGTTTAAGGATGCAGCCTTCAGTTTGAGAAGCACCCATTAATTTGCCACTGGCTCGCTAATAGTATGATACATTTCCACGAAAAGATTCGTTCGGATAGATCATTAAATGAACCAGTTCAAAAAACGATTGTGTCTTGATCTTATTTACATCTTAAATAAATGCTAATTTTAATCTTTCTATCAGCCAATGATAACTCTGAAAGAAAACGCAGAGAGCACGTATAGTTGCCCAGAGCGCATCTGACTGACAGCCACGCCACAAGCTCTTATATCAGTGTTGTTGTTAAAGTTCTGTTTATTTTGTTTCACTGTATAGTTTGCTAATTTTGTCATTTTATACACGTCACGTCTTGTTTTATTCAGCTGTGGGTTATGACTAATTCCCTGGCCAATATATATATATATATATATATATATATATATATATATATATATTTTTTTTTTTTTTTTTTTACAAATGAAGCTTCATATTATGAGAAGGTAACTTTAATCGACCTTTACATCCTGCATTCATTGCGAAATTAGCTTCCTCCAATCCAAAAAACAAGAATCAAAAAAGACTCGAAACAACGGTGAGGAATCGATTCTGGAATCAAATCCAATCGATTCCAGAACCAGGAATCGAAATATTGAGTCTTCCGTGCAAATAACAAATTTCAGTTTAAGCAGAAACGCAATGTGAATATTCCCTTTTTTTTGTGTGTGCACACCAGAAGTGAATGTAATTATGCGCGTGAGATTGCATACAAAGTCAATGCAAAAACGCAAATAGACACAAATGTGCGCGACATCGCAATTGCCATGCAATACCATGTCTTTCACACAAGTTGAACATTTTCAACTCGACTGGAAAATTAGTATGACGCATTGTCATGCAAGTCAATCAGTGAAGAATTTATTGACGTCCAGTTTTTTCAAGTTTTTTTTTCAATGAAAAAAAGTGTCAATGCAAAGACAACAATAGACACGAATTTATGGTGGGCGATGCGATTGCCATGCGATATTGCGTCTTCCGCACAAGTTAAAAAATTTCAACTGGAGCGGATAGTCACATGACCCATTGTCGTGCAAGCCAATCAGCGAAGAACTTATTGACACGTCCAATTTTTTTCAAGTAGATTATATACGAAGTCAATGCAAAGACGCAAATAGACACAAATTTGCACCGGGCGACGCGATTGCCATGCGATATCCCGTCTTCCGCACAAGTTAAAAAATTTCAACTCAAGTGGGAAATTTGCATGACACATTGTGGCGCAAACCAATCAGTGAATAACTTTTTGACAAGTCCAGATATTTCTCCTTTTTTCAAGTAGATTATATACAAAGTCAATGCAAAGACACAAATTCACGCTGGGCAATGCGATTGCCATGCAATATCGCGTCCTCTGAAGTTAAAAAATTTCAACTCACATAGTCACCCATTGTCGTGCAAGCCAATCAGCGAAGAATTTATTGACACGTCCAGTTTTTTTCAAGCAGATTATATACAAAGTCAATGCAAAGACGCGAATAGACACAAACTCTAAATTTTTAACTCGGTAAATTTGCATGACGTGTGGTTGCAGAAGCTAGTCAGCGAAGAACTTATTGACATGTCCAGTTTGACATGTCCAGTTGTATAAGAAAACGGAGAAAAGCATTATGTCAAGTCAAGTCAAGTCAAGATTATTTATACAGCGCTTTTTACAATACAAGTTGTGTCAAAGCAACCTTACAGTATTAAAATAATAAAGTAAAATGTCAAAAATAATGCAAGAGTTCCATATTGCAACAAAGTCAAATTGGGGAGGACTCATCTGGTTCCCATGGCCTTGTGCCGGTGGCCGTTTAGGGTTGGAGTTCTTTCTTGATGATCTGTCTCTGGGGCTCATCTAGTTGACACGGTATCCGCTGACATTCGGCTGTAGGTGTTGATCCACCATCTGCTCTAGGTTTGGACTGGATCCGGAGGACTGCAGTGGCCATCTGATCTGGATACGGACTGGATCTGGTGGCTATGGTGACCTGGGAATAAGAAACAAACAGACTAATATTAATGTAGATGCAAGAGTTCCAAGTTGCCACAAAATCAGATTGGAGAGGACTCATCTTGTTTTCGCTGTCTTGCGTCGATGGCTGTCTAGGTGATGAGGTCTTCACTGATGATCTGATGGTCTTTGATGTGGTCTCTGCTGACATTCAGGGCTGTAGAGGATATCTCTGGGTGCTGATGGGTACGGACTAGATCCGGGAGACTGCAGTGACCGTCTGATCTGGATACAGGTGGCTGCGGTGACCTCGGAATAAGAAGGAAAGATACTAATATTAGCGTAGATGCAATTCTTCTTCTGATGCAACGAGTACATCAGGTGTTTTAGGAAGTGTCCCTGGTTCCGGTTGACCTAAATAATGCAGCCTAACAATACTTTAACGGATTTGGATTATGAAATGTATTAAGTGTAGGCCAGGTTAAAGACATGTGTCTTTAATCTAGATTTAAACTGACAGAGTGTGTCTGCCTCCCGAACAGTGTTAGGAAGATTGTTCCAGAGTTTGGGCGCTAAATGTGAAAAAGATCTGCCGCCGGCAGTTGATTTTGATATTCTAGGTGTTATCAAATTGCCGGAATTTTGAGAACGCAGCGGACGCGAGGGACTATAATATGATAAGAGCTCGCTCAAGTACTGAGGAGCTAAACCATTGAGGACATCAGTCAATGCAAAGACATGAATGAACACGAATTTGTGCCGGGTGACACGATTACCATGCGATATTGCACAAGTTAAAAATTAACTCAAGCAGATAGATGACCCATTGTCGCGCAAGCCAATCAGCGAAGAACTTATTGACACGTCCAGTTTTTTTCAAGTAGATTACATAGACGCAAGTCAATACAATAGACATGAATTTGTACCGGGCGACGCAGTTGCCAAAATGGAGGAAAGCATTACGAGATGATTTTATCCACACCAAAATTAATTATTCATGAGAGTATGTTACATGTAAAGTCAATGCAAAGACATGAATTTGCATTGTGCGCATCATGTACCATTTGAACGAATGACGCATATTAGGTGGATTGTCGCTAACGTGCGAAATCACGTCTTCTGAGCAAGTTGAAAAGTTTCAACTTGAACGGAGAATTTGCATGACATGTTACCACGCGAGCCAATCAGCAAAGAACTTATTGACATGTCCAGTTTGAGACGTCCGGTTGTATTATGCGATCATTTTATTTGCTTGACTGCCACAAAAACGCAAAAAACATCTCGCAAGTTGATAGCGTGATAAAAATATTTGCTTTGCATTTGGTGTGCACACAGCATAAGATACTAAATAAGAATGTTTTACCTGTTGGCATCAACAGATTACGCCCATGATGGAGATGCAGAAGAGATATTTTTCTGGAAACCCTTCACACCTAGTACTTTACTTTCCAAAAACACTTCACCAAAGCTCCATGTTCAAACAAACATGTAACTTTTGCATTATTGACGCACTATTTTCCTATTTTAATACTGTAAAGTTGCTTTGACACAACTTGTATGGTAAAAAGCGCTGTATAAATAATCTTGACTTGACTTGACAACGCTCATTCCTGTGATAATGGCTGCTAATTAAATGCAAACAGGTTCATCAAATTTTGGATGCTTTTTCGTATTTTCCTAGGCAGCTTATTTGGAAAGCGCTACTTATTCATCTTTCTAATCGACATTTCTCTGGGGGATTTTAATGCGTGTTCATGCATCTCCAGATCTCCAGGCGGTAAGTGTGCAGATCCCAAATGAAGTGCAGAATATTTAAGGAAACCTTTAAAACACATCTGACCTCAAACATAAATCCTGGCTTGTCAGGAAGACCAAATCTCGGCTGTTTAGGGGAACGAAGCATATTTACCCTCTTGTGGTCTTGCCCTGGATATCAAAGGCTGTGACGAACTCAGTATTTACATTTTAAACGCTGATGTGTACATATCAATAATGGATGTACACGACTGCATGTTTAGAGAGCGTGGAGCCAAACTCTTTCATTGCAGTAATTTCTGCTGCACCTCACCTGAACTGCTTTGTGGGGCTGGAAATTATGGTTAGGGCTCCGGTGTCTGCTTACATAGGTCATTTAGACTCGTTCACCAAATCAAAGAAAAGTCTGTATCCATTTGTCTGGACTCGGAGACCCTGTATGCTGAAAGACATCCAAAAACACAAGCCAAACCACGTTAACTATACACAAGTCAAAGCTTAAGACTGTGTCGCTCCATTGTATTTGGACATGTGCGTTATCTGTGACCACCTACAGTGCCTAGAATATATTTGTCTGGAGGCTTTTTATTTATTGCTGTTTGTTAAGTCTTCAAGTGTGGTGTGTGCGTCATTCCTGGAGAGCAGGTGAAAAAAAGGAAAAATCCCAGTTGCACATTGACCCAAATCTAGAAACATGTGGTTGGATTTGTAAACAACTTGTTGCCGTGTTTTCCCTGCGTCTGCTAGATCAGCATTGATATGCATGACAAACCAGCCTGCTGGTCAAAGTTTGCTGATCCAGCAAAAGCTCCCCTCGGGAAATGAAGCACTTTGGTGGAGACGTCTAAATCGGGATCAAACCACATATTTAAGCAGTGAATGGGCCAATAGCCCAGCCCAGCTAATATCTTTAATGAGTCTCTCTCCTATTGTGGAAAAGCAAACCCAACCCAACCTTGGCTGCTGGTTAAAAGCAGGATTACTCAACTAATCCCTGGAGAAGTGTTGGGCCGCCCTCCCCCGTCTCCTTCAGCTGGAGTGTTTTACAGGTGTCTGCCTGCATTTGCATTGATGCAGATCGTAAACGTGGAGAACATAATGTAACATTTACAGAGAAAGCCACAATGCACGTTGGGGAAATGGATTTGGGATCTCGCTGACATTGCAAAAACTACTTAGTCACTGCACAATGCCTGATGAACTCTGGCGACGTGCTACATTTAGTACATGAAGTACTTAAACTAAGATGATAACTAGAAGCAGCATTGCTGATCCTGATTTAAAGCTCTTCTAGTTCGTGGTAATAAAGTCTAGAGCAGTGTTTCTCTACTGATGGGTCGCGGAATTGTACAGTCAAATATAGAAGCTTGTTTTTGCCAATGAATAAAAATGTAAAAAATGTTATTGCAACCTTTTTTTTCTTGCAAATCTGAAAATTATAAGATATAAACTCACAATTGCAAGTTGTAAAGTCCAATTTTGAGGTAAAAAGATTGATATATTCTCAGAATTGGAAGTTTTATGTCACAAATTAAGATATAAACTCGCAAGTGAGTTCTAATATCGCTATATATATTTTATTTTTTTTCGAGGAAAAAATGTATATCTTACAAGTTTGTGTCTCACAATTTTGACTTTATTTCTCAAAACTGCAACTTTTTCTCAGAATTGCGACTTTATTTCTTAGATTTGCGAATTTATCTCACAATTCTGACTTCATTCCTCAAAATTGAAAGTTTATATCTCAAAATTCTGAGAAAAAAGTCAGAACTGCAAAATGTAAACTCATAATTGTGAGTTTGTATTACGCAAATTCTGACTTAATTTCTCACAATTGCAAGTTTATATCTCACAATTCTGAATTTATAACTCAATTGTGGGTTTAAACCACACAATTCCATGAAAAAAGTCAGAATTCCGAGTTTGCATCATGCATCAATTCTGGATTACGCAATTTGTGAGATATTAACTTGAAATTCTGAGAAATTAAGTCAGAATTGTGTGATACAAACTCACAATTCTGACTTCATTTCTTAGAATTTCAAGTTTATATCTCACAATTCTGACTTATAACTCACAATTGAGTTGATATATCACAATTCAGAGAAAAAAGTTTGTATCCCACAATTTCACAATTGGGAGAGAAAAAGTCACAATTCTGACTTCTGACAATGCTGACTTTATAACCCATAATAGTGAGTTTATATCACAATTCAGAGAAAGTAAGTCAGAATTGTGAGTTTGTATCACGCAATTCTGAGAAAAAAAGTCAGAATTGCAAGTTTATATCTCACAATTCTGACTTTATAACTCACAACTTCATGAGTTTATATCTCAATTCAGAGAAGTCAGAATTGAGTTTGTATCAGTCAGAATTGCATGATATAAACTCGTAATTCTGACTTTTATCAGAATTGAGAGTCAGAATTGCGATTGCGATGCAATTCTGACTTCATTTCTCAGAATTTCAAGGTTATATCTCACAATTATGACTTTATAACTCACAATTTTGCTTTTATATCTCAATTCAGAGAAAAAGTCAAAATTGTGAGTTCACATCATACAATTCTGTCTTAATTTCTCAGAATTTCACATTTATATCTCACAATGCTGACTTTATAACTCACAATTGCAAGAAAAAAGTCAGAAATGGGAGATAAAAAGTTGCAATTGCATTTGTTTTTCTGATGCAGGACCCTTAAGTTTATTTCAAACATTTTTTTCAGTTTATGCCATCACTACAACCTGATAATATGGCTAGCGAAATGAATATGCATTATGATTTAGACAGCTATTGGACAGCTTCCAGAAGCCTAAAGCCACAGAAAACCGATTTTCCACATGCTTAGGAAAAAGTCATGCACTGATATCCTTTCTGTCCAATGTCCCTCAATCCAGTTCCTGAATGGCTCTTATAGATGAAAACTGCACTTCAACATACACCCTGTTGCGTTTTTTACGATCTCCGCGGGCAGTACGATACATTAACAAGCGGGTCTGCTCTGAGTATTTGATTATGGCATCTGCGCTCATGTGCGTAAATGCTCGGGTTCGTAGGTCTATGAGTGAACCACATATGTGTGTGATTTAAGACCTGATGAAAGCAAGCCAAGAGCAAACTTGATATTATCATCAGCGTCGTGACCAGCTTGACTTCAAAAAACACCGCGTCGGCCTAAATATCCATGTTAAATTCTGTTTCGCCACAGTTGTAATGAAATAAAAGCATGTTATTCGTGACCTGCTCGAGTGCAAGCATTAATGCACGGACATACGCTGTAAAAACATTCAGCGTAAATGGTTCAGAGCTAGTCTCAACACTTTAGGCACGAAACAAGGTGTATTTACATGCAATGTTTGTGTTGAGCAAATTGAACAATTGAGTTTAAGTGCTGCACACAAGACGCCGTGCCAAGATGATTATGAGCTTTGCGGACATTAACGGCCTTCTGAGGCTCCGCAGTCTGGATGCTTTCCACATTTATTTTAGGGCAAGGCAAATTCACAATCCAAGCATTGCAACTCTGAGGGCTAAAGGCCTCTTCATCGGACCCAGGTGGTTTTCATTTTCACCCTCATCTGGAGAATACGTGCTCCTGCACCCAGACTTCCCTCTCTCTCCTCGTCCTTCTTTCCCTCGCTCTTTTCTTTCCTCAGTATAGCCGGCGGTCGCCTGGCGGTGCAGGACACCTACTTACTGATTTATCTCGTATCCTCACCTGTGTTGTCGGGTTGTAAAAGGCCGTTGAGCTGCAGATAATCTGGGATGGATGTGAATGAGGTCACTGAGCAAATTATTTGCTCTGAATGACATACTGAACGACTTACCTCAAGGGTTTTGAGTTCAGCTTTACCTGGACTTTTGTGCATTGTCAGCATTCACCCGTTGAAACACAATTAAAGATTTCTGTTCCTCCACTGAAAGTCAAGGTAAATCTGAAGACCTAAAAAGAACATAAAAAGCTGTTAAAAAGAGCAGTTTAATTCCACATTTTAATTTAAAATTTAAATAAATTTAGTTCATTTACCAAGTGCAGATGGTGGGCTGTGTTCGGGAAACATTAGGACTGATTGGCTTCGTCTGAAAGAAGAAACTGAAGGATGAGTAAATCATGGGCTAATTTTTATTTTTTGGGTGAACTAACCCTTTAAATGTTATTACAAATCGATAATAGTACAATACTATCAGTCAGGCTGTAAATTGCCTGGTTTATTTATACCAGACTGAATGCTGAGACAATGCCTCAAATATGCTTAAGTTGAGAAATAATTAGCATCAGATCTTTGACTTGCTCAAACCGGGCGCTAGAAAACCGCACACAGGTTCACCCCCAGAAACTCTCACGGTCATGGTGGGCGCACAGCCTCTCGACCCCGCAGATGGAAGCCCTCGGCCCACCTGAGTGGGACATCACATCTGGGTTGAATTATTGCCGTGGATCACGGGTCCCAATGTGGCTCACATTAGGAAAAGCCACAGCGCTGCCCGGTCGGAAATTGATTCCTATTCTGCTCAGGATGATCTAATTACCCGACAATTCTTTAGTTACGAAGGCTCGACCATCAACATCCCACAAACTCCCCCGCAACCACAGATGCCTCCCCTGTGTTTGCTCAAGACGCCCCTCGACTCGCCATTACACACACACTCCCTCTCAACTCATCTGTGCAAATTAGTGTTTCTGCAGAGAGACTTGACGTGACCACAGTCACATTGATTGAGTTCCAGCATGTGCTAATATGAAATTCATGGGAAGTCTGGTTTTACTTAGTTTATTTGGTCTTTGGACAGAAAGACAGATACTGTTTTGTGGTCAACATTAATGGCAATAATGCAGAGGAGCCTCTAAATGAAGTCAACAAACCTGATTTCAACGTCAAGAGTGCATCCAATCTTAATGAAATCTGATGCAATTTGTGTAATTTGCCTGTTGAGCTGGAGTATGTGTGACGTTGGGAATTCTGTGTGTGCCCTTCAGATTTCCGAAATGATCCCTAATGCCGTTTTATCAGGTAGGCCTAATGAAAGGATCAGTGGTGTATCCTGACCCTGGGGACAGTTGAAAGAGCCCCTTCCCTCAGATAGCAGGGCTGTAATGGCTGAAGCCGATGTTATCTCGAGGAACCCACAGGAAGGAACAAAGACGGACACACACTCACTCGCTGTTCTCATTCTGTGTTTGAAAGCCTCCTTCCCATACGCCATGTCCCTGCCAGCGACTACCTAAAATGGGTAAACCTCTTGCCTACTCGTAAAACATAAAAACTGACTTTATATGGGCCGGATGTCATCAGAACTCTTGGAACACTATTAAGATCCTGATATACTGCGAGAAATTGAAGAACTTTCTGTTCAGTTAGCCAAAACGAAGTTCATTCTCAGAGGTTCTTTCCAGAAAAGTTTGCTCTTTAGTTTGTAACCACCTTCAAACTACTATTAGTCTGTGGTGATTACATAATAGGAAGGTGTGGCTCTGGGGCTCCGCCTTCTTTGACAAGGAAATCTTATCTGGTTCAATCCGTTGAGGCCAAAATTTCGTTTCAGGAGTTTAAAACAGTCTACCAAAGCAAACTTAGCAGAAAAATCTTCCGGCTTGTAACACTTTCAAACAACAACTAGTTCAAATTGGTCGATGACAGTTATGTAATAGGTGGGTGTGGCTCTGGGGCTCCGCCTTCTTTGACATGGAAATCTTCTCTGGTACAATCCGTTGAGGCCAAAAGTTAGTTTCAGGAGTTTGAAACAGTCTGCCAAAGCAAACTTTCCAGAAAAGTTTTCTGGCTTGTAACACTTTCAAACGACAAATGGTTCAGCAGCAGTTACATAATAGGTAGGTGTGGCTCTAGGACTCCTCCTCCTTTGACATGTAAATCTTCTCTGGTTCAGTTGTTTGGTTCAGTCCATTGAGGCCAAAAGTTTGTTTTAGGGGTTTGAAACCGTCTGCCAAAGCAAAAAAGTTTTCCAGCTTGTAAACCTTTCGAACGACAATTGGTTCAGTGGCAGTTACGTAATAGGTAGGGCGGCTCTGGGGCTCCGCCTTTACAGAAAAGTTTGCTTCACCAGCTTGTAAGTAAGGGATAATGTACAGGCAGCCGGTAGTTATCGCAGAAATAAGCCCCGACAGTGTGATCAGCTTATTTCGCGATAACTACAGGCTGCCTGTACATTATCCCACTTATTACACGGCTACTTGCCACATAAGGAAAAAAACTGGACATGAATATGAATTTGAAACCTTTTATTGGCATATTTGTTTTAAATTAACATTTTTATCCTTCCGCGAAACGATATAGTACCACGTGACTAACATTCAAACTATGTACGTTAGTAAAGCAATTTAAATAGATTAATGTCGAAATATTCCATTGTTAATTGTGGTTGTCCAGTGTTTGTCACAAGATGGCGCCAAACGGTAATCTTTGTTGGCACGGAGGGATTTTAAACATACAAGTAGTACCGGCTATGCGTTATTACTTTGGAGCGGTGATTATTTGAAAAGAACGAACCTGCAAATGTCTCAACTGACCAATCAGAATCAAGCATTCCAAAGAGCCGTGTAATAAACACCTTTAAACTATAATTGGTCAGTGAAAGTTATGTAATAGGTAGATGTGGGTATAATTGGCTGGCTTCTCTGGTTAGTTTATTTGGTTCAGTCGGTCGAGGTCAAAAGTTTGTTTCAGGAGTTTAAACGTGTGCCAAAGTAAACTTTCCAGAAAAGTTTTCCAGCTTGTAACACTTTGGAATGACAATTGGTTCAGTAGCGATAGTTCAGTCCGTCAAGGCCAAAAGTTTGTTTAAGGAATTTGAAACAGTCTGCCAAAGCAAGCTTTTCAGAATTTTTACCGGCTTGTAACACTTTTAGAACGACAATTGGTTCGGTGTCAGTTACGTAAAAGGTAGGTGGGGCTCTTTGCTTCGCCAGCTTGTAAACACCTATAATTGGTTGGCGACAGTTACGTAATAGGTAGGTGTGGTTATAATTGGTCAGCTTCTCTGGTTAGTTTATTTGGTTCAGTCTGTCGAGGCCAAAAGTCTGTTTCAGGAGTTTAAACGTGTGCCAAAGTAAACTTTCCAGAAAAGTTTTCCAGCTTGTAACACTTTCAAATGACAATTGGTTTGGCGGCGGTCATTCAGTCCATCAAAGCCAAAAGTTTGTTTCAGGGGTTTGAAACAGTGGGCCAAAGCAAACTTTACAGAAAAGTTTGCTTCGCCATCTTGTAAACACTTTCACTCTAATTAGTTTGGTGTCAGTTACGTAAAAGGTAGGTGTGGTTATAATTGGTCAGCTTCTCTGGTTCATTTCTTCGGTTCAGTCTGTCGAGGCCAAAAGTTTGTTTCAGGAGTTTGAACGTGTGCCAAAGTACACTTTCCAGAAAAGTTTTCCAGCTTGTAACACTTTCAAATGACAATTGGTTTGGCGGCGGTCATTCAGTCCATCAAGGCCAAAAGTTTGTTTCAGGGGTTTGAAACAGTGGGCCAAAGCAAACTTTCCAGGAAAGTTTTCCAGCTTGTAACACTTTCGCACAAATTGGTTGATGGCAGTAGCATAATAGGTTGGCGTGGCTCTGGGGCTCCACCGCCTTTGACATGGAAATCTTCTCTGGTTCAGTCCATTGAGGCCAAAAGTTGGGGTCTCCGCCTTTACAGAAAAGTTTGCTTCACCAGCTTGTAAACAACTTTAACCTATCATTGGTCAGTGAAAGTTATGTTATAGGTAGGTGTGGCTATAACTGTCCTTTATTGTGCTTCTCTGGTTAGTTTATTTGGTTCAGTCTGTCGAGGCCAAAAGTTTGTTTCAGGAGTTTAAACGTGTGCCAAAGTAAACTTTCCAGAAAAGTTTTCCAGCTTGTAACACTTTCAAATGACAATTGGTTTGGCGGCGATCGTTCAGTCTGTCAAGGCCCAAAGTTTAACCCTAACCCTAACTTTACAGAAAAGTTTGCTTCGCCGGCTTGTAAACACTTTCAATCAATTGGTCGGTGGAAATTATGTAATAGGTAGGTGTGTCTCTGGGGCTCTGCCGCCTTTGACATGGAAATCTTCTCTGGTTTATTTCAGTCCGTCATGGAATGAAAGTGAGTAAAAAAATGTACGCGTTGCAGTGCTGCTTTATAAAAGAAATTGAAGTTGTAATTCTAAGTAACACTGACACTCTTTTTCATGTATAACACTGTTCAGGCAGCCTATATCAAGGAACGAAAAAGAATCTAAGGTTCAAAACACTGTATGCAAATACATGTCCGCAAATGCCTTAAGCTATTCAAGTTTGAGCAATGGTTGCACTTGTAACGCACTGGCCAAAGTTTCGCCCCCTCCTCCTGTCGCTTTATTCGTGAGGTGCCTCAACAAACAGCAGATAAGCGTCTCCCGAGAGCACCTTTCCTCCCGGGAGAACTCCCTGACCCAGTCGCTGTGGGTCTTCGCATGCGCTCCGAATGCTGATAAGTTTTCCATTCATCTCGTCCGCTCCCCCCGCCGGCCCACACCTCTCTTTCACTTCATATTTTCGTGCGGTTCCATTGACTTTCTCCTCCTTTCAGCCCGTCTTTAATCCCGGGCTCTGTGTCCAGCTAGGCCCTCCACAGAGCTGTCTTTATTCGGAGCTTATTGCGCGTCCGCTGGCTGGTTTATCTCCGGCCCGCAGAGAGTCTTTTCAGGCCTGCTCTTAATGACCTGGGGAAGCTCACATGCTCGGCTTCCCAGGACTGCAATAACCCGATGATGTCAGGGAGAGAAAAAAGACAGGGAGAAGCGAATTAAAGAGATAGGGGTTGACAATCTCGCTTTGGGAGAGTGTGTGCGCTTAAAGGAATAGTTCAACCAAAAAGTGACCATAATTGTCAAACTCAAAATCTGCATGCAGCAAAAAAGTCAGGAACATAGAATTGTGACATGATACAAACTTGCAATTCAAGTTTTAAAAGTCTGAATTGTTGGATAAGACATTGCATAAATAAGCTTTTCCATGTTTAAATGTATGCATTTATTTGCAGCGCCATGCTCTACTGAGTTTAATTTTACTTTATTTCTCAGTATTGCACATTTATATCTAGCAATTCTGACTTTATAACTTGCAATTGCAAGTTTATATCTTACAATTCTGAGAAAAAAAGTCAGACTTGTGACTATTTCTTAGAATTGCAACTTTTTTTCTCATAATTGCAAGTTTATATCTAAACATTTTGACTATTTCTTAGAACTGCAACTTTATTTCTCATAATTGCAAGTTTAAATCTCGCAATTCCGACTGCATCTTACAATTCTGAGAAAAAAGTCCGAATTGTGAGTTTGCATCCCAAAATGTTTCCTTTATTTCCCAGAATTGCAACTTTATTTCTCAGAATTGTGAGTTCATATCTTAAAATTTGGACTATTTCTTAGAATTGCAACTTTATTTCTCAGAAATGCACGTTCATATCTTAAAACTTGGACTATTTCTTAGAATTGCTACGTTATTTCTCAGAAATGCACGTTTATAGCAATTCTGACTTGCAATTGCGAGTAAGTATCTTACAATTGTGAGGAAAAAAAAGTCAGAGTTGTGAATTTATATCTTGAAATTTTGAATATTTCTCAGAATTGTGACTTTATTTCTCAGAATTGCACGTTTATATCTGGCAATTCTGACTTTAAAACTCAATTGCAAGTTTGTAGTCAAACTCAAAGTCAAACTCAATAATCGGCATGCAGCAAAAAAGTCAGGAACACAGAATTGTGACATGATGCAAACTTGCAATTCACGTTATAAAAGTCAGAATTGTTAGATAAGACATTGCAATTATTTGTATCCCATTGCATAAATAAGCTTTTCCATGTTTAAATGTATGCGTTTATTTGCAAACAGCGCCATGCTCTACTGAGTTTAATTTTACTTTATTTCTCAGTATTGCACGTTTATATCTAGCAATTCTGACTTTATAACTTGCAATTGCAAGTTTATATCTTACAATTCTGAGAAAAAAAGACTTGTGACTATTTCTTAGAATTGTAACTTTATTTCTTAGAATTGCAAGTTTATATCTAAACATTTTGACTGTTTCTTAGAACTGCAACTTTATTTCTCATAATTGCGAGTTTAAATCTCGCAATTCCGACTTTATAACTTGCAATTGCGAGTTTGCATCTTACAATTCTGAGAAAAAAGTCCGAATTGTGAGTTTGCATCCCAAAATGTTTACTTTATTTCCCAGAATTGCAACTTTATTTCTCAGAAATGCACATTTATATCTAAATATTTTGACTATTTCTTAGAATTGGGATTTTATTTCTCAGAATTGCAACTTTATTTCTCAGAATTGTGAGTTCATATCTTAAAACTTGGACTATTTCTTAGAATTGCTACGTTATTTCTCAGAAATGCACGTTTATAGCAATTCTGACTTGCAATTGCGAGTAAGTATCTTACAATTGTGAGAAAAAAAAAGTCAGAGTTGTGAATTTATATCTTGAAATTTTGAATATTTCTCAGAATTGCACGTTTATATCTGGCAATTCTGACTTTAAAACTCAATTGCAAGTTTGTAGTCAAACTCAAAGTCAAACTCAATAATCGGCATGCAGCAAAAAAGTCAGGAACACAGAATTGTGACATGATGCAAACTTGCAATTCACGTTATAAAAGTCAGAATTGTTAGATAAGACATTGCAATTATTTGTATCCCATTGCATAAATAAGCTTTTCCATGTTTAAATGTATGCGTTTATTTGCAAACAGCGCCATGCTCTACTGAGTTTAATTTGACTTTATTTCTCAGTATTGCACGTTTATATCTAGCAATTCTGACCTTATAACTTGCAATTGCAAGTTTATATCTTACAATTCTGAGAAAAAAGACTTGTGACTATTTCTTAGAACTGCAACTTTTTTTCTCAGAATTGCACGTTTATATCTAAACATTTTGACTATTTCTTAGAACTGCAACTTTATTTCTCATAATTGCAAGTTTAAATCTCGCAATTCCGACTTTATAACTTGCAATTGCGAGTTTGCATCTTACAATTCTGAGAAAAAAGTCCGAATTGTGAGTTTGCATCCCAAAATGTTTACTTTATTTCTCAGAATTGCAACTTTATTTCTCAGAATTGTGAGTTCATATCTTAAAATTTGGACTATTTCTTAGAATTGCAACTTTATTTCTCAGAAATGCACGTTTATATCTAAATATTTTGACTATTTCTTAGAATTGGGATTTTATTTCTCAGAATTGTGAGTTCATATCTTAAAACTTGGACTATTTCTTAGAATTGCTATGTTATTTCTCAGAAATGCACATTTATAGCAATTCTGACTTGCAATTGCGAGTAAGTATCTGACAATTGTGAGAGAAAAAAGTCAGAGTTGTGAATTTATATCTTGAAATTTTGAATATTTCTTAGAATTGTAACTTTATTTCTTAGAATTGCAAGTTTATATCTAAACATTTTGACTATTTCTCAGAATTGCGACTTTATATCTTAGAATTGCAAGTTTATATCTAAACATTTTGACTATTTCTTAGAACTGCAACTTTATTTCTCATAATTGCAAGTTTAAATCTCGCAATTCCGACTTTATAACTTGCAATTGCGAGTTTGCATCTTACAATTCTGAGAAAAAAGTCCGAATTGTGAGTTTGCATCCCAAAATGTTTACTTTATTTCCCAGAATTGCAACTTTATTTCTCAGAATTGTGAGTTCATATCTTAAAACTTGGACTATTTCTTAGAATTGCTACGTTATTTCTCAGAAATGCACGTTTATAGCAATTCTGACTTGCAATTGCGAGTAAGTATCTTACAATTGTGAGAGAAAAAAAGTCAGAGTTGTGAATTTATATCTTGAAATTTTGAATATTTCTCAGAATTGCACGTTTATATCGGGCAATTCTGACTTTAAAACTCGCAATTGCAAGTTTGTAGTCAAACTCAAAGTCAAACTCAATAATCTGCATGCAGCAAAAAAGTCAGGAACACAGAATTGTGACATGATGCAAACTTGCAATTCACGTTATAAAAGTCAGAATTGTTAGATAAGACATTGCAATTATTTGTATCCCATTGCATAAATAAGCTTTTCCATGTTTAAATGTATGCTTTTATTTGCAAACAGTGCCACAGGACTGCTAAAAAAAAATAAAAGCGTCTGGGTTTCTGGGGGATGAATGGAAAAGAGTCCCACTGTAATCTTCATTCTCACCTTCAGACGTCAGAACCGCAGTGAGTCCGGGAAGGTGAAGGAGGTGCAGACGGGCTCCGGAGGCATTCCAAAGGGCCCGCGGGGGTCGGAGGCGTCAGGTTTGGGACAGCCGGCGGTCAGCTGAACGGTTGCATAACACACTATTACAGTGACGTGGTAATTCTGTGCTTGCTACCGCAGGGGTTCTGAAGGTTAGACGGGGCGTTTTATTCCTTGAAGCTCCACGTGGGAACAAGCGAGCTCCTTCTATATTTGCCTCGTCGGTGACCGCATCAACCATGCGATGCGACGGGCCAACAATGAGGCCTTTCACACAGCATGTCTGCTATGCATGTGACGTGATCTGCTACTAAAAGTCATAATTATATAAATAACAGGCTGTGGGTACATTAACACCCAGCCTTTTACAAATCTTTTCCAAATCTGTTTGTAGATGTCCTAAGAGAAGAAACAGTTTATAATGTGACCAAACAGACTCAAAAATAAGCATTTTATGGTTTAAAGTTACATGGTTCCTAAACTTTACGAAAACAATGCAATGCAACAAAACTAGTCCACACTTCAAGTTAGTGCTGCACTGCAACAAAACAATCAATCAATGTGAGCAGCCAACTTTGTAAAAACAGTCAACTTTGTAATTGTTTTTACTATGTAAAATAACTGCTTTCTGTTTGAATATATTTTAAAATGTAATTTATTTATTTGATTTCAAAGCTAAATTTAAGTCTTCAGTGTCACATGATCCTTCAGAAATCATTCTAAAATTCAGATTTGCTGCTAAAAAAACATTTATTATTATTATTATTATGTTGAAAACAGCTGAGTAGAATTTTTTCAGGCTACTTTGATGAATCGAAAGTTCAGAAGAACAGCATTTGTCTGAAATGGAAATCTTTTGTAACATTATCAATGTCTTTATCGCTTTGATCAATTTAAAGCATCCTTGCTGAATTAAAGTATTCATTTCTATAATTTCTCCAATGTTACAAAAGCTTTTTATTATCTTGAAATTTTGACTATTTCTGACTTTATAACTTGCAATTGCGAGTTTGTATCTTACAATTCTGAGAAAAAAAACGTCAGAATTGTGTTTATATCTTGAAATTTTGACTTTATATTTATTATTTTTCTGACTTTTAACTTGCAATTGTACGGAGCCCCTTACGTCACCTGTAGAAGAAAAATAATTAATCCGTGGGGACGGTTTTGCAATTCGTTCCCTCAGTTTATAAACCGTACCCACGAATTCTTAAACTGTTCCCTCGGTTTAATAAATCGTGCCCACGGATTAACAAACCGTACCCACGAATTTCCAATCCGTGCGCTCAGATTTTGTAAACCGTACCCTCGGATTTTGAATCCGTACCGACAAATTCATAATCCGTGCGCACGCTTTAGCAATCCGTTCCCACGGGTTTTAAACTGTACTCACGGATTTGTGGCCCCGATCAGTAGAAACAGTATAAGCTGTTTACGTCATAATACTTAAAATAGTAATTATTATTTTAATTTATAGGCTAAATAAATGAGTGCACAAATGTGTTTGTTCATTCTTAACATGCAGACTCATTTTGGTGATTTTATGATAATCTTTTCACTCAGAGTTAGATGCATGCTTCACTGTTAATGTAATTATTAAATATGAAATATATTAGGCTACATTACTTTTTACCTTCTCCTCTCCAAAACTCGTTTTTTTTTTTTAATTCAGGTAATTTTATATTTTGAAAAATATTATATAAAACAAAGCCGTTTGAACAGCGCTCTTCACTTATTATTTTATTTTGGTACCATGACCGCACTTACAAAACAGGCTTCTTTTTATCGTTTATTTTACATTAATAACCAATAGGTTAAAACACATGATGTTTTGGCAGCTAATCTATTGGTGATTAATATAAAATAAAGCTAAAAACTCTGTTTTGTCAGTGTTGCATAGTCTCATATAGCCTACTGAGAAATAAAGTTTAATAAATGCAAAACAGTGCATCCAGCATATAAACAGGTGTCCTGGTTGAATTTGGGGGCGGGGCCACAAATCCGTGAGAGCAGTTTACAAACTGTGGGAACGGATTGCGAAAGCGTGCGCACGGATTATGAATTTGTGGGTACGGATTCAAAATCCGAGGGTACGGTTTACAAAATCTGAGCGCACGGTTTGTTAATCCGTGGGCACGAATTGTTAAACTGAGGGAACAGTTTAAGAATTCGTGAGAACGGTTTATAAACTGAGGGAACGAATTGCAAAACCGTCCCCACGGATTAATTTTTTTTCTTCTACAGGTGACGTAAGGGGCTCCGTACTATTGCAAGTTTATATGTTACAATTTTAAGGAAAAAAAGTCAGAATTGCAAGTTTGTTACATGCATTTCTGAGAAAAAAGTCAGAATTGTGTTTATATCTTGAAATTTCGACTATTTCTTAGAATTGCGACTTTATTTTTCAGAACTACAAGTGTATATCTAGCAATTCTGACTTTATAACTTGCAATTATGAGTTTGTATCTTACAATTTTAAGGAAAAACGTCAGAATTGCGAGTTTGTATCACGCATTTATGAGAAAAAAGTCAGAATTGTGAGTTTATGTCTAGCAATTCTGACTTTAAAACTCGCAATTGCAAATGTGTATCTTACAATTCTGGGAAAGAAAGTCAGAATTGCGAGTTTGTATCACGCATTTATGAGAAAAAAGTCAGAATTGTGAGTTTACATCTTGAAATTTTGACTTTATTTCTCCAAAGTGTGAGTTTATATCTAGCAATTCTGACTTTTATAACTTGTAATTGCGAGTTTGTTTCTCACAATTTTAAGGAAAAACGTCAGAATTGTATCACGCATTCCTGAGAAAAAAGTCTGAATTGCAAGTTTATATCCAGCAATTCTGATTTATAACTCGCCACAGCAAGATTGTATCTTGCAATTCTGGGAAAGAAAGTCAGAATTTATTACGTCAAAATTGAGTTTATGTTTATGACTATTTCTTAGAATCATGACTTTATTTCTCAGAATTGCAGAATTTCTCAGTTTGTATCTTACAATTCTGAGAAAAAAAGTCAGAATTGTGAGTTTATATCTTCAAATTTTGACTTTATTTCTCAGAATTGCGAGCTATTCTGATTTATAACTCGCAATTGCAAGTTTGTATCTTACAATTCTGGGAAAGAAAGTCAAGATTGTTTATATCTTGAACATTTGTATTATTTCTCAGAATTGCAAGATTTTATCTAGCAATTCTTACTTTATAACTCGCAATTGTATTTGCAATTTGCATTTTACAAATCTGAGAAAAAAAGTCAGAATTGTGAGATTAAAAGTGACTTTCTTTGTTTAAATTATTTTTTATTCAGTGGCTTCCAAACGGCTTCCATTGAAATTCCAAATCTGTATGTGTGTGGTTGTTAACATTTTCATAAGTAACTGTAATTTAATTACATATTTTTTTAACTCTATATATTTTATAATTAAATTACATAATTCTGTTACATGCAACTAGTTACTCCCTAACACTGAATTCATTTAGCCTGTCCGATGAATTTCATTGCAAATGCCAAGAATGTCAAGCAGAAAACAGCAAGCAGCAATAAATCTGATCAAACGTTTAAGTGTGTTCCGGATTAGCCACATCTTTCTGTCTTTAATGAGAGTTAGATATCTGAGACTCTGCACTTGAATCACGAAACTGAAGATGCCTGCAGCTGCAAAACAAACCCACACAATGAGAAGACAACACGCGCTGTCACCCAGCATGACTGGCAGCAATGTTTGTGTCTCTCAGACCCAAAATACTGAGACAAAAGCCTGCGCTATCTGAAGGATCTCACAGCTTACAAAGAACTTCCCGTCTTAAAGCCTTTGTTTGTCCAACTTAAATCGCAGTTTAATGGCCTTTTTGTCCTTCCGTCACTGCAGAGAAAAAGAACGTAAGAGATACAAAGAGTGTTGACAATCAGAACTGCATCTTTACACTTGAAGTTTAATACTTCATCTTGAGAGTCCATGCAGGAAAGATACACAGAGGTCATCAGAGGACATAAAGATATTATACATTCAGCGTATAAGCCACAGTGAGAACTAGATTAAAAAAAAGTTGGTCGAGACAAACTTTAAGTTGGCTTGAGAAAGGTGGACCAGAAAGTTTAAAGAAGTTCAAGAAGTTTAAAAAGTTTACGAACTTTAAAAGTATAAAAAGCTTTAAAAGTTTAAAAGCAAGTTGCCAGTTTGTTTTTACCATGATTAACAAGTTACTAGCATGTTGCTAGCATGATTAGCATGTTACTAACATTTTGTTAACATGATTAGTTATTAGCATTGTTTCTAGCACGGTTAGCATGTAACTAGCATGTTGCTAGCATGATTAGCATGTTACTAACATTTTGTTAACATGATTAGTTATTAACATGTTTCTAGCATGGCTATCATGTCACTAATATGATTAGCATGATGCTAGCATGTTTAAACATGACTAGCATGTCACTAGCATGTTGCTAGCATGATTAGCATGTTACTAACATTTTGTTAACATGATTAGTTATTAGCATTGTTTCTAGCACGGCTAGCATGTAACTAGCATGTTGCTAACATGATTAGCATGTTGCTAGCATGATTAGCTAGTTACTAGCCTGTTTCTAGCATGACTAGCATGTTTCTAACATGTTGCTACCATGATTAGCAAGTGACTAGCATGTTTTAACATGACTAGCATGTCACTAGCATGTTGCTAGCATGATTAGCATGTTACTAACATTTTGTTAACATGATTAGTTATTAGCATGTTTCTAGCATGGCTAGTATGTCACTAATATGATTAGCATGTTGCTAGCATGATTAGCATGTTACTGACATTTTGTTAACATGATTAGTTATTAGCATGTTTCTAGCATGGCTATCATGTCACTAATATGATTAGCATGTTGCTAGCATGTTTAACATGACTAGCATGTCACTACCATGTTGTTAGCATGATTAGCATGTTACTAACATTTTGTTAACATGATTAGTTACTAACCTGTTTCTAGCTTGATTAGCATGTCACTAGCATGCTGCTAACATGATTAGCTAGTTACTAGCCAGTTTCTAGCATGACTAGCATGTTTCTAACATGTTACTACCATGATTAGCAAGTTACTATCATGTTTTAACATGACTAGCATGTCATTAGCATGTTGCTAACATGATTAGCATGTTGTTAGCATGATTAACTAGTTACTAACCTGTTTCTAGCTTGATTAGCATGTCACTAGCATGCTGCTAACATGATTAGCTAGTTACTAACCTGTTTCTAGCATGATTAGCATGTCACTAGCATGTTGCTAGCATGATTACCATGTTACTAACATTTTGTTAACATGATTAGTTATTAGCATTGTTTCTAGCACGGCTAGCATGTAACTAGCATGTTGCTAACATGATTAGCATGTTGCTAGCATGATTAGCTAGTTACTAACCTGTTTCTAGCATGACTAGCATGTTTCTAACATGTTGCTACCATGATTAGCAAATGACTAGCATGTTTTAACATGACTAGCATGTCACTAGCATGTTGCTAGCATGATTAGCATGTTACTAACATTTTGTTAACATGATTAGTTATTAGCATGTTTCTAGCATGGCTAGTATGTCACTAATATGATTAGCATGTTGCTAGCATGATTAGCATGTTACTGACATTTTGTTAACATGATTAGTTATTAGCATGTTTCTAGCATGGCTATCATGTCACTAATATGATTAGCATTTTGCTAGCATGTTTTAACATGACTAGCATGTCACTACCATGTTGTTAGCATGATTAGCATGTTATTAACATTTTGTTAACATAATTAGTTATTAGCATGTTTCTAGCACGGCTAGCATGTCACTAGCATTTTGCTAACATGATTAGCATGTTGCTAGCATGATTAGCTAGTTACTAGCCTGTTTCTAGCATGACTAGCATGTTTCTAACATGTTACTACCATGATTAGCAAGTTACTATCATGTTTTAACATGACTAGCATGTCATTAGCATGTTGCTAACATGATTAGCATGTTGTTAGCATGATTAACTAGTTACTAACCTGTTTCTAGCTTGATTAGTATGTCACTAGCATGCTGCTAACATGATTAGCTAGTTACTAACCTGTTTCTAGCATGATTAGCATGTCACTAGCATGTTGCTAGCATAATTAGTAAGTTACTAGCATGTTTCTAGTTGCTAGGCATAGATTGTAGAGTTAAAGGTCTTGAGGAGATAGAGTGGATCATTTTAGTCTCAGAATAATAATAATAACTGTAAGTTTAAATAGTATTTCAGTCAGTGTGCTTTCTCAAGCTATCTTAATTATCCTCTGATGATTGGTGGGCTTGTGTTCAGCATGTTTCTCTTCATTTGAGTGTTAGGCTGCTTATCTGCATCAGTGCTTTCATTTACCAGCAAACTCAAGAAACAAGAAGCCTCTGATTCCAAATGAGCCGGGATTGCTGGAGGATTACTGCTGTGACTCTGACTGCAGTCTGACAAACCGGAGACACACAGCTTGCTGTCAGCAGAAGAGCAGAAGAAAGATGTTGTTCAGATTCATCTCAAAGACCAAATGTCAAAGAAACATGGAAATGGTTGATGCATTCCTGTTCAAACAGGAAGTTTGGGGCAGAAAATTAAGACAGAATTTTAACACAGCACAAAAGTATTTACATTCATTTACATTATTATTTAATATTATATATTTTTATATTAATATTATTTTAATGCTACTTTTATAATATTTTTTTAATTAAATTTTTTATTTGTATATTTTCAGTTTTCATTTTAATTTAAGTTTTAGTAATTTTGTCATTTTTGCCCATTTGTGTGTGTGTGTGTGTGTGTGTGTGTGTGTGTGTGTGTGTGTGTGTGTGTGTGTGTGTGTGTGTGTGTGTGTGTGTTGTGTGTGTGTGTGTGTGTGTGTGTGTGTGTGTGTGTGTGTGTGTGTGTGTGTGTGTGTGTGTGTTTGTGTGTGTGTGTGTGTGTGTGTTTTAATATTTTATAGCTTTATTTTTGTTTTAGTTAACTAACACGTCTAATTGTAATTTAGATTTTTTAAGTTGTTCATCTAATATTTTGTTTTAATTCTAATAATTTTATTTAACAATAAAAATTTCTGAATCCGAAATCAAAGCAGGTCAGTATAATTTTACTATTATTTACTATTATAGTATTTTTAATGAGAATTTATTTGTATATTTTCAGTTCATTTTAATTGTCATTTAATTGGCCCTTTGTGTGTGTGTGTGTGTGTGTGTGTGTGTGTGTGTGTGTGTGTGTGTTTAATATTTCTATTTAGCTTTATTTTCATTTTAGTCATATCTGAACTTTTTAAAACACAGTAACTAACATGCCTAATTTTAATTTAGTTTTTTTTTTTAAGTTTAAGTTGTTCATCTTATATTTTATTCTTTTAATTTTAATAGTTTTAATTTTATTTAACAATTAAAATTTCTGAATCTGAAAACAAAGCAGGCCAGTGTAATTTTACTATTATTTACTATCTATAGTATTTTTAGTGAGAATTTATTTCTATATTTTCAGTTCATTTTAATTTTAGTTTAAATTTGAGTAGTTTTGTTATGTGCCTTTGTGATTTTCGGCCTTTTGTGTGTGAGTGTTTTTTTTTTTTTTAATATTTCTGAATCCAAAACTGCAGGCCAGTGTAATTTTACTATTATAGTATTTTTAATTTAATTTTAATTGATTTGTAAATTTTTAGTTTATTTTCATTTTAGTTCAAATTTTTGTCATTTTGTTATATGCTTTTGTTTGCGTTCTTATATTTTTATACCTTTAATTTTAAATTTTTTTACTTTAGTTTTAGTTGCACTTATTTACATACTTCAACTTAAATTTAAAAAATGTTTGTTTTGAATTGATTTTTTTCCTTGGCAACTGAAATAAGAATTGAGTTGAAATAAATGAAATAAGATTAAGTTGTCAACCTAATATTTGTATTTTAATTTCAACATTGTTTAAATTACCAAAAACAATTTTTATTAGTTTTAGCTGTAATTTTAGATTACAGTAAGAAGTCTGAAGCTGCTTAGAGCTGCCGTGTTACTAACCTACATCAAGAAAAACCACTGAAACAATATCTTATATATTTCAACAATGCAGAAACACTTGATGAATGATTTCAAAATTACACTGCTGCGGAACAAAACGCATGTGTGTGTACCTGTCCAGACGCCACTTTGTGCAAATATCCAGATAGTGTCCGATTTCTAAATCCGTGGGATCTGTTTCCTATTTGTGTTGACAACATGAAACTTTATTCGAAGAACAAAGAACAATAAAACAGAGACAGGCCGAGAGGGTGGGAGGCTGTGTTGATATCCACTGATTTTAATTACCGAATCTAAACGGGGGAATTCCATCAAGTGATGAATTACAAGATAAAGTGGAAAGCGGTTTCAGACCTCCATCAGGGATGCGCGGACATTCCCGGCGTCTCCGGCTGGCATGGCGTCACTTATTCCAATGGAAAAAAAACAATGGAACGGAGCCAAAGTTTGTAATCCTGCTTGAGGAGGTGTTTGATGAACAAAGACAGACACCAGAGATCATCTGGAGCAGGAGCTTTATCGTTTTAACGCTTTAACATCACAGAAACACATCAGACACTTCTCTTTGGGAAGCATGCCGATCTGTTTCTAAAACCTATGTCTATATAGGGAACTACTGTACCTGCTTAAGTGACATCCTGACCCGAATGGACAATCAAATGTGAAATACTCTACAACAACATCATGCAAAACGCACAAGTGACTCTCGCTTTCTGACCGATGTTAGGGTGTTGCTAATCATGCGTTTACAGAAGTATTGGCTAAAACAGTCATTTGAAATGAGATTAAACCATTTTTACTGATGCTTTCCATTAGTGAAAGGAATATATTTATGATCAACATAATACAGATTTTGTCACAACGCTATTTGGGATTTCCTGCTCAACCATCTTCCCAAAATTGTAATGAAAATCGCTTATAAACCAGCTCTGGTCAACAAAAGTAAAGCTATTCTGCCAAAATAAATGGCAGGTTTAACGTTTTACAATTCTGAGTTTATATCTTGCAATTCTGAGTTTACATCTCATAATTCTGCATTTATATCTCACAATTCTGAAATTCTGAGTTTATATCTCAGAATTCTGAGTCTATATCTTGGAATTCCGAATTTATATATTTGAATTCCGAGTTTACATCTCGCAATTCCGAGTTTATATCTCGCAATTCTGAAATTCCGAGTTTATATCTCGCAATTCCGAGTTTATATCTTGCAATTCTGAAATTCCGAGTTTATATCTCACAATTCTGAGTTTATCTCGCAATTCTGAGTTTATCTCGCAATTCTGAGTTTACATCTTGAAATTCTGAGTTTATATTTTGCAAGTCTGAAATTCCGAGTTTATATCTCAAAATTCTGAGTTTATATCTTGCAATTCTGAAATTTCGAGTTTATATCTCGCAATTCTGAGTTTATCTTGCAATTCTGAGTTTATCTCGCAATTCTGAGTTTACATCTTGAAATTCCGAGTTTATATTTTGCAAGTCTGAAATTCCGAGTTTATATCTCACAATTCTGAAATTCTAAGTTTATATCTCAAAATTCTGAGTCTATATCTTGGAATTCTGAGTTTATATATTTGAATTCCGAGTTTATATCTCGCAATTCCAAGTTTATATCTCACAATTCTGAAATTCTGAGTTTATATCTTGAAATTCCGAGTTTATATTTTGCAAGTCTGAAATTCCGAGTTTATATCTCAAAATTCTGAGTCTATATCTTGGAATTCCGAGTTTATATATTTGAATTCCGAGTTTATATCTCGAAATTCTGAGTTTATATCTTGCAATTCTGAGTTTATCTCGCAATTCTAAGTTTACATCCTGAAATTTCGAGTTTATATCTCGCAAGTCTGAAATTCCGAGTTTATATCTCAAAATTCTGAGTCTATATCTTGGAATTCCGAGTTTATATCTCATAATTCCGATTTTATATCTTGCAATTCTGAAATTCCGATTTTATATCTCACAGTTCTGAGTTTGTCTCGCAATTCTGAGTTTATCTTGCAATTCTGAGTTTACATCTTGAAATTCCGAGTATATATTTTGTAAGTCTGAAATTCTGAGTTTATATCTCAAAATTCTAAGTCTAAATCTTGGAATTCCGAGTTTATATATTTGAATTCCGAGTTTATATGTCGCAATTCCGAGTTTATATATTTGAATTCCGAGTTTACATGTCGCAATTCCAAGTTTATATCTCACAATTCCGAGTTTATATCTTGCAATTCTGAAATTCTGAGTTTATATCTCACAATTCTGAGTTTACATCTTGAAATTCCGAGTTTATATTTTGCAAGTCTGAAATTCTGAGTTTATATCTCACAATTCTGAGTTTACATCTTGAAATTCCGAGTTTATATTTTGCAAGTCTGAAATTCCGAGTTTATATCTCGCAATTCTGAGTCTATATCTCACAATTCTGAGTCTATATCTTGAAATTCCGAGTTTATATCTTGGAATTTTGAGTTTATATCTCGCAATTCCGAGTTTATATTGCAATTCTAAGTGTATATCTCACAATTCTGATTTTATGTCTTGCAATCCTGACTTTGTATCTCGCAATTCTGAGTTTACATCTCGCAGTTCCGAGTTTATATCTCGAAATTCTGAGTCTATATCTTGGAATTCCAAGTTTATGTCTTGAATTTCCGACTTTATATCTTGCAATTCCAATTTTATATCTTGCAATTGTCTTGCAAAAGTCTATATCTTGGAATTCAAGTTTATATTTCACAATTCTTAGTTTATATTGCAATTCTGAGTTTATATCGCAATTCCGAGTTTACATCTCGCAATTCTGAGTCTATATCTCAGAATTCCCAGTTTATATCTTGCCATTCTGAGTTTATATCTTGCAATTACAAGGTTAAATCTCGCCATTCTGAGTTTATATTGCAATGCTGAGTCTATATCTCCAAAATCTAAGTTTATAATGCAATTCTGCATTTATATAATATATATTTATATTTTAATGATGTTTTCATGAGTGAAAGGAATATATTAATGATCCTATTATACTATACATTATACAACATTATACTATATTTTGGGATTGCCTCCTCAACCATCTTCCCAAAATTGTAATGAAAAACATTTATAAACCAGCTGTTGTCAACAAAAATAAAGCTTTTCTGCCAAAATAAAAGCCAGATGGTTTATCGTTTTACAATGCAAAATTAAAAAAAATATATATTTTTTTTATTCACAATCAAATATGAGTAATATTGCAATATAGTAATATTTTGTTCAATGTTTTAAAAAATAATTAAAATATTAATAATTATTATTTTAATAGCCAAACTGATTTACAATCACAGCATTTTAAACCAAATTGTACAGCCCTACAAGAAAGTACAGCAAACATGAAGCTATTTTTAAAATTGCATTTCAAAATAGCAATTGCATTTTTATTCAAGAAAAAAAAAGTGTGCTGCCCTAGCATACATGATACCTAGATAGGCAGCTCACTAGGTTTTGGAACAGAGCCTATTTGTGAATGTGTGTGTGTTGCTGAAGGCCAAGCATGCAGTGACGTCTGGAGGTTAGAGTGTAATTTCTATTGATGTTCTAAAAGGTGTCATTACCTCATGACCTGTGGAACCTCTCTTAACCTTGTGGGTTGAGGTCAGAGGTCAACCGCTTCACTTTGTAGTGCGAGTGTTAAGCTGGAAGAGCCACAGAACAGAGAGATCACTGATATAAAACTCATATTCAGACACTGAGTCACACGCACACGTAACGTTACGTCTGAGAGACCAAAAACACGTTTAACCTCCAGAAAAAATGTTTCCTGACAGACTAATAATACTAAACACTCAGTACTGGGGTAAAAAGAAGACACTTTAATATATAAAATAATATAATAATAAAAAGTATAACCACAGTGCCATGTCCAAATAAACAAAGATGTTTAAAGTTGTAAGCTTTATGGAATAAACAAATAAGGATAATTGTGACTTTTCATCTCACAATTCTGTCTTTTTTCTCTCAATTCTGAGAAAAAATAAATAAATTGTGAGATATAAACGCAGAAACGCGAAATGTAAACACACAATTTAAAGAAAAAGTTAGAAATGTGGCAAACTTACAATCGCAAGAAATGTGGTATTTTTGCAATTCCCTTTTTATTTTTTATTCTGAGTAAAAAAAACAGAATTAATTGATTGTTTATATTTCTTAATTATAAAGTTACGTCGCATAATTCTGTCTATATCTCTGAATTTTAAAGTTTATATCTCGTAAATCTTAGTTAATTTTGCAATTCTGTATCTATGTCTCGCAATTTCGAGTTTATACCACGCAGTTCCAAGTTTACATTGCAATTCTCATTTTATATCTCACAATTCAGTCTATATCTCACAATTCCGAGTTTATATCTCGCAATTCTGAGATTATG
The DNA here is from genome assembly GCF_049309525.1 of Garra rufa. NCBI lineage: Eukaryota > Metazoa > Chordata > Actinopteri > Cypriniformes > Cyprinidae > Garra > Garra rufa. The sequence continues at coordinate 2,581,187 of NC_133385.1, forward strand.
CCTCGCAATTCCGAATATATATCTCGCAATTCTGAGTTTAGGTCTCGCAATATTAAGTTTATGTCCCACAATTTTGAGTTTATGCCTTCAAAATTCTGAGGTACATCTCGCAATTCCGAGTTTCGCATTTCCAAGTTTTTCTTCTTAATTCCAAGTTTACGTCTCGCAATTCTGAGTTTACTTCTCACATTTCTGAGTTTACGTTATGCATTTCCAAGTTTTTCTTCTTAATTCCAAGTTTACGTCTCGCAATTCTGAGTTTACATCTTGCATTTCTGAGTTTACGTCTCGCATTTTCAAGTTTTTTTTCTTAAATCCAAGTTTACGTCTCGCAATTCCGACTTTACATCTTGCAATTTATGTCTCACAATTACAAGTTTACGTCTTGCAATTCTGAGCCTATACTTCTCGGAATTCCAAGTTTATATCTCACAATTCCGAGTTTATATCTCGCAATTCCGAGTTACGTCTCGTATTTCCAAGTTTTTCTACTCAATTCCGAGTTTACATCTCGCATTTCCAAGTTTTTCTTCTTAATTCCAAGTTTACGTCTCGCAATTCCGAGTTTACGTCTTGCATTTCTGAGTTTACGTCTCGCATTTCCAAGTTTTTCTTCTTAATTCCAAGTTTACGTCTAGCAATTCCGAGTTTACGTCTTGCATTTCTGAGTTTACGTCTCGTATTTCCAAGTTTTTCTTCTTAATTTCGAGTTTACATCTCACATTTCCAAGTATTTCTTCTTAATTCCAAGTTTAGGTCTCGCAATGCCGACTTTACGTCTTGCAATTCTGCCTTTATGTTTCGCATTTCTGAGTTTACGTCTTGCAATTCTGAGCCTATACATCTCGGAATTCCAAGTTAATATCTTGCAATTCCAAGTTTGTCTTTCCAATTCCAATTTTACGTCTTCTCAATTTTGAGTTTATATCTCGCAATTCCGAGTTTATGCCTTGCAATTCTGAGCCTATACGTCTTGGAATCTTGCAATTCTGAGTTTGTCTTCTCAATTCCAATTTTACGTCTTCTCAATTATGAGTTTACGTCTCGCATTTCCGAGTTTATGTCTCGCATTTCCGAGTTTATGTCTTGCATTTCCGAGTTTACTTTTATATATATATTTTAGATGATATTGCAATTCTAAGTTTATATCGCAATTCTGAGTCTATATCTCACAATTCTGTATTTATATATTGAAATTCTGAGTTAATGTCTTTGACTTTATATCTCACAGTTGCCTACATTATATTTTATTATGTGATGTAAATAATCTTTAATAATTACTGGAGTAAGTTTTCCAGGAAAATACTATCTTAGTATTTCAACTTCACAATTTCAGTGTGTTAATTAATAGTGAAATTTAATAGCAATGTCTAAGTGACAATTGCATCTATACCAAATATTGTCCACAACAATCAAGAGTCATAAAACCCCAAAAATAGTTCTCCAAAGGTCTCAGGTCAGCAGTGAAAGCCTCAGGTGTGTCTTCCTGTTTATCTCTCTCACATCTCACGTTTGTGATCCGGGATGGACAGGACCGAGCAAATAAACCAGATAACATCTATACACCCTCAGTGAAACAATGTCAAACGGGAATCTTCGGCCCCAGGCCGCAGATCCGTCTGGAGACTCGCGCTATCTCCGCTCTGATTAAACACAACTTGTCTTCCTCATGTCATCAGTGTTGGTTGCCTGATCGATATTTTCTCTTTTGAAGTAAAATGCTCTTGAATTACCATTTAATCAATTAGTTTTAATACAAATCTTTAAAGAGCTACACGCCTAATTGGAAAGCTTTAGTGGAAGGAAAGATTTTCAGCGAATAGCAGCCTAAAGTTTTGAGATCACTAAGCGTACGTCAAAATTATTAGGCTGAATGCTTTAAAACTTCAAAAACAGTGTGTCAGCAGAGGTGGGAAGATTGCTATGCTGGTAATTGAAGAGTACATCTAAAGAAAGTTCAGTTTTGTGCCTCGAAGTGTCACGGCTAAGCTCAAACAAACACGCCGGCGTGAGCGTCAGGAAAGAGCAGATTACAGGGACGTGGATTATACACGACAAACTCTCAGGATGAAAAGTACATGTTGCGCCGGCTTTGACGGCCTGAGCTGTAAATGTTCCACATATAGAATCTCACAGGGGCTCATTTACTAAATCGTTTAGCATGCTAAAACGGTTTTAGCAAACCGAAGGGTGAACATAAGCATGCAGTTTTATTTTAGCTGTTTTATAAGATGCATTCATGAAAAATGGAAGATTATTTCAATAAAGAAATATTACACATAAAATATTATAATTATTATGCAAACTTATACAAAATATAATTTAGAATTTTCTGAAAAAAAAAATAATAATTCCTTATATATTTAAAATATAATTTCATATTTTTTAGTAAAGCATGACGCTAATATGTTCTTGACAGTGTTTGTGAGACTAATGCAGAACTGCATGCTCATGATTCATCTGTTCCTCTTTTCACGTCTCAAGCCATGTTTACATGGCACTGTCACTACTAAAACTTTCTCAGCTCTATTTTTATTTCTGACATTAACGAAAAAGGTATGTTTTTCAAATTGCATGAATTTTGCATAAAATATGTGTGCTTATATAGATACAATGTCTTTCAATAATAGAAGCACTTTTCAAGTGCCTCCTCAGAAATATTGACGCAATTCTGACTTTACGTCTCGCAATTCCGAGTTTACGTCTGGCAATTCCGACTTTACGTTTCACAATTCTGACTTTACGTCTCGCAATTCTGACTTCATGACTCGCAATTCCGAGTTTACGTCTGGCAATTCCGACTTTACGTTTCACAATTCTGACTTTACGTCTCGCAATTCCGAGTTTACGTCTGGCAATTCCGACTTTACGTCTCGCAAATCCGACTTTACGTCTCCCAATTCTGACTTTACGTCTCACGATTCTGACTTCACGTCTCGCAATTCCGAGTTCACGCCTGGCAATTCCGACTTTACATCTCACAATTCCGACTTTACGTCTCGCAATTCCGACTTTACGTCTCGCAATTCCGACTTTACGTCTCGCAATTCCGACTTCACGTCTAGCAATTCCGACTTTATGTCTCGCAATTCCGACTTTACATCTCACAATTCCAACATTACATCTCACAATTCCGACTTTACGTCTCGCAATTCCGACTTCACGTCTAGCGATTCCGTCTTCATGTCTAGCAATTCCGACTTTACGTCTCGCAATTCTGACTTCACGACTCGCAATTCCAAGTTTACGCCTGGTAATTCCGACTTTACATCTCGCAATTCCGACTTTACGTCTCGCAATTCTGACTTCACGTCTCGCAATTCAGAGTTTACGCCTGCCAATTCCGACTTTACATCTCACAATTCCAACTTTACGTCTCGCAATTCCGACTTTACGTCTAACAATTCTGACTTCACGTCTCGCAATTTAGAGTTTACGCCTGCCAATTCCGACTTTACATCTCACAATTCCAACTTTACGTCTCGCAATTCTGACTTCACGTCTAACAATTCTGACTTCACGTCTCGCAATTCAGAGTTTACATCTGCCAATTCCGACTTTACATCTCACAATTCCAACTTTACGTCTCGCAATTCCAACTTCACGTCTAACAATTCCGACTTTACGTCTAGCAATTCAGAGTTTACGCCTGCCAATTCCGACTTTACATCTCACAATTCCAACTTTACGTCTCGCAATTCCAACTTCACGTCTAACAATTCCGACTTCACGTCTAGCAATTCAGAGTTTACGCCTGCCAATTCCAACTTTACATCTCACAACTCCAACTTTACGTCTCGCAATTCCAACTTCACGTCTAACAATTCCGACTTCACGTCTAGCAATTCAGAGTTTACGCCTGCCAATTCCAACTTTACATCTCACAACTCCAACTTTACGTCTCGCAATTCCAACTTCACGTCTAACAATTCCGACTTTACGTCTAGCAATTCAGAGTTTACGCCTACCAATTCCGACTTTACATCTCACAATTCCAACTTTACGTCTCGCAATTCCGACTTCACGTCTAACAATTCTGACTTCACGTCTCGCAATTCAGAGTTTACGCCTGCCAATTCCGACTTTACATCTCACAATTCCAACTTTACGTCTCGCAATTCCGACTTCACGTCTAACAATTCTGACTTCACGTCTCGCAATTCAGAGTTTACGCCTGCCAATTCCGACTTTACGTCTCGCAATTCTAACTTTACATCTCGCAATTCTGACTTTATGTCTCGCAATTCTGACTTTACGTCTCGCAATTCCGACTTTACGTCTCTCTTTGTTAATTTCAGTGGTGGACAGTAACAAAATAGTAGTTTTATTTTGAGTAACTTTTACTTCACTACATTCCAAAGCATAAGATTGTGCTTTTTACTTCACTACATTTCATAAAAAAACATATCGTTGTATCGTTATAATATATCACGTTCACTGAGATACAGAAGCGGTGTCTGATTCATGAACAAACTGATTATTTTCATTGAACCTGTTAAATCAGTTTGCAAATCGCACCAAACGTTTCATTCACGAATTGGACTGATCAAATATCGAATTTTAGGATTAATTATTGTAACTGTCAGTTGTTTGTGAACTATATTAAAATAACACAGATTAAATAAAATAACTCATGCACGTTCATTTTCCCTGCTTCTGTAGTTTTCTAGAAGATTTAAAAGTTGTAGAAGTTTTTTAGTCTGAAAAAGATTTAAGTTTAAAGTAGTTTTAAAGCTTGAATGTTTAAAAGGCAATACAGTCTGTCAGATACATGGATAGATGGATAAATGGATTGATAAAATGTTTTAGCATGTTACTAGCATGATTGACACAATACTAGCAAGTTGCTAGCATGTTTTTAACTTGATTAGCATGTTACTAGCATGTAGCTAGCATGGTCAGCTAGTTACTAGCATATTGCTAGCATGTTTCTAGCATGATTAACATGTTGTAAGCATGTTTCTAACATGATTAGCATGCAACTAGTGTGTTGCTAGCCTGTTGTTAGCATTATTAACATGTTGCTAACATGTTTCTAGCATGATTAGCAAGGCACTCTCTGATTAGCATGTTTCTAACGTGTTTCTAGCATGATTAGAATGTTGTTATCATGTTGTTAGCATGTTTCTAGCCTGATTAGCATGTTTCTGGCATTTTTCTAACATGGTTAACATTTTACTAACGCGTTGTTAGCATTATTAGCATGTTGTGAACATGTTTTTACCATGATTAACAATATGTCTAACATGGTTAGCATTTTACTAACATGTTGTTAACATGATTAGCATGCTGTGAACATGTTTTAACATGATTGCATGTTTCTAACATGGTTAGCATTTTACTACCATGTGTCTAGTATGATTAACAAGTTATTAGCATGTTACTAGCATGATTAGCATTTCGTTAACATGTTTCTAACATAATTAACATGTTACTAACGTGTTGCTAGCATGATTAGAATGTCGTTAGCATGTTAGCATTACTAGACTGTTGTTAAAATGATTAGCAAAGTTACCAGCATGTTTCTAGCATCATTAGCATGTCAACGTGAATCTAGTTGCTAGGCTTAGATAGATAGATAGATAGATAGATAGATAGATAGATAGATAGATAGATAGATAGATAGATAGATAGATAGATAGATAGATAGATAGATAGATAGATAGATAGATTATAAATATTAAAATGGGTTTAAATGAGTCTAAATGGATTAGAAATATAGCACATAGAAGGGAAGCTTAATTGAGTTTGAAGGGATTTCTCAAGCCAACTTAACTAAATTAAGTAGCCTATATAAAATTGCTAAATAAATCTATACTTCAGTACTTCAGTACTTTTTTACCCAACTACATAAAAAATCAAGTACTTTTGTACTTTCAATCGAGTAAAATTGAAGAAGGAAAACTTTTACTGGAGTAATATTTTATTATTTGTATCTGTACTTGATTTGTGTGGTCCAGCACCAGGGTTGGGGTCAATTCAGGAATGAACTCAACAATTCCAATTCAAAGAAGGAAATGGAATTGGAATTCAACAACAATTACAGGAAACAGAGTTGGAATTGAACTGGAATTACAGGAAGTGGAATTCAATTCAGGGAAATTCCACTGAATTCTGTTTATTGCTGTTTCTGAACATTTATTTGTGATTGCATTTAGAGACATACATTTGAACTTTATTTATGATGCTTTACAAATACCATGATTGAATAGAGTTGATCAAATGCAAGTAAATAAAAATGAGAACTGTACATTATGAATTAATAATTGAATGACAGTGGTGATACGTTTCTGGATGTACTATACATTCAATATATGATTACCACATATATTATGTCTCAACTCACAAAAAAATGAGTCATGTTCATTCATGTATTTCATTCACTTTTTATTGCATCGAATTATCATCATTTCCTGAAATTTGGCATCATGCTTAACATACTAAACATACAGTACTTTGTATTTCTTTTATATGTTTGTTGTTTATGTGATTTACAATATTTAATGTACTATAAACTATCAAGCAAATCAAGTCAAATTATTTTATTTAGCAACTCAAGTGGAATTTATTTGAATTCAATTCTGTTTCCTGGCATTCCAATTCAATTCCAATTCCATTTCCTGTCAGCTGCATGCAATTCCAATTCCAATTCCATTCCAGGAAGTGAATTGGAATTTACCATTCATTCTCAATTCAATTCATGAATGGCCCCAACCCTGTCCAGCACTGGCTGTTTTCAAGGGTTTTCCAGGACTTACATTTCGAAAAGTCAAATTTGAGTACTCTAAGCTCTTCAAGCACCTTGTACGAACCCTGTGATTTGTTGTGTGTGATGGTGGTGGAATAGTTAGCGCTAACAGTGGGAGGTGTCTAAATGATTTGAGGATGCGGTGTAGTGGAATAATCAGATTGTGACAGTGGCTCTGGTCAGTGCTAACGTGGGCCGCTGCGGCTGCTGAACGGAGCCCAGTATGTTTATAGCAGCAAATGACTCTCTCAGACGACGGGGCGTCTCCTCAGCTCACTGCCCTCAGCCTTCCGCTCGCTGGGAATTTCGCTCTCACGCTTTTCCACTCCACCTCCTCTGGGAATTACAGAATCCTGACATTCCATACGGGATACAGGCGGGATCACAATGACTCAATCATCACGGATTTCTCCGTCAAGGCCACAGCGGAATCCGGCTATTCCAAACCAGGATTATTAAAATTACAACCAAATTATTTAAAGTTGATTAAAATGGTCAAGTGGAATAAAATACGTTATAAAAAAGTTAATTTTTATTTAAAAAAGTTGCAACATTGCTCAATGCTAATTTTCATTTAGTTTATCTTGATGTACTTAAAATAACTAATAGTAAAATAAATAGACGTAATAATAATAATAATAATAACTATAAATAATAAACAGACAAAAACACAACACAATTACTAAATCTTTACCTAAAACCTAAATAAAAATGAATAACAATTATACAACATTTAAAAAACTACAAAAAAACGACAAACTAAAACTTAAAAATTAATAAAAACTACAAACTACAACTGCAAAAATGTCAAAAACAAAATGACTAAAACTCAATTAAAAAGGAGTAAAAAATATATATACAAAGCACAGAAAGGAATAAAAAGTATAAACACATTAAAAGCTTCTAAAAATCACTAAATTACTAAAACTTGAACTAAAACTTAAAGAAAACTTAATACAAAAATATAAAACAAAGAAAGGAATAAAGAAAAAGGAATAAAAAAGTATATACACATTAAAAACCTGCTAAAAATGACAAAAATTCTAAAACTTTAACGAAAATGAATAAAAATTATAAAATGTTAAATAACTACAAAAATGCCAAAAACACAAAATTAATAAAACTTTAACTAAGACTTAGATAAAAATGAACAAAAACTATATATACACATTAAAAACTACAAAAAATGACTAAATCAGCAAAATTGCTAAAACTTTAAAACGTAAAGAAAAATTATTAATAAATATACAACATTAAACTTACTTACAAAATAGCAAAAACACAAAAAATTATTAAAACTTTAGCTAAAAATTAAATGAATAAAAATTATACAACATTTAAAAAAAGTACTAAAACTACCTAAAACAAAAATACAAACTAAGAATTAAAAAAGAAAATTAAATGAAATTTTTTTAAACAAAATTTAAAAAAGTAAAAAATATATAGTTAGATTTTTTTTTAAACTTAAATAAAATTAATAAAAATTATACACAATTAAAAAACAACACAAAATTACAAAAATGTAAAACTTAAAAATGAATAAAAACTGTAGATATTAAAAAATAAAACTTAGTAAAAACCATATAGGTATTTAAAAACTACAAAAATACCAAAACACAAAATTCCTAAAACTTTAGCTAATTCTTAAAGAAAAATAAAAAGTATAAAAATAAAAGTATAAACCTGTTAAAAATGAAAAAAATCCTAAAACATTAACCAAAACTTCAAGGAAAATGAATAAAAATGATAAAACATTAAATAACTACAAAAATGCCAAAGGCACAAAATTATTAAAACTTAAAACTTAAATTAAAATGAATAAAAACTATATAGACAAACTAAAATGATCACAACAAAATTACTAAAATGTTAAAACTTAAAAATGAATAAAAACTACATAAGGGACAAAAACATAAAAAATCATAAAACTTTAACTAAAATTTAAAGAAAAAGAATAAAAAAGTATATATGCATTTAAAACTACAAAAAATGACTAAATCAGCTAAATTACTCAAACTTAAAGAAAATTTAATAAAAAAAATATACCACATTAAAAAAACTCACAAAATAGCAAACACACAAAATGACTAAAACTTTAGCTGAAAATGAAATAAAAATGAATAAAACCTATATAGATATACTAAATACTAAAAATGACAACACTAAAAACTATATAGATACTAAAAGACTATAACATTTCTAAAACTTGAACTAAAACTTAAATAACAATGAATGAAAAAGTATATACACAATAAAAAAATGACTAAAACTTGAACTAAAATTAAAATGAAAACAGAAAAGATAAAAACACAAAACTGATTCAAAATACTAATAAAAAAAACTGATTGACTAGAGTCTGGATTACATGCGTCGCTGCTCTAAGAGTGTTTTATGAATAGCGAGCAGGATTGGCGTTAACGATGCCACACAAGCAGGCCTGTTGTTTGTGGATCAGGAGATGTGGCATTAGGGTGCAGCGATGTGCTTGAGGTTTAATACCACACACCATGATTGAGCCCTGTCTACCCTCTTTGAGGTGGGCAAAAACCACTCCAAGTCAGTGTTTGTCTGGATTACACATTAGTGCTTTATTTGTAATAAAGCTCTGCACATATTTTCATTGAAAGCTGAAAGTTTTCATTTGATATTACTAGTTGTATCTACTAATCAATTGGGTGCTAGTCAGATTTCACAACTTCATTATCAGTATCTGCAAAACTATTGGCCGATTTTTTTGTTATTGACCAGATTAGCAATTTAGTATCTGCAAAACTATCAAATAATCGGCTATTAAACAGATTTTACAATTTAGTTATCTGCAAATTCATTGGCCGATTAATCTGTTATTGGGTAGATTTTACAACTTTATTAGTATCTGCAAAACTATCAAAAAAATGTTTTGTTATGTGCCAGATTAACAATTTAGCAATTTAGCAGTCTGCAAAACTATTAACTAATTGGTTATTGAACAGACTTTACAACTTTGTTATCTGCAACATCATTGGCCAATTAATCTGTTATTGGCCGTATTTAACAACTTTATCGGTATCGTCAAAACTACTGTTGGCCGATTTTTTTGTTATTGGCCAGATTATCAATTTAGTATCTGCAAATCTATTAGCCGATTAATCGATTATTGGACAGATTTTACAACTTAGTTATCTGCTAAATCATTGGCCTATTAATCGGTTATTGGCCATATTTTACAACTTTATCATTATCTGCAAAACTATCAGCCGTTTTTTTTTTTTTTTTTTTTTTTTGTTATTGACCAGATTAACAACTTCTGCATAACTGGCAACTAACTGTCAACTAATTGGTTATTGAACAGACTTTACAACTTTGTTATCTGCAAAATCATTGCCCAATTAATCTGTTAATGGCCATATTTTACAAACTTTATCAGTATCTGCAAAACTATCAGCCAATTTTTTTGTTATTAACCAGGTCAACAATTTAGTATCCTCAAAACTATCAGCCGATTAATCGGTTACTGAACAGATAATACGACCTAATTGCCTGCAAAATGATTGGATGATTAATTGGTTTTTGGTCAAATTGTACAACTTTGTATGCAAAAATATTGGCCATTTAAACTTAGTTATCAGTATCGGCAAAACTATCGGGCAATTAGTCGGTTATTGGCCAGATTTTACAACTTTATAATTGTCTGCAAAACTATCTGACTTTTTTTTTTGTTATTGGCCAGATTAACAATTTAGTATCTGCAAAACTATCAGCTGATTAATCGGTTATTGAACAAATTTTACGACTTTGTTATCTGCAAAATCATCAGCTGATTAATCAGATATTGTCCAGATAATACAACCTAGTTATCTGCAAAACAATTGGATGATTAATTAGTTATTTGCAAAATTTTACAGCTTCGTATATGCAAAATTATTGGCCATTTAAACTTAGTAGTCAGTATCGGCAACACTATTGGCCGATTAATCGGTTATTAGCCATATTTTACAACTTTATCAGTATCGGCAAAACTATCATACATTTTTTTGTTATTGGCCAGATTAACAATTTAATATCTGCAAAACTATCATACAATTTTTTTTGTTATTGGCCAGATTAACAATTTAGTATCTCCAAAACTATTAGCCGATTAATTGGTTATTGAACAAATTTTACAACTTCGTAATCATCAGCTGATTAATCAGATACTGGCCAAATAATACAACCTAGTTATCTGCAAAATGATTGGATGATTAACTGTTTATTGGCCATATTTTACAACTTTATCAGTATCTGCAAAACTATTTTAACAATTTTAACTAGATTAACAATTTAGTATCGGCAAAACTATTTTAACAATTTTAACTAGATTAACAATTTAGTATCTGCAAAACTTTCAACCGATTAATCGGTTATTGAACAGATATTACAACTTCATTATCTGCAAAATCATTGGCCTATTAATCGGTTATTGGCTAGATTTTACAACTTTATCAGTATCTGCAAAACTATCAGCCGATTAATTGGTTATTGAACAAATTTCACAACTTGGCAATCTGCTAAATCATCAGCCGATTAATCAGATATTGGCCAAATAATACAGTTTAGTTATCTGCAAAACGATTGGATGATTAACTGGTTATTGGCCAAATTTTACAGCTTCGTATATGCAAAACAATTGGCCACTTAAACTTAGTAATCAGTATCGGCAACACTATTGGCCAATTAAACGGTTATTGGCCATATTTTACAACTTTATCAGTATCGGCAAAATTATCGGTTAATTTTTTTGTTATTGGCCAGATTAACAACTTACTATCTGAAAAACTATCAGCTGATTAATCGGTTATTGAACAGATTTTATAACTTTGTTATCTGCAAAATCATCAGCCGATTAATTGGTTATTGGCCATATTTTACAACTTTATCAGTATCGGCGAAACTATTTTAACAATTTTAACTAGATTAACAATTTAGTATCTGCAAAACTTTCAACCGATTAATCGGTTATTGAACAGATTTTACAACTTAATTATCGGCAAAATTATCTGTCAATTAATCAGATATTGACCAGTAGGGCTGCACGATTAATCGCACAATGTTGTGAGGCGCGTTTAGTCAATGAAGCTGGTACTTTGATTAGTAGTATATCTCCATCACGTGCGTTCAGCTGGAGCGGCAATTAATACACAGAGACGTAAATCACTGACAAGCTACGCCATTTGTCATAGCTTGTCAGTGATTTACACCTCTGAACGCTCCAGCTGAACGCACGTGATGGAGATTTACTACTATTCAAAGTACCGGCTTCATTGACTAAACGTGCCTCACAACATCGTGCGATTAATCGTGCAGCCCTATTGACCAGATAATACAACCTAGTTATCTGCAAAATGACTGGATGATTAATTGGTTATTGGCCAAATTTTACAGCTTTGTATATGCTAAACTATTGCATATTACATATTTTCAACTTGGTTATCAATATTGGCAAAATCCACTATCAACAGGAATTGAAGCCAAACTCCTGGGAAAACATCTAGCTTGACTTCATGGCTGTATAGACAGAAACTCATTGTAAAATAATGTATTAACTTGGTAAAAATATAAATAGCAAACAAATTATGAGTGCATGTCATATTGCTTGAATAAACCCAAATTTTCCTAAAAAATAACATACTTGAGTATGTCTTAAGTGCTTGGATCTCATTGAGCTGAAGGTAACTGTGTTCAGATACACCTGTATGATCCTCGGCGTCCATTGAAGATCACATCAGAGACACCGAAGAGCTAAAACACAAAGCTCAACACCTGACCGACTCAAACACGTACAGACCCGCACAGGAAACGAGAGCTGTATTTCTCGTGCTTTTGTCACACGTCCCTTTTGTTTCGTAAGCTAAAGACTCTTTGAAGACATTCAGAAATCCAGTGAGTCTCTGAACGAAGCCTGAAGTCTGTTTATTTAGCGTGTGTCCGTGTCTTTTCAAACTCAAGACTAGCTAGTCAAGCCAAGCAGCTTGTGTTTGTACATCCGTGAGAAGGGCCAAAACCTGAACAAGGGATGAAAAACACTGAATCTACAGCCTGAATGCTGGTTCACACTGTTTATGTCAATTCTAGTCAAACGTCCGAACAGGAAAATGTAAACACAGTACACAAAAGCCGCCTTTCCTCTACATCACAAAGAAAGCATTAGCAAACCCATTTAACGACTTAACGTCTTCATTCACTTATTATATTCTCATAAAGCTTTCCTATTTGTTTTTCTGTGGCTCTTATAGATAAATTGACCTCAATGACCTGCAGGTATGATTTACAACAGAACGGCTGTGTTGCAAATAATGCACTATAATACACTTATATTTATATATCAAGATTATCTACTATATACTAATCTACTACTATATATCAAGCATATCAAGATTATCTACTACATGTGCCAAAATATGCAGTGCAAAACACTGTGTGAAATATTTTATTCCATAATGCAATGACCATTATTATAATAACTGGAAGACACTTGCTGAATGAAACATGCAAAGTAATTATTGAGGCCATTTACAATAGTAACTATTATTATAATAATTTATGATTTGCATTTTCTTTAGTAAAAACTAAATAACAAAAACCCCAAACACCTTGGTAAACACATCATTTTCAGAAAATGTACAAATAATTTAAGTTCTAGAAATTACAAACTGTGACGTAATATAGTAAAAAGTAAAACCCACATTAAACACCTCATTAAATGCCAAAATTGTAAAAAGTAAAAAAAAAAAAAAAAAACCTTAATCTTAGAAATTACATAGCAACACCCTTGCAACCAACCAAAATACCACCAAAAACACTAAAAACAACATAGCAACACCTTGGTCTAGAATACCACCTAGAATACTATAAAAACTGCAGAGCAACATTGTAAACAGTGAAAAATGCATAAACACATTAAAACTGCATAGCAACACCTTGGCAACCACCCAGAATACTACAGAAACTGCACAGCAACATGGTAAAAGGTGAAAAACACATAAACCATCTTAAAACTGCATAGCAACACCTTGGCAATCACCCAAAATAGCCTAAAAACTTCAAAGCAATATGGTACAAAGTGAAAAATGCATAAAACACCTTAAATCTGCATAGAAACACCTTGGCAACCACCCAAAATACCATAAAAACTGCAGAGCAACATGGTAAAAAGTAAAAGACACAACAAACACCTTGAATCTCCATAGAAACACCTTGGCAACCACCCAAAATACCACAGAAACTGCAGAGCAGCATAGTAAAAAGTAAAAAACACAACAAACACCTTAAATCTGCATAGAAACATCTTGGCAACCACCTAAAATACCACAGAAACTGCAGAGCAACATGGTAAAAAGTAAAAAAACGCAACAAATACCTTAAATCTGCCAAGAAACACCTTGGCAACCACCCAAAATACCACAGAAACTGCAGAGCAATATGGTAAAATGCATAAAACGCCTAAAAAATGGAATAGCAACACATTGCCAACCTCTCAGGATACCCTAGAAACTGTGGAGCAACATGTTAAAAAGTAAAAAATGCATTAAACACCTTAAATCTGCATAGCAAAACCTTGGCAACCACCCAAAATACCCTAGAAACTGCAGAGTGACATGGTAAAAAGTAAAAAACACATAAAATACCTTAAAACGGCATGGTAACATGGTAAATGCATAAAATGCATAAAAAAATGGCATAGCAACACCTCGGTAACCGCCCACAATACCCTATAAACTGCAGAGCAACATAGTAAAAAGTTAAAAACATAACAAACACCTTAAATCTGCATAGCAACACCTTGGCAACCACCCAAAATACCATAGAAACTGCAGAGCAATATGGTAAAATGCATAAAATGCATAGAAAATGGCATAGCAACACATTTGCAACCTCTCAAGATACCATAAAAACTGCAGAGCAACATGGTACAAAGTGAAAAACACATAAAACACCTTAAAACTGGCGTAGCAACACATTGGCATAGCAACACATTGGCAACCTCTCAAGATACCCTAGAAACTGCAGAGCAACATGGTAAAATGCATAAAATGCCTTAAAAACGGCATAGCAACACCTTGGCAACCTCTCAGGATACCATAGAAACTGCAGAGCGGCATGGTACAAAGTGAAAAACACATAAAACACCTTAAAACTGGCGTAGCAACACATTGGCAACCTCTCAGGATACCCTAGAAACTGCAGAGCAACATGGTAAAATGTATAAAATGCCTTAAAAACGGCATAGCAACACCTTGGCAACCTCTCAGGATACCCTAGAAACTGCAGAGCAACATGGTAAAAAGTAAAAAACACAACAAACACCTTAAATATGCATAGAAACACCTTGGCAACCACCCAAAATACCACAGAAACTGCAGAGCAACATGATAAAATGCATAAAAAAATGGCATAGCAACACATTGGCAACCACCCAAAATATCCTAAAAACTGCAAAGCAACATGGCACAAAGTCAAAAACACATAAAACACAATAAAACTGCATAGCAACACCTTGGCAACCACCTAAAATACCATAGAAACTGCATATCAACATGGTAAAAAGTGGAAAAAACCCACACAAAATTACTTAAAATTGCATAGCAAATACTTGGTAACCTCTCAGAATATCCTAGAAACTGCAGAGCAACATGCTAAAAAGTAAAAAAATGCATAAAACACCTTAAAACTTCATAGCAACACTTTTGCAATCACCCAAAATACCCCAAGAAATGCATAGCAATATGGCAAAAAGGGAAAAACGCATAAAACTCCATAGCAACACCTTGGTAACTCCTCAGAATGCCACAGAAACTGCAGAGCAACATGGTAAAATATAGAAAACACATAAAACACTGCATACTGCATAGCAACACCTTGACAACCACCCAGAATATCCTAAAACCAGCAGAGCAACATGGTAAAAAGTAAAAAAATGCAATGACAACATACTAAAATTACAAATTGTTCATATTCCTGTTTTTTAATGGGGTTTTTTAGAAGAAAGTACAAAAGAAATCACTTTATTTTAACAACTTATAAATGTATAGTTTAGAAAAAGAAGTGAGGGACAAATACAAAATACACTAACTCTAGCCTCATCCACCTTTCTATGCTCTTACAAATGAGGGAAACATAATAAAGAGACATGCAAATGACAGAATGACAGAAACTTTCCCCTAATTTACAGATCATGCAAATATATAACATATTATTATGTTAATACCAGGGTCAAAACTAGCAATGCAATATCATGACAATAAAAATCGCTATACAGAATATTATGAATCATCTCCTGGGAAACGTTTAAATCTTCCTGTGAAGTTTTTGGATTACATCACAAAGAGATGTTTCAGTAAGACTGACATCAGAACAGATCTGTCCATCAAAATACTCTGACAAACTGACCAGTCAGCATGAGCAGGGAACCCTGGCTAAGAGCCTGAAGAGCTTCGTTATAATCAATGACTGGCCAGCGCCGGAGGGAGTGATTTCTGTCTAATCAGGGGTCAGCGGTTCAGTCCGACTCCCCTCTGATTCCCACACAATCACAGTTAAGCCCTGATCAGCTTCACTGACTAGTCTCTTGAGCTCCTGGTCTGTAGCATTGGTGAGAAGCTGCCCTTTAGCCCTGACTTAAGATCAGTCTAAGAAGATCTTTCTGGACTCTCAAGGTATAGATTTATCAAAGCTCTTAATACGGTTTCCTCCACACTGACCTTCTCTCTTTTACGTTGTTCTTATCAAATGAACCCTCTAAGGGACTCTGAAATGTCAGGGTCAAAGTTCAAAGCAATAGGAAACGTATAGAGAAAAGTGTTCGCTAAAACGGCAGTATTAAGAAGATCAGTCGTTACAAGAAACGTGGGCAAAACCAAAACAGGTTAAAGTGCTCGATCATATTGCACAATGTTTCCATCTAACAGGTAGAGCTGCAGCTCGTCATATTAATGGAGTGTGTTCTCTAGTTAACTGGTAAACTGGTTACCTCACCTGAATATGTAAGTAGATTTGTGTTGGATGTTATCTTTGGAATGGAATATTGATATTTAATTTGTAAACATCATACTTTTTCTCTTATGTCAGTTATTGTCATAAAACTAGCAAGCTAAGCCAGTAGTAGCACTGACTGTGTCGAGTAAACATGGCTAAAGATGCGAAAAACAGACAAACCGAATCAATTGAGTGAGTCATTTATGCTGAATCCGCTCCTTTGAATGATTCACAATCCGTGCTTCGAGTCTAAAATTATCTGCAACTTCAAAATGATAGTTCTGAAATGATGGAACTATCGTGAATCATTTGATTTATTCGGGACTTCAGAGTGTGTATCACAAATAATTTGATTCAGTCGGGACTTTGGAGCACGTATCGCGAATCATTTGATTCATTCGGTGTGAGTTTGCGAATCATTTGATTCATTCGGTGTGAGTTCGCCGGTCATTTGATTCATTCGGTGTGAGTTCGTGAATCATTTGATTCATTCGGTGTGAGTTTGCGAATCATTTGATTCATTCGGTGTGAGTTCGCGGATCATTTGATTCATTCGGTGTGAGTTCGCAGATCATTTGATTCATTCGGTGTGAGTTCGCAGATCATTTGATTCATTCGGTGTGAGTTCGCGGATCATTTTATTCATTCGGTGTGAGTTCACGGATCATTTGATTCATTCGGTGTGAGTTCGCGGATCATTTGATTCATTCGGTGTGAGTTCGCAGATCATTTGATTCATTCGGTGTGAGTTCGCGGATCATTTGATTCATTCGGTGTGAGTTCGCAGATCATTTGATTCATTCGGTGTGAGTTCGCAGATCATTTGATTCATTCGGTGTGAGTTCGCAGATCGTTTGATTCATTCGGTGTGAGTTCGCGGATCATTTGATTCATTCGGTGTGAGTTTGCGGATCGTTTGATTCATTCGGTGTGAGTTCGCAGATCATTTGATTCATTCGGTGTGAGTTCGCGGATCATTTGATTCATTCGGTGTGAGTTCGCGAATCATTTGATTCATTCGGTGTGAGTTCGCGGATCATTTGATTCATTCGGTGTGAGTTCGCGGATCATTTGATTCATTCGGTGTGAGTTCGCAGATCATTTGATTCATTCGGTGTGAGTTCGCGGATCATTTGATTCATTCGGTGTGAGTTCGCAGATCATTTGATTCATTCGGTGTGAGTTCGCAGATCATTTGATTCATTCGGTGTGAGTTCGCAGATCGTTTGATTCATTCGGTGTGAGTTCGCGGATCATTTGATTCATTCGGTGTGAGTTTGCGGATCGTTTGATTCATTCGGTGTGAGTTCGCAGATCATTTGATTCATTCGGTGTGAGTTCGCGGATCATTTGATTCATTCGGTGTGAGTTCGCGAATCATTTGATTCATTCGGTGTGAGTTCGCGGATCATTTGATTCATTCGGTGTGAGTTCGCGGATCATTTGATTCATTCGGTGTGAGTTCGCAGATCATTTGATTCATTCGGTGTGAGTTCGCGGATCATTTGATTCATTCGGTGTGAGTTCGCGAATCATTTGATTCATTCGGTGTGAGTTCGCGAATCATTTGATTCAATCGGGACTTTGGAGCACATATAGCAAATCATTTGATTCATTCGGACTTTATAGGGCCTATCGCAAATAATTTCATTCAGTCGGGACTTCAGAGTGTGTATCACAAATCATTTGATTCACTCGAGACTTCGGAGCATGTATCACAAATAATTTCATTCAATTCGAACTTTGGAGCTGGTTCGCGAATAATTTGTTTCAGATTGCAGCTTTGAAGCACAGATTGTGAATCATTTGATTCAAATTGAGGCTTAATTCTGTGCGAGTTCGCAAATTATTTGATTCAGACAAACTTTGAAGTGTGGATCGCAAATCATTTGATTCAATCAGGACTTCGGAGCACTTATCGTGAATCATTGGATTCACATTCAGGACTTTGGAGCGCGTATCGCGAATCATTTCGCGAATTGAATGATTAGCAATCTGCACTCAGAGTCCCTTAACTGAAATGATGGTACGCAAATCATTTGACTCATTCAGGACTTCTGAGCGTGTATCACGAATCATTTGCTTCATTCGGGACTTTGGAGCACGTATCGCGAATCATTTGATTCATTCGGGACTTCGGTGAATCGTTTTATTTAGATTGGAAGTTTGGAGTGGGTTTGCGAATCATTTCGCGAATTGAATGATTAGGAATAGCGCACCGAATCCCTTATGAAATGATGGTATCGCAAATCATTTGATTCATTCAAGATTTCGGAGTGCATAACGCGAATCATTTGATTCATTTGGGATTTCAAAGTGTATATCGCGAATCATTTGATTCATTCGGGATTTCAAAGTGTATATCGCGAATCATTTGATTCATTAGGGATTTCGGAGCGCAAAACGCAAATCATTTGATTCATTCGGGATTTTGGAGTGCATAACGCGAATCGTTTGATTCATTCGGGATTTTGGAATGCATATCGCTAATCATTTGATTCATTCGGGATTTCAAAGTGTATATCACAAATCATTTGATTCATTAGGGACTTCGGAGTGCATAACGTGAATCATTTGAATCATTCGGGATTTCGGAGTGCATAACGTGAATCATTTGATTCATTCGGGATTTTGGAGTGCATAACGCGAATCATTTGATTCATTCGGGATTTTGGAATGCATATCGCTAATCATTTGATTCATTCGGGATTTCAAAGTGTATATCACAAATCATTTGATTCATTAGGGACTTCGGAGTGCATAACGTGAATCATTTGAATCATTCGGGATTTCGGAGTGCATAACGCGAATCATTTGATTCAATCGGGATTTCAAAGTGCATATCGCGAATCATTTGATTCATTAGGGACTTCGGAGCGCAAATCGTGAATCATTTGATTCATTCGGGATTTTGGTGTGTATATCGCGAATCATTTGATTCATTCGGGATTTCAAAGTGCATATCGCAAATCATTTGATTCATTAGGGACTTCAAAGCGCATATCGCGAATCATTTGATTCATTAGGGATTTCAAAGTGCATATCGCAAATCATTTGATTCATTCGGGATTTTAAAGTGTATATCACGAATCATTTGATTCATTAGGGACTTCGGAGTGCATAACGCGAATCATTTGATTCAATCGGGATTTCAAAGTGCATATCGCGAATCATTTGATTCATTAGGGACTTCGGAGCGCAAATCGTGAATCATTTGATTCATTCTGGATTTTGGTGTGTATATCGCGAATCATTTGATTCATTCGGGATTTCAAAGTGCATATCGCAAATCATTTGATTCATTCGGGATTTCAGAGCGCATATCGCAAATCATTTGATTCATTCGGGATTTCAGAGCGCATATCGCAAATCATTTGATTCATTCGGGATTTCAGAGCGCATATCGCGAATCATTTGATTCATTCGGGATTTCAAAGTGCATATCGCAAATCATTTGATTCATTCGGGATTTCAGAGCGCATATCGCAAATCATTTGATTCATTAGGGACTTCGGAGCGCAAATCGTGAATCATTTGATTCATTCGGGATTTTGGTGTGCATATCGCAAATCATTTGATTCATTCGGGATTTCAGAGCGCATATCGCAAATCATTTGATTCATTCGGGATTTCAGAGCGCATATCGCAAATCATTTGATTCATTCGGGATTTCAAAGTGCATATCGCAAATCATTTGATTCATTCGGGATTTCAGAGCGCATATCGCGAATCATTTGATTCATTCGGGATTTCAGAGCGCATATCGCGAATCATTTGATTCATTCGGGATTTCAGAGCACATATCGCGAATCATTTGATTCATTCGGGATTTCAGAGCGCATATCGCGAATCATTTGATTCATTCGGGATTTCAGAGCGCATATCGCAAATCATTTGATTCATTCGGGATTTCAGAGCGCATATCGCGAATCATTTGATTCATTCGGGATTTCAAAGTGCATATCGCAAATCATTTGATTCATTCGGGATTTCAGAGCGCATATCGCAAATCATTTGATTCATTAGGGACTTCGGAGCGCAAATCGTGAATCATTTGATTCATTCGGGATTTCAGAGCGCATATCGCAAATCATTTGATTCATTCGGGATTTCAGAGCGCATATCGCAAATCATTTGATTCATTCGGGATTTCAGAGCGCATATCGCAAATCATTTGATTCATTCGGGATTTCAAAGTGCATATCGCAAATCATTTGATTCATTCGGGATTTCAGAGCGCATATCGCGAATCATTTGATTCATTCGGGATTTCAAAGTGCATATCGCAAATCATTTGATTCATTAGGGACTTCGGAGCGCAAATCGTGAATCATTTGATTCATTCGGGATTTTGGTGTGCATATCGCAAATCATTTGATTCATTCGGGATTTCAGAGCGCATATCGCAAATCATTTGATTCATTCGGGATTTCAGAGCGCATATCGCGAATCATTTGATTCATTCGGGATTTCAAAGTGCATATCGCAAATCATTTGATTCATTCGGGATTTCAAAGTGCATATCGCAAATCATTTGATTCATTAGGGACTTCGGAGCGCAAATCGTGAATCATTTGATTCATTCGGGATTTCAGAGCACATATCGCAAATCATTTGATTCATTCGGGATTTTGGTGTGTATATCGCGAATCATTTGATTCATTCGGGATTTTGGTGTGTATATCGCGAATCATTTGATTCATTCGGGATTTTGGTGTGTATATCGCGAATCATTTGATTCATTCGGGATTTTGGTGTGTATATCGCAAATCATTTGATTCATTCGGGATTTTGGAGTGTATATCGTGAATCATTTGATTCATTAAGGACTTCGGAGCGCAAATCGCGAATCATTTGATTCAAATCGGAACTTTGAGGCACAGATTGCCAATCATTTGATTCAAATTGAGACTCAATTGAGATTCAAACCATGGTTACTTTGTGGTTACCATGATTTAACTATAGAAACTATAGAAACTAGTAACTAGTAACCCTGCTGAGAAAACCAGCTAAAACCAGCCTACACTGGTTGGCTTGTCTTAGCTGGTTTTAGCTGGTGGTTTCCCAGCCTGACCAGCTAAGACCAGCCTGGCAAGGCTGGAAAAGTGGCCAAAACCCCTCTAAAACCAGCCTGCTGACCAGCTTAAACCAGGCTGGTTGACCAGCTAAAACCAGCTAACCAGCCTAGGCTGGTTTTAGCTGTTTTTTCACCAGGGAAGGGATGTGTTTGCCAGGTTAAAACAAAAACAAATACATTTACACCTGAGGTCACATAGGATGAATATGAATATAGAAATGCCGTTTTTTTATCTTTATAAAAAGTAAAACCACTCATAACACTTTGACAAATGCATAACAACACCCTGGCAACCACCTACAACACCCTACAGCCATTCATATGTTCAGAAAATGTACAAATCCAATGTCTTTAAGCCTATTTTTTCCACAGCTCACTGCTGCCCTCTATACACAGGTGAGGAAACTACAGTATGTGGATTGCTGAAGTTTTGACAGTTTCTTTAAAGTTTAAACTTAATCAAAATCTATTAAATTAAAATAAATCAAGTAAAAACACACAGCACATTTATTGGGGTATTCTAGTGACTACTGCAGGTTTTCTTTTTATTGTTAATCCATCCCAGGTGTTCAACTTCACATTTTCAGACAGGAAATGATATCACGTATGCACCTGGAGCCCGTCTCGGTCCAACTTGCCATCAGCGCAGTTTCTTTCACCCTACTAACATGATTAATCCAGTTACTTCTCTGCACAGATGCGGCCGTGTAATTATTTGTTTAAAGATATAAACGAGCCGAAAGGCCCTGGAGTGCTGTGTACATTAAAACTACATAAAACACAGTGACAGATGTGTATAAAACATCCTCTAATGCGCTAAAGCCAGGTGTCCCGAGTAAATGGGCCACTGCGGATGTCTCCGTGTTAAAGCAAACAGTCCAGCTTGTGTACGCCTGCTATCTTTAATGTAATTATATGTGACACTCAAAGCAGGTCACGATTGGATTCTGGGCGCATCCTGTTTTCTGGGTTCTTCTGCACGTTTTCTCAATGAAACCAGTGCGTTTTTGGCATCCAGTCTGAAGACTACAGATAGGACGAGAGAATATCCTCAATGCATAACCCTGTGTGCATCTGTCAGAGAGAAGAAGAGAAGAAAAACACTCTTTCGTGCTCACCTTTTTCACGTTCACGATCTTTACTCTTTTAAGTAAATGCTTCTGGAGCCTAAAGCACAATGAATAATCAAAAAGCATGAATAAACTGAATAATAACACTCTTTCTTACAGATTAATCATGCAATCTGAATGATTAATTAAATGCATATGCATGCAACTCTCTTTAAGTTCAAAAGTGCACGAGCATTTGTTAAAATGACTTTGCATTTGTCTGATTTATTGCAAAATTGTATTTAAAATTTTAAATTATATTATAGGCATAACAATTTATTATCAGAACAGTTTGCACTTGCTACAAATCATCAGTAATCAAAAATACTACTTCAATTTACACCTTAATATGTTTAAAATTATTCAAAAATTATTGAATGGAGAAAAAAAATCCCTGATTTCTCTCAAACATCATTAAACTAGCAATTGTACATTTCTATACATCCGTTTTCTAATTTTTAAAGACTTAAACCAGGGAACTCAATTCTATTGCACCATCTAGTGGTCAAGTAGGCTATATACACTGCAACGGCCTCCTATTGGTTTTACTAGAATGTTTTTAAATCTATTAATTTCAGCGATTCATAACCGAGGTACAAATGGGAAAAAAGTGGAGAAAAAAATATATAAATAATAATAATAATAAATTGGAATAAAATATTTAAAAGTAAAATCAAAAACATAAATGTACGTAACAAAATTCATAATATAAATAATAATTATTATAATATAAAAAATTACAATTATTATTATCTCAATAACCAGTCAAAAGTTTTTGAACAGTCATATTTTTTATGTTTTTAATGTCTCTTCTGCTCACAAAGCCTGCATTTATTTGATCCAAAACACAGCAAAAGCAGTAATGTTGTGAAATATTTTTACTTTTTAGAATAACTGCTTTCTATGTGAATATATATTAAAATGTAATTTACTTCTATGATCAAAGATGAATTTTCAGCATCATTCCAGTCTTCAGTGTCACATGATCCTTCAGAATCATTCTAATATTCTGATTTGCTGTAAAAAAAAATATTATTATTATTAATAATATTTAAAACAGTTGAGTTTTTTGGGTTCTTTGATGAATAAAAATTATAGAAATTAATACTTTTTATTTAGCAAGGATGCTTTGCATATATAATATTACAAAATATTGCTATTTCAGATAAATGCTGTTTTTCTGAACTTTCTATTCATAAAAAAAAACTGAACTCAGCTGTTTTCAACGTAATGATAATAATAAATGCTTTTTGAGCATCAAATGAGAATATTAGAATGATTTCTGAAGGATCATTTGACACTGAAGACTGGAGTAATTATGCTGAAAATTCAGCTTTGATCACAGAAATAAATTACATTTTAAAATATATTCAAATAGAAAGCAGTTATTTTAAATAGTAAAAATATTTCAGAATTTTACAGTTTTTGCTGTACTTTGGATCAAACAAATGCAGGCTTGGTGAGCAGAAAATACTTAAAAAAAACTTTTAACAGGTCTACACTACAGTCTCTTTTTAAGGAAGCATAATTTGGGCACGGCAAACATTAAAATAAAATATAAACATTTATCTTACCATTTAGATGAGTTGAATATATCTAATGTTTTGATTGACGTATTTCAATGATTGAACGCCACAGGCCTCTCCTCTTACATCCACAGATATTTAAAGTTATAAATATTAAATAATTTAAACGTATTACTTTATGATGAGCAGACATTCTAAACACAAAGACTTTTTAATATCTTCAGTAATTTATCAGTGTTTTATTATAGCATCGTTGATTTCACATTTACCCACTTTTACAAGTCTCTGAAATAGTGAACGGTGATTGGTTACGGCGCTTGTCAATCAATACTGTGAACGCGGTTGAGTCTTAAAATATTAATAATAACACACAACAAAAATATAAAGCTATACATATATTAAGGTGAAGAACAAATAAAAGAACAAATTTAAGAAAAATAAAAACAATACAGCGTTTCATCACGTGACATCTGTTACTTTTCTCAGCGCTGGTGAGAATGAACCAATCACAGTCGAATGCAAGACTAATCGTTCAGCGCCCCCTGCAGGAACAACGACTTTCCGCGACTCGTAGCCGTTTGTAGTTTATCTCTAAAGTTTTTAAGGTATAAAACTGATTTTGATGGCGCCTAATTGCGTGGACATCGTTGTTTACACTTTTTTAACGTTGTAACCTCATTTAGTTTCAGCGTAAAGCGGATGTTGTACGAAGAGGAAATGACAACAGATCAAGGAAGTTTCTCAATTTCGGAAAAAACACAAGAAACCATTAATGAGTGAAGACTTCGGGAGACCTGAGTGTGTTTGTGAGGGATAGAAACGGTGAAAACGGATCATGTGTGATGTGACGCGGGACACACCGGTTCGGAAGCTCCGGTTCTCCGCGCTGAGAGCCCTGTCCGACCTGCTGGACCCGCAGGACACCTGGAGGAGCGTCATGATGGACATCAACAAACCCTCCGGAGAACCGCGATACTCTCAGCAACACATCAGGTGACTCACACTCATCCATATATTACAGAAAAATAAATAAATATAAATAGGCTCAGTTTTGTTTTTATATATATTTTTATCTTATTTATTATTTATTTTAAATATATTTTTTGTTGCCATTGTAATTTTAATTTGTTTTAATACTTCTGTTAGTCCATGTATTTCAATAATTAGTTTCAAAAAGTGAAACTTGTATGTTATATTAGTTCACTACACACAAAGTGAAACATTTCAAGCCTTTATTTGTTTTCAATTTTAATGATTATGGATTAAAGACAAAAAAAAAAATCCAGTATTTCACAAAATTAGAATATCATGACAAAGTTCAACATTGTAGGCTCTCTGTGTCCTGATCTAGTCAGATAATTAATGCAAAACACCTGCAAAGGTTTCCTCAGCCTTTAAATTGTCTGAGTCTGGCTTAGTAGGCTTCAGAATCATTGTGCAGAAGACCATCATTGACAGCCTCCATAAGGAGGAAAAGTCTCAAAAGGCAGTTGGAATGAAGCTGGATGCTCACAGAGTGCAGTATACAGAGTGTTAAGACGAAGGGAAAAATGTGGCCGGAAAAGGTGCACAAGTGACAGGGATGACCGTAGCCTTGTTTGTCAAGCAAGAGCATTTCAGAAATCTGGGGGAGCTTCATAAGGAGTGGACTGAGGCTGGTGTCAGTGCATCAAGAACCACTACATACAGACTCTGCATGATATGAGCTACAGCTGGAGAACTCACTCCTGAACCAAAAACAATGTCAGAAGCGTCTGTGCTGGGCTATGGAGAAAAACTACTGGTTTCAGATGAAAGCAAATTTTGCATTTCATTTGGAAATCAAGGTCCCAGAGTCTGGAAGTAGACTGGAGAGGCACAAAAGTCAAGCTGCTGAAAGTCCAGTGTGAAGTTTCCACAGTCAGTGATGGTTTGGGGAGCATGTCATCTGCTGCTGTGGCTCCATTGTCTTTTATCAAGTCCACAGTCAACACAGCTGTCTACCAGGACATTTTAGAGCACTTCATGCTTTCTGTTGCCGACAAGCTTTTTGGAGATGATGATTTTATTTTCCAGCAGGATTTGGCACCTGCCCACGAAGCCAAAACTACCAGTAGCTGTTTTAATAGCCATGGAATAACTGTACTTGATTGGCCGCAAACTGGCCTGACTTAAACCCCATTGAAAATCTCTGGGGTATTGTCAAAAGGAAGATGAGGGAACAGAGACCCTGAAATACAGACGAGCTGAAGGCCAATATCAAATCAGCTTGGGCTCCATAACACCTCAACTGTGTCAAAGGCTGATCGCCGCCTTGATGCTGGAATTAGTGCAAAAGGAGGCCCAACAAAGTACTGAGGACATAATACACTACATTAACACACTTTCAGAAGCCAACGTGTGTTTAAGATCCTTTTATTGGTCACATGAAATATTCTAATTTTGTGAAATACTGGATTTTTTTTTTTGTCTTTAATCCATAATCATCAAAATTGCAACAAATAAAGGCTTGAAATATTTCAGTTTGTGTGTAGTGAACTTATATAACATAAAAGTTTCACTTTTTGAAACAAATTATTGAAATAAATAGACTTTCCCTCGATATTCAAATTTTTTGTCACATACCTGTATATACTACTGTAGTATTTATTAATTAGCTTTTGAATTAGGTTTTAGTTTTATATTAGATTATGTTTTTGTAGTTTTATTTTTAATTAGTTCTTATTTCATTATTGTTGGTTAGTCTCTCTCTCTCTTTATAATGTATTTTATGTATGTATTTAATAAAACATATATTCAGCATATTTTCATAAAACTTATTTTTATTGCTATTTTTACAAATATTTAAAAAAAAGTTCAGTTTTAGTCATTTTAGTACCCAAAATTGAAAATGTCATTTTATTTTCATTTATGTTTAACTATTATTTTATTTAATCCCGAAATAGATCATAGATACTAGTTTTAATTTTAGTTTTAATTAACAGTGACAGCGCTGGTCAGAACTCATCTCTACAATGCAGGGTTGTTTTGTGTGTTTGTTAGGTTGTTTTAGATGGTGACTAGAGTATTCTGCATGGTTTCTAGTCTGCTTACTGTCTTCCTGTGTCTGTCTTCAGGAGGTTTGAAGCGGTGGTCTTGCAAGGAAAGAGTCCCACGATGGAGATGCTGTTCGACTGGGGAACCACGAACTGCACAGTTGGAGATCTGGTGGAGATTCTGCTCCGTCATCAGCTGTTCGCCGCCGTCAGCGTCCTGCTTCCCGATCATGAGATCCGCCACAGCAGCTCAGGTCCTCCAGCTGAACATCACTTCAGCACACAATCTGACTAGCGTCTGTCATTCTCAACATCTCATCCGTGTTTGTCTCCAGGCTCAAGCGTGTCTGTCGGCTCACTGCGGTGTGAAGCAGCGGTGTCTCCGTCAGCGGCGTGTCTGCAGGCGTGTGTTTATTCTGAGGTCACCAAACCTGTAGATGACATGATCAAACCCGTTCAGAAAGAGACGCTCGTGATGGAGCCGGACAGCAGCAGCGGACCTGAGGAGAACACCTGGAGCGACACTGAAGGTCCGTTACTGTCACCTGAGACACAACGTCAGTGATGGACACTAGGGGCGAATTACAAACAGCTTTTTTGTGCCTTTCAGGGTAGGGCTGGGTGATATGGCAAAAATGTAATCTCGATAATTTTTTCCCCATATGTGACCCTGGACCACAAAACCAGTCTTAAGTCGCTGGGGTATATTTGTAGCAATAGCCAAAAATACATAGTATGGGTCAAAATTATTGATTTTTCTTTTATGCCAAAAATCATTCAGTGTTGTTTTCGTCAACGATGACGATGACGAAATCATTTCGTTGACGCCACTTTTTTTCATGACGATAACGAGACGATGACGAGATAAAAATGGCTCGTTGATGACTAAAACATGACGAGACGTGTGTGAGTTTTCGTTGACGAGACGAGAATAGACGAAAATGTTAGTGGGTGGTCCGTCAGACGTTTGAAATGCATGACATTTCTGCTTATTGTGCATGCCAATCATAACCTAAAACGTATCTGCCGCTATGGCAAGCCGTTTTAGCATTAAATACTCTTTGCTATACTAGTATGGCAAGCCGTTTTAGCATTCCATCCTTGTTTGTCTTTTATGTTCTAAAACATTCCTTCATTATTATAATTATTGGTGAAAATAGTCGATCCGGAAGCTCACATTGTGTTGAACTATAGATCTGCTATTTTCAGAACTTATAAGTGACACTACCCAACAGCAAAATACTTACTAACCTACATTAATTTGTTAAAAGACTACTTTTTCCCCTTTTTTGACTAAAACTAGACTAAAACCTTTTTGACTTTTCGTCGACTAAAATTGGACTAAAACTATCACATATGGAAGTGACTAAAATTTGACTAAAACTAATAAGCATTTTAGTCCAAAAGACTAAGACTAAGACTAAATCTAAGATGGTTGTCAAAAACAACACTGAAATCATTAGGAAATTAAGTAAAGATCATGTTCCATGAAGATTTTTTGTAAAATTCCTACTGTAAACCTATCAAAATGTAATTTTTGATTAGTAATATGCATTGTTAAGAACTTAATTTGGACAACTTTAAAGGTGATTTTCTCAGTATTTTGATTTTTTGCACCCGCAGATTCCAGATTTTCAAATAGATGTATCTCGGTCAAATATTGTCATAACAAACCATACATCAATAGAAAGCTTATTTATTGAGCTTTCATATGATGTATACATCTCAGTTTTGTAAAATTTAACCTTATGACTGGTTTTGTGGTCCAGGGTCACATATTGAACAATAACGATATATATTTCGATATAAGCTGTTGATGTTGCCAGCTTTAAAATAGTATCCCAACAATGACTAAAGCCACGAAAATGAAAGGGTTCATTAAAGTACATTGTAAAGTATAGTTTATTAACAAAAACAGATTACAGATTTGGCCTTAAAACTTAAAACACCTTACTAAAATAAATTAAAAAAATAAAAGTTGTGGTAAATGAGAGTAAATGTGCAAAATGTAAACCTAAAATGATTGTAAAAACATAATTTGTAACAATTATTTATTATTATTAACACAATTGTTTATTTTCTCTATTATAGGTTGAGCTGTTTAAATTAGAGGCAACCACTGCATTTTGAAACAATCTACAGTATAAATAACAAAAAATTACGACACAGCTCTTTCTTAATCGTATTAAGTGCAGACAATTCAGCCATAATCAAAGTAGGCTACTCTCTAAATATTCAAAGTGCAAATAGAGACCGAATATCATAGCCTACATACTAATAACAGCCTAGATATGTCATGTAGCCTCGTTTGCGTGCATTGGGGGGATTAAAATTGCTTTTGAATGCGCGTGCGTTTTTTGCTTTCGGTTTCAGTTTTAACAATCGCGCCAAACTCTCAGCTGAGCTGAGTCACTTTTCAGATAGTCAAACCACTTATATAATGGAATTCGTGCTACCTTTTTTGTCGACAACTTCAACATCTTTGGATAATAACTCGAGGTTAGTTTCACTTTCGTCGCTGCTTCCACTTTTTTTTTTTTTTTTTTTTGTCGTCCTGGTGTTAAGTTTGCTTCGCAAAGTGCGGTAGGAAATGAACTTTGTACTTTGACGTGCACACGCACACTGCACGCTGATTGGCTGTTGTCGCATATTTCTGCTCTGTGATTGGCTCTTAGATTAATCCATATCGAGCAAAAAATGTCTGGAGCTTATCATCGTTATTAACATAAATTTTATCACGATTCGATATGATATCGTTTATCGGCCCAGCCCTACTTCAGGGGCACTTTGGGAAGGGGACGCCATTTGTAGGGACGTTCCAAACCCTTTCCCTTCTAGAAGTCCGTTAGCGAAGGGAACACTGAAATGATTTCCGTTAGTGATCATGTGATCTTCAGTTAGGAGCTCTTGCGATGCAGTTTAAAGCAAAGTTGGGGTTGATTTTGACTTCACATACAAACCTAAGTAGAACAGGCTGATTCAATTTGTCTTTATATTAATGTAATACAAAATATTTTTTGTCAGTGATAGAAATATTATTTAAGACGGTGGTGTAAGCAAGTTTAAGCATGTTTAGTTTGAAAAAAGTTTAAAGGTGCACTGTGTAATATTTAAGATGATCTCTAGACAGAGGTGCAGTATAATACACATATATGTGACCCTGGAGCACAAAACCAGTCTTAAGTCGCTGGGGTATATTTGTAGCAATAGCCAAAAATACATTGTATGGGTCAAAATTATTGATTTTTCTTTTATGCCAAAAATCATTAGGAAATTAAGTAAAGATCATGTTCCATGAAGATTTTTTGTAAAATTCCTACTATAAATATATCAAAATGTAATTTTTGATTTGTAATATGCATTGTTAAGAACTTAATTTGGACAACTTTGAAGGTTTTTAATTTTCTCAGTATTTTGATTTTTTTGCACCCTCAGATTCCAGATTTTCAAATAGATATATCTCAGCCAAATATTGTCATAACAAACCATACATCAATAGAAAGCTTATTTATCTCAGTTTTGTAAAATTTAACCTTATGACTGGTTTTGTGGTCACATATAGTAACTATGTTTTCAGGGGTGTATAAAGACCTTACTTAATGAACCATTATGTTTTTATTACCTTAGATTTATCAGTTTATATCTACATACACCGCGGGTCGCCCTTATGTTTCTACAGTAGCCCTAAATGGACAAACTGCTCTACAGACCGCGTTTCATCACTGTAGTTCTTGCGAAAAAACACTGTCACAATGATGAACAAGTAACGGTAATATTCACTATAACATTGTTTTATTGAATAGTTAAGTAAATGTATTTCCTTAATTTACGTTTTAAAAGAAATCTCATTATTCGTTGCTGTCTAAAACGCAACATCTTAATCGTCTGTCGGCTAAAGGGAGGGGTGAGCGGCGGACTGTTGCAATTCACAACCTCACCGCTAGATGCCGCAAAAATCTACACACTGCACCTTTAATAGTAAATAAAATAAATATTTAAATTTGAAATTAGAAACATGCTAGCACCTTGTTAATCATGCTAAAAACATGTTAGAAACTTGCTAATCATGCTAGAAACATGTTAGAAACTTGCTAGTCATGCTAGAGACATGCTAGAAACTTGCTAGTCATGCTAGAAACGTTAGAAACATGCTAACAGCTTGCTAATGACATGTTAATAATGCAGTAACATGTAAATCATGCTAGAAACATGCTAGCACCTTGTTAATCATGCTAGAAACATGCTAGAAACTTGCTAGTCATGCTAGAAACGTTAGAAACATGCTAACAACTTGCTAATGACATGTTAATAATGCAAGTAACATGTTAATCATGCTAGAAACATGCTAGCACCTTGTTAATCATGCTAAAAACATGTTAGAAACTTGCTAATCATGCTAGAAACATGCTAGAAACTTGCTAGTCATGCTAGAAACGTTAGAAACATGCTAACAGCTTGCTAATGACATGTTAATAATGCAAGTAACATGTTAATCATGCTAGAAACATGCTAGCACCTTGTTAATCATGCTAAAACATGCTAGAAACTTGCTAATCATGCTAGAAACATGCTAGAAACTTGCTAGTCATGCTAGAAACGTTAGAAACATGCTAACAACTTGCTAATGACATGTTAATAATGCAAGTAACATGTTAATCATGCTAGAAACATGCTAGCACCTTGTTAATCATGCTAAAAACATGCTAGAAACTTGCTAATCATGCTAGAAACATGCTAGAAACTTGCTAGTCATGCTAGAAACGTTAGAAACATGCTAACAGCTTGCTAATGACATGTTAATAATGCAAGTAACATGTTAATCATGCTAGAAACATGCTAGCACCTTGTTAATCATGCTAAAAACATGTTAGAAACTTGCTAATCATGCTAGAAACATTCTAGAAACTTGCTAGTCATGCTAGAAACGTTAGAAACATGCTAACAGCTTGCTAATGACATGGTAATAATGCAAGTAACATGTAAATCATGCTAGAAACATGCTGTTTTGGAAAAATCCCAGGTATTTTGAGTTGTAGGATTATAAAAAAAAAAAGTGCTAATATAAAATTAAATTAAGTAGCCTATATAGAATTGCTAAGCAAAACTATCATAAAAAATTGATTACATTTACTTTCACTCAAGTACAATTGAAAAAGGAGTACTTTTACTGGAGTAATATTGTATTATACGTATCAGTACTTTTACTCAAGTACTTGATTTGTGCACAGCATCAGTTCAGACCGCAGTTACCCATCAGCCTCGTCTCTTGAGCAGGTTTCTACACGTTCACTCACGGCGAGCTGACGGCGATGACGGGCGACTGGGACGATCGGCCGGTGACGGATGGCGGGTGTCGGCTGGGCTCTGGCGGGTTTGGTATTGTGTTCAGAGGCTCTATGGGCGACTCGCTTGTGGCTGTGAAGAAACTCAATGCTGTGAGTCAGCACCGCTATGAAATAATATTTAATTGACTCCAGTTAACTAATAAAGTCAACATGTTTCAGGTGTTTGACACCTATGTTCTGCATTTAAATGAATGTAGACAGTAAATATGATATAAATGAGCTTAGGAAGTGTTTGTTAGCACATAGTAGTCACATTTAATTTCTGATATGTTGTAGTTGGACGACAGCTCGCCTGAAGACCTCAAGACTCAGTTTAATCAAGAGATTCAAACACTCAGGAGGTAAAATATATATTTATAAAAAAAAGTACAAATTTATAATTTACATTGAGATTACATTGTAAAAGTATTATATCATGTTAAATGTCTATAAATGATTAAAAAACTTATGCACTTTAAAAAATACAATATAATATACATAATATACTATATATATATATATATATATATATATATATATATATATATGCATACATATGACTTTTAATTCATCAGTAATAATGTATAATTTACATTGAGATTACATTATAAAAAGTATAGATTGAATATATATTTATAAATAATTTTTTACATTAATATAAAAATCTTAAAAATATTTTAGGCTTCAATATGAATTTGTTGTCTTCATTTAAAGTGTTTTATATACATATACATATTTACATTATCGGTTTAATAAATTGGGGTTTATAAACATAATATATAAAAAGTTTATAAATATTAT
Source organism: Garra rufa (assembly GCF_049309525.1). Lineage (NCBI taxonomy): Eukaryota > Metazoa > Chordata > Actinopteri > Cypriniformes > Cyprinidae > Garra > Garra rufa. Next base: position 2,614,776 of record NC_133385.1, read on the forward strand.
AAAATTAATTATATTTTAGAAAAAGTGTATATATATATATATATGAATAAACCTACAGTGTAAAAATATTTTATATATTTTTTCAACTATATATATATATATATATATATATATATATATATATATATATATATATATATATATATATATATATATATATAACAAATATTTAAACATTTAATATTACATTTTAAATAATATTAAATATATTTGTATTTAATACTAAATAATATAAAATATTTAAAATTTAACACATTTATTATATATATATATATATATATATATTAGTGGTGGGCCGTTATCGGCGTTAACGTGCTGCGTTAACGTGAAATTCTTATCGCGCGATAAAAAAAATATCGCCGTTAATCTATTCTCAAATTTGGGTTGGGAGCTGGGTCTAAACTACGCAAGCTATGATGACTTTCACATTGATAGTTTAACGCGGATGTATACCGAAGACTGTAGTAGAATATGGTCGCGCGTTTAAGTCTCCTCCGCCAAAACACAGACGGGATCGCGTCATCCTCCATTCATAAAAACCGAATCTACTATAGCGAAATGCCACGTAAATTCGTCGTTTTTTGGATTCATAAATCAAATGTTGGTCAGTCACTTAATTCAAATCGCGATATGGACTAGTGTATGTGAAAACTGAAATGCAAAAAGACCGTTTTAATATGAATCCGGTATGTTCCGTTTGCCTAGCTGTATGTATGCATTGCGGAGACGCGCTTTTACTACACGCATACTGAAACACACGTGACGCTCCCGGTAATTTTTGGCATTTGCATCTCACATGAACAGATAAACTCAATCTCCCAAACTGCTGTGAGTGTCACTTATACCGTTTCATTTGAGAAAACTAGCATCATATCATACTGTATGACACAGAAACTTCTCGGCAACCTGTCAAAATAAAAGTACGGTGTAACATGTAATGGGCTGGGTAGGTGTTGACGTTAAAAAACACAATCTAATAGGTAGAAAAAATAATTTCATTGTTAGTTAGTTAGTAAACACAAGTACATCTAATTGAACATAATTTATTTTCATCAACAAATTATCATAGAACAGCTTCATGAGCTTTATGATCCATTCTCAAAGACTTTAAGTCATTATTTGGGTAGCACACATATTCTGAATGCCTTCAGTAGAATAAAAATTAGCCATTTTAATCTAGATTAATCTAGATTAATTCCAAAATTTAATCTAGATTAATCTAGATTAAAAAAATTAATCTATGCCCACCCCTAATATATATATATATATATATATATATAATTTTTTTTAACTTTATATTAAAAGTCCTTTTGTACATTATATTATCAGTTTTCAAAATTAAGGTTTAGAAATATAATATATAAAAAGAGTTTATAAATGTTATTATAAAATTTATTATATTTAATAAAAAAAAAAAAAAAAATATATATATATATATAATTTTTGATAGTGAAGAACAGTGTAAGAAGAAAAAAAAATATATATATATATATATATATATATTCAACTGTATATAACCAATATTTAAATTTGTAATATTACATTTTAAATAATATTAAATATATTAATATTTAACATTAAATATTAAATCAATTAAATATTTAGTATATAACAAATTTATTGTATTATATATATATATATATATAACAAATATTTATTTTAAATTTTTGTAGTAAATATATATTAAAAATGTATTTATTATATCCCTCATTAATACAATAATAAATATATTAAATGCATTATATATATATATATAGCAGTTTTTATATTGATTATATTGATTATGAATATTGTATTACATTATTAAAAAGTAAGGACTCAATAAACTGTATAAGTTACATAAAAAAATAAAGATATATTTGTCTTTACTTTTAGAAGTATAGAAGAAGTGTGGACAAAATCTTCAGCTAAAAGAACAAATGCATGAATCCTTCACAAAGAAAACATAGTGACAAACTTCAAAGATTGTGGACAAATTTTTCATAATAAATGTGTTTTAATTCTTATTTCTATACTCCGCTGTATGTGAGCGTTTCTGTCTTCTCTCAGTCTGAAGCATGAGAATCTGGTGAACATGGTTGGCTTCTCCAGCGACGGCCATCATCTGTGTCTGGTGTATGAGTATATGCCCCACGGATCTCTGCTGGACCGTCTGGCCTGTGCGGATGGAGCGACTCCTCTCTCGTGGCTCAGCAGATGCTCCATCAGCGCAGGAACCGCCAGAGGACTGCAGTACCTGCATCAGAACAACCACATCCACAGAGACGTCAAGAGGTGAGCAGAAACGGAAAACCAACATCAGACCAAATGTTCCTGCAGCGTCAGAAAGTGGCCTGGTTTCTGTGTCAGACACAAATGTTCTGTAAACAGACTTGTGTTTAGTACGTTTTGAAAACGGGTCACTTACATTCATTTAAAATGTCAAGAAAATGTTGCACGCTTGGTTTTGTTTTCTTAGTAAAAATACTTTATTTAAGCAATAAGGTACGAGAGGCCGTGCTGTATCATGAATAAATCACGGCCTCAAGTACCTTATTGCTTTTATAAAACGGTTACCACACAATAAAAATATTAAAATCAAAAATATATATTAATTTATATATATTAAGTTGTACGTTTTCATAAAGTAAAATCATTAACTGTCTTCCGCTGTAAAAAGTAGTCCCTAACTGCTGCAGGTGTGTTTATGTTGCTAAGGGTGGTTGCTAAGGGGGTTCAATGATACACAAAACCGTTGAGTGAAGCGGTCATAGCAGTGCCGTATCATGAATACGACACAGCTGCTGACCAATCAGAATTGAGGAATGGAACTAACCGTTTTATAAAATATGTTTAATAATATATTGATGTTTTTAGGCTTGATAAATGTTTAACCCTTTAAATTTTTTTATATAATATATAATATATGTATAATAATTTTCGAAATAGATTTATATATATATATTTATAAAACCAGTGTATGTTTTTGTTTTGATTTTGTTTTGATTTCTTGTGAATTATGTGTATAGTTACAGTTTGCAATGTTGCATTAACCGTTCAATTCACTAATTGTTTGCAATATGCTTAGATTAGGTTTTTAAAAATCCTTTTAAATTTTTTTTTTCAATATATATTTATAAAACAGGAATTTTAACATTTGACACTTATGTAAATGTCAATATATTGTCAATATATATGTTGTAGGGCTGTGCGATTAATTGAAATCGTATCGAAATCGCGATGTGAACATGCACGATTTCTAAATCGCCTTACAGCACGATTTTTTGCACGCTCTCGACTGACTTTCCCGCAGCATGCTATTTGAACCGATCACAAGGCAGCGCTCCTAAACAGAGCAAGAACATGCCAACGTTCATGTTTGAAACCAGAAATGGTCACGCTGGTTTTCTTAGCAGAAAGCAGCTAGACTCTGCCAGTGTTCTAATTGTTTTTATGTGGGACACTGTGGTCTGGGTTGTTGTTTTTTCAAACATATGCACACACATTCTTACTTTTTGCCATAGGTCTGTTCTAAAGACATTTTGTTCTACATTTACTAGGCAGGGCTGGAAATTGTGAACGCTTTGGTCGCATATGCTCCCAAAATTTAATCTGCGTGACTTGAAATTATATTTGGGAGCATTCGTGCGAGTGCGAGAAACTGTTGTGGTCCGACTTAGTTTCCTTTCTAGCCTAACTACTGCACAGACTGCTGTGAGCTGATGCAGTGACAGGTTCGCCATTCTCTCTTTCGATTGTGAGAAATAAAAGGTCTCCACAAACCGCTTTTGAAGAAATATAATATATTTCGTGCTGTAGCGTACCTTCTGTCAGATACAATTCTGGCGCCTCCGTGTCCATATACGTTACTCAAATTCAAATGGTTTTGTTAAAATAATCTCTTTTATTGTAGAAAGCACGCTTAGTGCCGTTGAGAGTCTCGCACGATCGTTAAAACGAAACCAAAAGTAAAACACGGACGCGCATTCAAAAGCAATTTTAATATCCTGCGTTTAGAAAGCCACTCCTCAATGCGCGCAAATTAGGCTACATAACATATCTAGGCTGTTATTAGTATGTGGGCTATAATAAGTTGTGTAGTTGTCTATAGTTCTGTATCATGCTTGAAAAATTCGGTCTCTATTTGCACTTTGAATACTGAAAGAGTAGCCTACTTTGATCATGTGCTTGTAAAACATCTGCAGTCAGAATCAGCCATGAAGAATCAAGATCAGTGCATTACTAAAAAGAAATTGGGTGCGCCTACATTTTTTTTTTTTTTTTTTTGGTGCTCTAACTTTTTTTCACCTGCTAGGTGATTTTTTTTCCCGCCTTCTGTTTTAGAGACATGTTACAGGCCTTTGATAAAGATCTAATTGTTTTCCTTTAAAAATGTTTTAGATTCACACTGTAAAACATGTCTGTGTCAAAATCGTGATTAAAATCGAAATCGCAATACTGTTCAAGAAAATCGTGATCGGTTTCTTTTGTCCATATCACACAGCCCTATTATGTAGTATATTATTTTTACTTAAAAATAATTATACATATATGTGTATATATAGTTATTTATTTATTTCGTAGGTTTTTAATATTCATAAAAGCAAAAGTGTACATAAAATTGACACTTGAAAGCTTTATTTCTTTTGAAAGATTTTAATGCTTATGTCAGTTTAGTTTTGGGTGTCTTACAAAAAAGTTAAACTCACAAATTATATATATATATATATATATATATATATGTATGTATGTATGTATATATGTATATATGTGTGTGTGTGTGTGTGTATATATGTGTGTGTGTGTGTGTGTATGTGTGTGTGTGTGTGTGTGTATATAAATATAAAATATATTATATTATATAGTTAATAATAATTAATATACTTCATTTAACCATTATATTTAAAGTTGTACTTAAAATTAATTTTAATTTTATAGTTTATAAATAATTTTATTATATAATTTATTTAAATTTTTTATATTCATAAAACCAAAAGTGTATTCTTTTGAAATACAGCTTTTAAAAAAAATAAGTAAATGTGTGTATATATATATATATATATATATATATATATATATATATATATATATATATATATATATACGCAAACTTTAACATCTACAGTCTTAAGATTAATTTTATTGTATTATATTTAGTTAATTATTTAATAGGTGTTTTAAATATTCATAAAACCAAAAGCAGTTTTTCTTTTGATAATTTTGAATTCCTATGTAAATACTAGTTTGGTTGTTCTCTTTTAGTAAAAATACATTATATTGACAATTTTAGGTCTACATGCTTTTGTCCACATTTCTGATCAACCCAGATGTGTCACATGACCCGCTACTCACAGATCTACAAAACATTATTCCTTCTGTTTAACAGCGGGAACATCCTCTTGGATAAAGACTTTGTTCCAAAAATCTCTGACTTCGGTTTGACGCGCGCTTCAGCCAATCAGACGTGCTCCACGGTCATGACGGGGAGGATTGTGGGTACGACAGCCTACATGGCGCCAGAGGCCCTGAGAGGAGAAATCACTCCTAAATCTGACGTCTTCAGCTTCGGCGTGGTTCGTCCTGCTAACGTTTACCAGTTATTTATGTTCAGACGTCTGTACAGGTCAGCAAGTGTTTGTTTATTGTGCAGGTGTTGCTGGAGATCCTGTCTGGTCTTCCTCCGGTGGATGAAAGCCGTGATCCCAAACTGCTGGTCTGTAAACGTTCAGTCAGATCTTCTAAACTCTTCATGTCTATGGCAAGCCGTTTTAGCCTAAAATATACTAAACTTTAGTCGTAAATGCACTTTTACAAGTAACAATTTAATTAGAGAGCTCTATAATTCAATTCCTATTACTAACAATTATGGCAAGCCGTTTTAGCCTAAAATATACTAAGCGTTAGTCGTTGTACAATTTTTTTTTTATAAGTAACAATTTAATTAGAGAGCTCTATAATTCAATTCTTACTAGTAACAATTATGGCAAGCTGTTTTAGCCTAAAATATACTAAGCGTTAGTTGTCGTAAACAAGTAACAATTTAATTAGAGAGCTCTATAATTCAATTCCTATTACTAACAATTATGGCAAGCCGTTTTAGCCTAAGATATACTAAGCGTTAGTTGTCGTAAATGCATTTTTACAAGTAACAATTTAATTAGAGAGCTCTATAATTCAATTCCTATTACTAACAATTATGGCAAGCCGTTTTAGCCTAAAATATACTAAGCGTTAGTTGTCGTAAATGCATTTTACAAGTAACAATTTAATTAGAGAGCTCTATAATTCAATTCCTATTACTAACAATTATGGCAAGCCGTTTTAGCCTAAAATATACTAAGCGTTAGTTGTCGTAAATGCATTTTACAAGTAACAATTTAATTAGAGAGCTCTATAATTCAATTCCTATTACTAACAATTATGGCAAGCCGTTTTAGCCTAAAATGTACTAAACGTTAGTTGTCGTAAATGCATTTTACAAGTAACAATTTAATTAGAGAGCTCTATAAATCAATTCTTACTAGTAACAATTATGGCAAGCCATTTTAGCCTAAAATATACTAAGCGTTAATCGTCGTAAATGCATTTTTACAAGTAACAATTTAATTAGAGAGATCTATAAATCAATTTTTTACTAGTAATAAATATGGCAAGCACGTTTAGCCTAAAATATACTAAGCGTTAGTCGTCTTAAATGCATTTTTACTAGTAACAATTTCAATTACAAAGCTCTATACTTAAATTTTTACTTGTTACAATTACAATTAGCGAGCTTTACAAATACATTTTTACTAGTCATGTCTCCATTGACTATGGCAAGCCATTTTAGCCTAAAATATACTAAGCGCTAATCGTCGTAATTGCATTTTTACTAGTAACAATTCAAATTACAGAGCTCTACAAATTAATTTTTACTAGTCATATGTCTCCATTGACATTTATTTTTAATTACAGAGCTCTACAACATAATTTTTACTAGTAAGAATTACAATTAGAGAGCTCTACAATTGGATTCTTACTTGTAACTATTACAATTAGAGAGCTCTCTAATTTAATTACTAGTAAGAACTGAATTAGAGACCTCTTTAATTCAATTACAGAGCTCTGCAATTAAACATATCTTTAATGTGTTTTTATAAGTAAAAATTAAAGTAGAGCTTTGTAATTGCATTTTTACTAGTAATAATTAAATTAGAGCGCTCTCTAATCAGAATTGTTACTAGTAAAAACTGAATTAGAGAGCTCTCTAATTGAATTTTTACTAATAAAAATGCAATTACAACGAGTAACGCTTAGATTTTAGGCTAAAACGGCTTGCCATATTAGTGTTTTTTTTTAACTAGTAAAAATTTAATTGTAGAGCTCTGTAATTGCATTTTCACTAGTAATAATTAAATTAGAGAGCTCTCTAACCAGAATTGTTACTAGTAAAAACTGAATTTGAGAGCTCTGTGATTGGAATTATTACTAGTTATAATTGATTTAGAGAGCTTTCTAATTGTAATTGTTACTAGTAGAAATTCAGTTGTAGAGCTCTGTAATTAAAAATGAATGGAAGTCAATGGAGACATATGACTAGTAAAAATTGAATTATAGAATTGAATTGCTACTAGTAAAAATGCACTTACGACGAGTAACGCTTAGTATATTTTAGGCTAAAACGGCTTGCCATACACGTTCGTCCCAGAGCGTCTGACCTGTGTGTGTGTGTTTCAGATGGAGATGAAGGACGAGATCGATGATGAGGAGATCTCTCTGGAGGAGTTCATCGATGCGAAGATGGAGGGATGGCGGATGGAGGAGGTGGAGAGGATGTATGACGTGGCGTCTCAGTGTCTCTGTGAGAAGAAAAACAAAAGACCCGCGATCACAGAGGTGTGTTTGTGTGATTTAATCTACTCTCATCGATATTCCCATTAATTTAACTTGAGGATAATAATATTTTACAAATATTTATTAAAGAGAGTGCTTCAGTTCATAAACTAATTTGCTAGTTTTCTAAATACTTAAATTTAACTTAACTTAAATGTATTTTTATTTTAACATTTCAACATTTTATGTATTATTTTATTTTAAAGTGTTTTATAAAATAATTGAAAAATATAAAAAAATTATATATATATATATAAAGATATTTTAGAATTTTTAATATTTATTAAATGTTATGTATACATGTTTAGTTGTATTATGTAATATATAAAAATATGATATAAATATATATACCTAATATATATACTTAATAATTAATATAGTTTATTTTTCATTTTACCTTTATATTTAAAGTTGTACTTAAATTAATTTTAATATATTTTATAAATCATTTTCATTTTTCAATTTTAATAGTTTTTAAAAAATATTCATCAAACAGAAATGTGTATATATATATATAATATAATATGTAATTTTTTTTATACTTAAGTTTAATTTGACTATATTTAATACATAATTGTAATTTATATATATATATATATTTTTTTTTTACTTACTTCCTTTAGTAGTTTTTTTTAATATTCATAAAACCAAAATTGTATTCTTTTAAAATACAGCTTTTTGAAATGTATGAATGTGTGTGTGTGTGTGTATATATATAGTAAGTAATATAGTAAGTAAATAAGTTTCTTTTTACTATAAAACACATAAATCATACACTTACATAATTGTGACACTTGAAAGCTGTATTTCTTTTATATTTGTATTTTTTTTTTAATATGACATCTAAAAAACTGGTATTAAAAATATATTTTAGAATTTTTAATATTTATTAAATGTTATGTATAAATTATTTGTTGTATTATATAATATATACAAATTTAATATTTAAAAATCTAGTTTTTTTTTTTAAGGAAACCAATAAAGTCAGAAAATGTTTTCTAAAATCTTAAAATTAACATTTTCATATCTATATTTATTTGTAAGATTTCAGATTATAATTTATTGCTTATTTTAATTTAATTTTAACATTTCTATATTTTTCATATTATTTATTATATTATTTTATATTAAAGTATTTTATAAAATCATTATAAAAAATATATAAAGATATTTTTAAATTTTTTTAATTTATGTATATTCTCTATATATGTATAAAAAAAATCTTTTTTTGTTTTTTAGGAAGCTATAGTGCTTAATATTTATTAAGTCATAAGTATGTATAAATTTGGTATTTAAAAAAGCCATGAGTATGACTTTTTCTTCTTTTTAATATATATATTTTTCTGAATTGTCAGGTTCTCTCTGAGCTGGAAGATATTCATCACAAACAATCCCAGAGCTCCAGATGAGCCGCTCAGGGTAAATCGATATTTCTCACACATTCCTGTTAAAATTTAGTCATGCATTTTGCAAAACGCTAATATTTCATGACCCAGAATGCCCTGTATGAATCATTTTTTCTGCATTATGTAATAAAAGACAGTCCATTGCAATGATTTAAATACTTTATTTTTTCTCTAAAAAAACAAAGTTGCACATAGACGAGTATCTGAGACGTCCAGACACACACACACACACACACACACACACACACTCGCTACATGAGAAAAACAGTGGTTTGCCGTATGACAGTAGATACTCCGTGTGACCTGTGTTCGTTTTGACCTAAAAGTGATTCAGTCGAGTTTCCATCTTCCCTTTTTAGATTCATCATAATAATGCGTCCTAAGACAAAGACAAAAACACCGTAAAACAAAACAACAGAACAGCATTTGCATAGAAAAATGAGCATCCTGGCACATGGGAACCAAAACAATCATATCAAAAAGATGAGTTTACGTCGTAAAAAAGAAGTTGGATCCATCGGATGTGAGCCGTGATTTGGTCCAAAATAGAAAAATAAAACGATATAAGACACGATAAAAGGAATGGTTTGCGGAGGTCACGTCTTCAGCAGTTAACTACGACCTGATCGTGAGTTTGGCACAGTTTAAAAAGAAAATCACAAAAGCCTCGTACGATATCCTTTAAAGGAGAAGTTCACTTTCAGAATCAAAATCTACAGATGTTTTCAGCTCCTCGTCATCCAAGATGTTCATGTCTTTCTTTCTTCAGTCATGAAGGAATTGTTTCTTGAGGAAAACATTTAAGGATTTCTCTGCATATAGTGGACTTTAATGGTGTAGAATGTAGAAATTTAAAAGAAATTAGAATTAAAATAAATAGAAATAAAATTAGAAAAAAGTTAATTTTTTTTTATTATTATTAGAAATTGGAATTAAAACAATAGAAATTTAGAAACTGGAATTAAAGTGATAGAAATGTAGAAAAATGAAAAAAATTTAATTAGAAATTAGAATGACAAATGTAAAATGAAAAATGTAGAATGCTAGAAATGAAATAAAAAAAAAGGTTACATTTCTAAAAAACAAAATGAAATTAGAATCAAAATTAGAAATTGGAATTAAAGTGATAGGAATGTAGAAATATGGAAAAGAAATTAGAATTAGAGAAATTATAATTAAATGACAAAAATGTAGAAGCTAGAAATGAAATTAGAAAAACATTTACATTTCTAAAAAAATAAATGAATTTAGAATCAAAATTAGGATTTCAATAGAAATGCAGAAATTTTAAATAAAATTAAAATGACAAGAATATAGAAATTAGAAATAAAATGAGAAAAAGTTACATTTAAAAAAATGAAATTAGAAATTGGAATTAAAGTGATAGTAATGTAGAAATATGAAATTTTTTTAATTAGAAATTAGAATTAACATGACAAATGTAGAAACTAGAAAATAATACATTTTAAAAAATAATATATACCTTTTTCAGATTAGAAATGCAAAATTATTTTCATTTTTATATGATCATTATATGATATACGAAACTACATTTTTTTAAAGAAATAAAATAGAATTAAAAAATAGAAATTCCAAAATTGGAAATTAGAATTTAAATGATAGGAATGTGGAAACTAGAAATAAAATAGGAAAATAAAAGATTTAAAAAAATAAATAAAATAAAATTAGAAACAAAATTTGAATTATAGAAATGCAAACATTTGATCATTTTTATATAATAATTATATGATATATAAAGCAAAATTTTTAAAAAGAAATAAAATATAATTAAAAACAAAAAAAGAAATTAGAATTAAAACAATAGAAATGCAGAAATAAGATTAGAAATTAGAATTAAAATGATAGGAATGTAGAAACTAGAAATAAAATAGGAAAGTTTTACACTTTAAAACATAAATTAAATGAGAAATTAGAATCAAAATGATAGAAATGCAGACATTTTTATCATTATTTTGAAGTCGAGATGTTTTTGGACATACCCTAACTGTCTTGAACTGGAATACATAGAGTTCAGGCAGAGCTAGACAAGATGAGCATTTAAGGTTAAAAATATAAATTGTCTTTTTTTTTTTTTTTTTTAAAAACCAAAAACAATTGTATCGCTAGATAAGACTCTTATTCGTCGACTGTGATCGTTTAGAGCTCTTTGAAGCTGCATTAAAACTGCATTTTGGAAGCTCAAACACCATAGAAGGCCACTATATGGAGAGAAATACAGTAATGTTTTCTTCAAAACACTATTTCTTTACAACTGAAGAAAGAAAGGCATACATTTCTTGGATGGCAAGGGGCTGAGTACATTATCTGTACATTTTAGTTCTGGAAGTGAACTTCTTCTCCTTTAATAATTGGTTTATTGGTTTTAAAATCAAAGGACACCTCGTAAACGCACCGCAGAGGTGTTTGTGTCACATTGTGCATAGCTCCACGTCGGTTTCTGCAGGAGATGGTGAGGAATAAATGACGTGGCCTCTGGGATTGGCGCTGGTTTGCTGATGGCGGGTTAATCGTCGGCTTCTTGGCCGTCTCCGGGTCGCCGCGTGATCCTGCGCTCGCCCTTTCTGCCGGGCGGCCCGCGTGGTTTGGCGAACGCCTGCTTGTGCGCGTGCTGCTTGGGATGAACCTCGTCGTACAGGAAGTCCGCCGTCAACTCGTCGCCGTTATCGATCTCCATCTGCGGAGGAAAACACGCTGAGGTTTAGAGGTGGATGTTACAGACGTCATATTAGCTCAGATATTATGACTAAAAATTAACCCTCTGGTGTCACTTTTGGCTAAAAAATACAATTTTGTTTTTTTAAGAATTTTTGATTTCATCGGAATGGTACAAAACAAGGTTTTGCCACTTGCTAGAGAATTAAGATTAAATTAAAAACAAAATTCTAAATTAGAAGTAAAATTATAGGTATGTAGAAATTAGAAATAATTATAAAATTAGAATTAAAATGATAAGAATGTAGAAACTTGAAATAAAATTAGAAAATTATACATTTTAAAAAAGAAAAAGAATTGCATAAAAAATGGAAATTACAATTAAAACAACAGAAATGTAGAAATATGTAATACAATTAGAATTAAAATGATAGAAATGTAGAATTTTGACAAAATAAAATTAGAGTTAAAATAAGTGAAAAAATGTTTAAAAAATTACTTAAAATAATAATTAAAATAAAATTAGAAACAAAAATAGACATTAGAATTAAAATGGTAATTATTAAATAAAATTATTAATAAAATTATACAAGCAGATATAAAATGGTACGAATGTAGAAATTGGAATTAAAATGAGAATCTAGAAAATAGAAATAAAATTAGAAAACAATACATTTAAAAAAGAAAAAGAATTACTAGAAATAAAACTAATATAGAAATTAGAATTAAAACAATAGAAATGTAGAAGTTAGACAAAAAAGTTAAAATTAGAATAAGAACGTAGAAACTAGAAATAAAATAAAAAAACGTTTGAAAAATAAATTACATTAAAAATTTAATAAAATTAGAAACAAAAATAGACATATTTAAAATTAAAACAATAGAAATGTGTAATACAATTAGAATTAAATTGATAGAAATGTAGAAGTTTGAGTTAAAATAAGTATGTAGAAAAAAATGAGAAAAAAATTTACTTAAAACACATAAAATAATAATTAAAATAAAATTAGAAACAAAAATAGACATTAGAATTAAAATGGTAATTATTAAACAAAATTATTAATAAAATTACACAAGCAGATATAAAATGGTACAAATGTAGAAATTGGAATTAAAATGATAAGAATCTAGAAACTAGAAATAAAATAAAACATTAAAAAAATAAAAAAATACATTAGAAACAAATAGACATTATTAAAATTAAAATAATAGAAATGTAGAAATGTGTAACAATTAGAATTAAAGTGCTAGAAATGTAGAGGTTAGATAAAATTAGAAATTAGAATTAAAATAAGAATGTGCAAACTAGAAATAAAATTACAAAATAATGAATTTAAAAATAAATAAAAAATACATTTTAAAAGAGAAATAAAATTAGAAACAAAATAGTAATTAGAATTAAAATGATAGAAATGCAGAAATTAGAAAAAAATATATAAAATTTGAAATTAGAATTAAAATGATAATGTACAAGTTAGACAAAAAATATAAAATTAGAAATTTGAATTAAAATAAGAATGTAGAAACTAAACAAAATTATAAAACATGTTTTAAAAAAATTACATAAATTAAATTAGAAACAAAAATAGACAATTAAAATGATAATGTAGAAATTATTAATACAATTATAAAATGAAATTCGAAAATTATAAGTTAGAATTAAAATGATAAGAATCTAGAAACTAGAAATAAAATAATAAATTTCAAGTAATAAAGAAAAAGAATTACATAAAGAAATAAAACTAAAAAAGAAATTAGAATTAAAATAATGTAGAAATTAGAAAATACATTTAAAAAAAATAAAATTAGAAACAAAAATAGAAATTAGAATTAAAACAATAGGAATATAGAAATTAGAATATTATAAAATTAGAAATTGGAATTAAAATAAGAATGTAGAAACTGGAAATTAAATTAGAATAATACATTTTACAAAAGAAATAAAATTAGAAATAAGAGTTAAAATGACAGAAATTAGAAATAAAAATAGAAATTAGAATGAAAATGATAGGATAGTCCTAATGATGTGCTAATTGACTGATGTAGAGTTGAACTTGTGTAACCCAGAATATTTGTCTAATCACGTCCCGAACAGAAGGAGCCGAACCGAACTGACCTTCTTGGCCACCTCCATCTGCAGTTTGCTCTCCACCATCTCCAGCAGCGGATTCTTACAGCTGGAATAAAGCATGCGCTCGCGGATCCCACAGCTGTAGCCCGGCATGGAGTAAATAAACACTGAAACACAACACACACAGTGCTATCTTACTATCACATACATACTGTAGAGATTATATTCTTATTTGGAGTCTTTTAAGTTTCTTTTTTCATTCTGTATTTTTATAGTTAATGAATAAAAGTCAGTGAATAAAAACAATATAGATGCATTCAAATGACTAATAAAAATGTCAAAAACACAAATTAATTTTTTTAAACTTTAACCAAAAAATAAAATAGAAAAACATTATAAACATAAAAAATATTTATTCTATTTATATATTTTTTTGGTATTTTTAAATAGTTAATGAATAAACGTCAGTAAATAAAAACGATATAGATGCATTAAAATAGCTAATAAAATGTCAAAAACACTCAATTAAATTTCTAAAACAAAAAATATTAATAAATTATGAACATAAAAATATATTTTTTTTAATAAAAAATATTTTTTTTTATTAAATATATATATTTTTTTAATTATATTTTCTTAATTTCGTATAGGTAATGAATAAAAGTCAGTAACAAATGTCAAACACACAAAATTACATTTCTAAAACCTTAAATTAAAATAAAATAGAAAAAATATAAATAAATTACAAACTTAAAAATAGATTTTTTTTTTTATTTATTTTTTTTTAATTTTTTTTATAGTTAATGAAAAAAGTCAGTGAATATAACGATATAGATGCTAATTAAAATGGCTAATATAAATAGCAAAACACGAAATTAAAATTCTAAAACTTTAACCAAAATTAAAATAAAATATTATGAATAAATTATAAACCAAAATATTATAATATTCAATAATTAATGAATAAAAGTCAGTGAATAAAACCAAAATGTCAAAAACACAACATTTAAAATGATAAAATAAAAAAATAATTATAAATATATCATAAACAAAAATTTTAAAATGTATATTTATATATTTTGTGTTAATTTATTTTTATTTTAATATTTTTATTTTATAGTTAATGAATAAATATTAAAAACAAAAAATATTATAATATATTTTTGGGAATAAAAAATATTTTTTATATTTCTACATTTTGTGTTAATTTCTTTTTATTGAATTTTTTTTTATAGGCAATGAATACAAGTCAGTGAATAAAAATGATATTGATGCATTAAAATGACTAATAAAAATGTCAAAAACTAAAAAAATAAATAAACTTTAACTAAACTAAAATGAAAATGAAAAATTATAAAAAAAAATATTTTTTTTTATAAAAAAATTCTATTTAGATATGTTACGTGTTAATTTCAAGCAATAAAAACGCAGTTTTTGATGTTTTTAGTGTAGTTTCAGTGAGCTATACTGTAGATTAGCAGAAGGAAATGCTCCTCAAACAGGAGTAGTGTGTACCTGCAGACTCCAGGTAGTCTCCCTCGTGAGAGTGTTTGTAGCGGAAGAAGTGATAGCGCGCCGCGTCTTTGGGGATCCGCTTGGGCAGATCCTTGACCTCCGTGGGGTCCGTGTTCGACAACACGATCAGCTCCTTCTCAAAGTTGATGCTCTTTGGGAATAAAACAACAGATATCAAACATGCGTCTCTTTTGTGGATCGACTGCTAAACTGTGTGAAGTGTGTTTCTCTCACCAGCTGAACGTAGTTGAGCTTTTTGTCCTTGAACTGTTGTAACGCGGCTACGGCCTCTCCGTCCAGAGGAAACGCAACACCCTGAAGAGTCTGCTTAGTACTGTTCACGTTAATGTCTGTCTGAACCTGCAATTAATTCATCATATTCATTACATTTGATTAGTTCATGAATTCCCTGGATAATAACCAACACAAATACAACTAGAGAGTAACGTTTGTAGACAAACTTTAAGTTTGGCTTGAGAAAACCTAGTCTGTGGTTTGACATAGTTGTAAAAGCTTTACATTTAAAAGTTTGAAATGTTTCTAGCATGATTATCTATGTACTATCAAGTTACTAGCATAATTAGCAGGTTACTAGCATGATGCTAGCATGATTAGCTATTTACTATCAAGTTACTAGCATGTTGTTAGCATAATTAGCAAGTTACTAACATGATTAGCTATTTACTACCAAGTTACTAGCATAACTAGCAAGTTACTAGCACGATTGACATTGTTACTAACATGTTGCTAGCATTATTAGCTATTTACTAACATAATTAGCCGGTTACTAGCATGATTAGCTATTTACTATCAAGTTACTAACATAATTAGCCGGTTACTAGCATGATTAGCTATTTACTACCAATTTACTAACATAATTAGCCGGTTACTAGCATGATGCTAGCATGATTAGCTATTTATCGTCAAGTTACTAGCATGTTGCTAACATAATTAGCAAGTTAATAGCATGATTAGCTATTTACCACCAATTAACTAGCATAATTAGCAGGTTATTTTTCACTAAGTTACTAACATGTTGCTAGCATAATTAGTTAGTTATTAGCATATTGTTAGCATATTTAACAAGTTACTAGCATGATTGCATGTGATTAACCTGTTGCTAGCATTTTTCTAACATGATTAGCTAGTTACTAGCATGTTGCTTTCATGTTTCTAACATGATTAGCTGTTTATTACCAAGTTACTAGCATGTTGCTAACATAATTAGCAAGTTAATAGCATGATTAGCTATTTACCACCAATTAACTAGCATAATTAGCAGGTTACTAGCATGATGCTAGCATGATTAGCTATTTACTATCAAGTTACTAGCATGTTGTTAGCATAATTAGCAAGTTACTAACATGATTAGCTATTTACTATCAAGTTACTAACATGATTAGCTATTTACTACCAAGTTACTAGCATAATTAGCAAGTTACTAGCACGATTGACATTGTTACTAACATGTTGCTAGCATGATTAGCTATTTACTAACATAATTAGCCGGTTACTAGCATGATGCTAGCATGATTAGCTATTTACTATCAAGTTACTAACTTGTTAGCATAATTAACAAGTTACTAACATGATTAGCTATTTACTACCAAGTTACTAACATAATTAACAAGTTACTAGCATGATTAGCTATTTTTTTACTAAGTTACTAACATGTTGCTAGCATAATTAGTTAGTTATTAGCATATTGCTAACATATTTAGCAAGTTACTAGCATGATTGCATGTGATTAACCTGTTGCTAGCATTTTTCTAACATGATTAGCTAGTTACTAGCATGATTAGCTATTTATTACCAAGTTACTAACATGTTGCTAACACAATTAACGATTTATTAGCATGTTGCTAGCATAATTAACAAGTTACTAGCATGATTGGCATGTTATTAGCATGTTGCTAGCATGATTAACTAGTTACCAGCATGTTGCTAACCTGTTTCTAATACGATTAACATGTTATTAGCATGTAGTTAGCATGATTCGCATGTAGCTAGCCATGTTGCTAACATGGCTAGCTACTAACATGTTGTTAGCATGTTTCTAGCATGATTAACTAGTTACTACCAAGTTACTAGCATGTTGCTAGCATGATTAGCATGTTACTAGCTGAAAATAGCTGGTTTAAGCTTGGCTGGTCTTTTAACAGGTCTCCCAGTTTGACCAGCTAAAAATTGGCCTAAACCACTTTAAACGCATCCTGGGGGACCAGCTAAAGCAGCTGATCATCTTAGGCTGGTTTTATGTTGTTGTTGATGTTTCAGTAGAGAGTTGTTAGGCGTTGCTTTAGAAATAAACAGTTGAAATACACCATAAGACTCACTCTACAAATGTTTTCACCCCCTCAATGAAAGTCTATGGGATTTTTGGTGGATTTGATAGTCTGGTTTACGAAAACCATAAGGCGGATCAGTTAGATAACATATAGCAAACCGAGTCAGACCAGTCTGAAGGTCTAGGCAGAGTTTGGTGGTTGTAGCTTTAAAAGTCTAGGAGCAGATACACTTTCAAATGTAGCCTTCAGAAGAAGAAGAAGAAGCCCAACCTAATTGTGAAACTCCATCAGGACGATTCTCTTAAACTTCCTGTCATTGATTTATTTTCAGGCCTCATTGTGTTTCTCATGTGTTCAGTGCTGCCAGCTCTTATCTCTGACCTACAGATGCTGCTTTTTAAGGAAAATGAAACTTCTAGTTCCTGTTTGCACTGTCCTGCTCTCTGATTGGCTGCTTTTAGGGACGGTCTCACTGCATGTCCTTATATGGTCGTGAGTTTGGCACTGATGATTCCCACTTGAGATCGCATGATCTTATTCACAAACAACATGTTTAAAATACATTTTTAAAGGCCTTTATACATATTTCACTACAGGAATGATCAAAAACAAGACATTTTATAGTCAACAAGGTATTTATTTTGTTACAAAATATTTCTATTTAAAATGATTGCTATTTTAAATGACCCTTAATGGGTAATAATCCATGGTTTCCACCAAAATTCCAGTTGCTATGGTAACTATGACTATAAAAGTGAGATATTTTAAAAGTAAATGATACATTTAAAATGTTACAAAATTTCAAATAAATGCTTAAAAATTTGAAAGACTTATAAATATTTATCATGGAAATACCAGTAACTACTAGAAAAATAGATGAGACATTTTAATGTTACAAAAGATTTCTATTTCAAATAAATACTGTTTTAAAAGACCGTTATAAATGTTTACCATGGTTTCCACTAAAATATCACAATTACTGCAATAATTACTATAAAAATTAGACATTTTATAGCAAACAAGACATTTATTGTTTTACAATAGATTTCTATTTTGAATAAATACTATATAAAAAACAAACAAACTTTGGTTTCCACTAAAATACCACAATTACTACAAGAAAAAAAATATATTTTGTAGTAAATGAGACATTTTAATGTTAAAAAAAAGATTTCTATTCCAAATAAACACTGTTTTAAAAGACCGTTATTAATATTTATCATATAATTTGAATGTTTATATAAAACTAAATTTTTATTTAGGTTATTATTTGGTGATTATTAAATAAATGTGATTAATATATCGACTAATAAATAAACTATTGGCTCAAAATAGCAGAGCAAAAAAATTTTTTTTAAAGGGATTGTGTTTATACTGCAGTATGTGTTTGAACCAATGTGTGCATCTTGTCTGTCATTATGTTGATTATAGGAAGTGCATCTCTCTCAGATGAATGCAGGTAATGTGTGTTTGTACCTCACTGAGTTTAATCTGTCGTAGTTCCTCCTCAGCGGCTGTCAGCGGCAGAGGAGCTGATTGAGCCGTCACGTGTTTCTTATATCCGCTGAGAGAAACATCATCCTGCCACAGACGAACACATGTTACACCAGTACACAATCACTGTCTCATATAATCTTAAAACATTAGCTCACTAATTAGCTCATTCATCTATTTTTTTGTAAAGAAAAAAACTAGATTAAAAAGTTTGTCAAGGCAAACTTTGAAGTTGGCTTGAGAAAGCTGGACCAGAAAGTTTGAATACGTTTAAGAAAAAAAGTTGAAGACGTTTAAAGTACAATTTCAATCTGAACCGAAACCTTAATGTTTGATAGATATATAGATAGATAGCATGCTTCTAGCATGATTACCAAGTTGTTAGCATGTTTCTAGTATGATTAGCATGTTACTAGTTGCTAGCATGTTTCTAACATGATTAGTAAGTTGCTAGCATGATTCTAACATGATGACCGAGTTTCTAACATGATTAGTAAGTTGCTAGCATGATTCCAGCATGATAACTGAGTTTCTAACATGATTAGTAAGTTGCTAGCATGATTCCAGCATGATAACTGAGTTTCTAACATGATTACCAAGTTTCTAGCATGATTAGCAAGTTGTTAGCATGTTTCTAGTATGATTAGCATGTTACTAGTTGCTAGCATGTTTCTAACATGATTAGTAAGTTGCTAGCATGATTCTAACATGATGACCGAGTTTCTAACATGATTAACAAGTGGCTAGTGTATTTCTAACATGATTAGCACGTTGCTAGCTTGTTTCCAGCATGTTTCTAACATGATTAGTAAGTTGCTAGCATGATTCCAGCATGATAACTGAGTTTCTAACATGATTAACAAGTTGCTAGCATGTTTCTAACATGATTACCAAGTTTCTAGCATGATTAGCAAGTTGCTAACCTGTTTCTAACATGATTAGAATGTTAGCATGTGTCTAACATGATTAACAAGTGGCTAGTGTATTTCTAACATGATTAGCACGTTGCTAGCTTGTTTCCAGCATGTTTCTATCATGATTAGTAAGTTGCTAGCATGATTCTAACATGATAACTGAGTTTCTAACATGATTAACAAGTTGCTAGCATGTTTCCAACATGTTTCTAACATGATTAGTAAGTTGCTAGCATGATTCCAGCATGATAACTGAGTTTCTAACATGATTAACAAGTTGCTAGCATGTTTCTAACATGATTAGTAAGTTGCTAGCATGATTCTAACATGATTACCAAGTTTCTAGCATGATTAGCAAGTTGCTAACCTGTTTCTAACATGATTAGAATGTTAGCATGTGTCTAACATGATTAACAAGTGGCTAGTGTATTTCTAACATGATTAGCACGTTGCTAGCTTGTTTCCAGCATGTTTCTATCATGATTAGTAAGTTGCTAGCATGATTCTAACATGATAACTGAGTTTCTAACATGATTAACAAGTTGCTAGCATGTTTCCAACATGTTTCTAACATGATTAGTAAGTTGCTAGCATGATTCTAACATGATTACCAAGTTTCTAACATGATTAGCAAGTTGCTAACCTGTTTCTAACATGATTAGAATGTTAGCATGTGTCTTACATGATTAACAAGTGGCTAGTGTATTTTTAACATGATTAGCACGTTGCTAGCATGTTTCTATCATGATTAGTAAGTTGCTAGCATGATAAGCATGTTTGCTAACATGTTTTTAACATGATTAGCAAGTTGCTAGCATGTTTCTAGCATGATTAGCATGTTATTTACATCATTAGCATGACTGACAAGTTACTAGCAAGTTTCTAGCATGATTAGCAAGTTACTAGCATGATGCTAGTTGCTAGGCTAGGCTAGATTTGATCTAGATCTGGCAGTTTAAATTTGAATTTTGACAGTTGGAGTTTGAATAGTGTTGGTCATTTGAACAGTCCCTCAATGTAAGTCTATGGGATTATGATGATTTTTAATCTTCAATTTGATGAAAACTATGAGTTGGATCAGTCTGAAAAGATAGAGCACACTAAGTGAGATCAGTCTGAAGAGCTGGGCTGAGTTTGGAGTTTCTAGCTTGAAAGCTTTAAGAGGAGTAACGTTCAGAAATTTGTCTAAGAAGAATAATAATAAAGAGCTTACGTAGATCAGTAGTTTGGCTTTCTCAAGCCAATTTAGTAATATTTAACATTTTTTCTGTATTTTTGATCAAATAAATGCAGCCTCTGTGAGCAGAAGAGGTTTTTTTCCAAAAAAAATGTCTTCAGTTTGCATTGAATCTGCATTGAACACAACACACCTTTACGGTGCCGAACATCTCGTCTTTAATGTGTCCGAGGCCGAACTCCTTCTTGAGCGTGGCTCTGGTGGCGGCGTACAGCATTTTGTGCCGAACCTGTCAGAAAGAGCAACGACAGACTGTGAGCTTGACATCAAAACAGCTGGACTTAGACTATTATTAGTATATTAGACTATATTAGACTATACATGCTAAACATTTTACACTAACAGAAAGGATGATCATGTAAATATGTAGGACAGGTCTCAAAAAGAGTTAAAGAGCACTGACGAGTCTGAACACGTTTGAGAATGACAAGAATGTTCAGCAGAGAGTAAACCGCCTGAAGATCACTTTATATCCTCTAGATCTGTGTAAAAATCATCTACTAGTTTAAAAACTCACAGCTCTGATCAGAGTAACCTGTGAGTAAACACTAAGAGCTTCATTCATCTCCAGAAGTGGTTTAAGAAGCTCTGAAGACCCAGGTTTGTGATCTCAGGTGTGTGAGTCTTACAGGTGAGTGGTCAGGTGACCAGGCGATGAAGATCCACTCGTGTCCGAGGCTGTTGGTGGTGTCCAGGCGGAACAGGATGTAGCAGGGCAGCTCTTTATCCAGCACAGGAAGTAGAAGAGCGTCGTAGTCTTCCTCCCAGCTGCGAGCGGCCGCTTTGGTGAGACCTAAAACCAGCTCCTCTGAAAACCACATCCACACCAGTCACTCACTAAACTAGACTTCACAAAACCAGATCAACTAGTTCTACTCAAGAGCTTTAACTTTAAACTTTAAAAAAGCCCAGATCTACAGACTGATCCGAAGATAGTTGTTAATAATGCTAACAACATGCTAGTAACTTAGTAATCATGCTAGAAACATGCTAGCAACTTGCGTATCATGTTAACGACATGGTAGCAATTTGGTAATCATGCTAGAAATGTTAGCAATGTGCTTATCATGCTAGAAACATGCTAACAACATGTTTATAATGCTAACAACATGCTAGTAACTTAGTAACCATGCTAGAAACATGCTAGAAACTGGCTAAACATGTTAATAACAGGCAAACAACTTGCTAATCATGCTAGAATTATGCTAGCAACTTGTTAATCATGCTATAAACATGCTAGCAACATGCTAATCATGCCAGAAACATGCTAACAACTTGGTAATTGTGTTAGAAAAATGCTAGCAACATGCTAATCATGCTTGAAAATGCTAACAAGTCGGTAATCATGGTGAAAACATGCTAGCAACAGTCTAATCATACTAGAAACATGCTGGCAACTTGGTAATTATGTTAGAATAAAGCTAGCAACTTACCAATCATGCTAGAAACATGCTAGCAACTGGTTAAACATGTTAATAACAGGCAAACAACTTGCTAATCATGCTAGAATTATGCTAGCAACTTGTTAATCATGCTATAAACATGCTAGCAACATGCTAATCATGCCATAAACATGCTAACAACTTGGTAATTGTGTTATAAAAATGCTAGCAACATGCTAATCATACTTGAAAATGCTAACAAGTCGGTAATCATGGTGAAAACATGCTAGCAACAGTCTAATCATACTAGAAACATGCTGGCAACTTGGTAATTATGTTAGAATAAAGCTAGCAACTTACTTATGCTAGAATTATGCTAACAACATGCTAGTAACTTGCCAATCATGTTAACAACATACTAGCAACATGCTATCTATCCATCCATCTATCCATCTATCTATCTTCAAACCTTATCTATCTATCTATCTATCTATCAAATCTTAAAGGTCCCATATTGTACACATTTCTGGAGTTTTATTTTAGTTGTTGATGTCCTTAAGAATATATATTTGCGGTATAAGTGCCAAAATCCATCTCAATATATTTTTACAGCTCCTTTTTTAGGAGTTCTGTCAAGAACAGGTCGATTTTGGCCCATCTAATTAATATTCATGAGCCTCTCTTCTTATTGGCCTGTTGTTTTCTGAGTGACGCACAGCCAGGCCAATCACAAGTAACTACGGTCATGTATGCTGTAGCCTGCTGTGGATTGCTGATACTCAACAGGATATTTCAGAATGATCATTAATGTTTTTTTTCTTTTTCAAACACCGAATGCAGTAAGCTACATAACTGTTGCTTCAGTAAAGCCCCTTTCACAATGCGCGCTGATTCTGGAAAATTATGGGAACGAGCGCTGTGTGAACAAAAGCCAGAGCCATAAAGGCAGTGTTGTAGTGATGATGCACGTTATCATGCGACTCTTCACGACGGAAAAACTACGTGCAAAGTGGAATGAAGCCGCAATCGGGCAGCTCCTCACTATCAGCGCTGAAAATCAGGTTAGTTTCAGTTTAGTGAAACGTACGCGTCGCATTACATCTCACATCCAAACGTCACATGTCTTTATGGGTTGTGTGTAAAGCACGCACAGATTCCGGAAAACAACTGTGAATGAACCAAATCAAACAACTCCGGAACAAATCATGGGACACATTATCCGTGTATTTACCGGAATCGCTGTGTGAAAGAGACTGAAGTTGACTGCCGCTGGTCTCTTATATTCACGTTGTTCTGAAGCCTGTGCAATGATGTAGTTTCGACATCTATCGACTGAACAGGGTTTTCTAGATTAGTTTTCGTGTTGTTGTTGCTTAGTAATGTTATGGACACGATATTGTCTGGGTTTGACAAAAGGAGGGTGGGATGGTGGTTGGTGACTGAAGGCGGTGACTGAGTAGATCGGACGTCACATTTTTACGGAAGTCACAGCGGCTCATGAAAATGAACAGCTACTTTAAGCAGGCTGTGTGCAGTTTACTGTGGATTGACTGTGTTGAAACTTTTATGTGATCCTGGACCACAAAACCAGTCATAAGGTTAAATTTTACAAAACTGAGATGTGTGCATCATATGAAAGCTCAATAAATAAGCTTTCTGTTGATGTATGGTTTGTTCGGATAGGACAATATTTGGCCGAGATACATCTATTTGAAAATCTGGAATCTGAGGATGCAAAAAATCTAAATATTGAGAAAATCACCTTTAAAGTTGTCCAAATTAAGTTCTTAACAATGCATATTACTAATCAAAAATTACATTTTGATATTTTTACAGTAGGAATTTTACAAAAAATCTTAATGAAACATGTTCTTTATTTAATTTCCTAATGATTTTTGGCATAAAAGAAAAATCAATAATTTTGACCCATACAATGTATTTTTGGCTATTGCTACAAATATACCCCAGCGACTTAAGACTGGTTTTGTGCTCCAGGGTCACATATGGTAGTTACATAGCCCCTAGACCTCAGTTATCATGAAAAAAGCCAGGAAATTTCGATTTTAACAATATGGGACCTTTAAGTTTTTAAAACTACTTTAAACTTCAAAATATTTCAGACTGAAAACCCTCAAACTTAAAACTTTTAAAACTGGGAAATCTCTTAAAACTTTTCAAACTTTCTGCTCCAGCTTCACAGTTTGTCTTGAGAAACATTTTGATCTAGTTGTGTGTGTACTATTTTCTTTCTTCGTGAACATCTGATTAGCTTTGTTTGTAACTGATATTGTGTGTGTTTCGTACCATTTTCGATCACGATCTTCAGGAGTCTGTATTGTCCGTTCCTGGCGTTGCCGAAAACATCCTTCACCTCGTCAGCAGCTAGAAAACGAACAAACAAAAGTGTGAACTACAAGCCACTGCTCAGAAACACATACGGCAGGAATAACAGCAGAAGAGATTGATTGTAATCCACAGAGACTGACTCCTGACTGTGTTTCTGATGATATACACACACAATATCACAGGAAATGCTCAGCACGTCTTCTGAAACTCATCACTTAGAGATCTATTATTATTCTGTGACTTTAGCAACGGTGACACAAAGGGAAATGATTCATTAAGACAAATCAGTATCCGTTTAACTTTACAACATAGTGACATTTCATTTATTAGTCAGAAACAGAGAAAAAGGGAAGTTAACATTATTACCTAAATATCTATTTGGTATAAACTGCATACAATAATGGCAATTATGTAATCAGTGTTATTTTGATGTATTTCAGATACTAATAATTTTTTATTAACACAAAATACGTTTTTATTTTCATATTTAGTTTTTATTTGAATTTGACTTAAAGTTTTAAGAATTCTGTTGTGCATTTTTGTCATTTCTAATACATACATATATTTATATATAAAATAAACAAATATGTCCAGCTGTATTTATTTATTAATACGTAAAAAAAAATTCTATTAATATTTTATTCATATCAAGTTAAACTAAATTAAAATGATAAATGTTAAATGTTAATTAATTGCAATAAATGTTAGTTAATTTCAGTTTACTAATATATATATATATATATATATATATATAGTTTTATTTCTTCTTTCTTTCTTTATTATTTATTAATTAACATTTATTTATTGCAATAAATGTTAATTAATTTCAGTTTACATTTATTTTAAGTAACAAATCAAAATTTTAATATTTTTTTTATATTTTTAATTTTCATTATAATTTTAAGTTTTAGGAATTTTGTTGTGCATTTGTGTAATTTTTTTAATAAATAAATAGGAATATATATCAACAAATATGTCTATATAGTTTTTTATTTCTGCTTTATTATTTATTTATAAAAACAATATCTATTCATATTTTTTAATCAAGTTCAACAAAATTAAGTGTTGGTTAATTAATGTCAATTTACATATTTTAAGAAACAAATAAAAATTATTATTATTTTTATATTTTCCATTTTGCTTAAAAATTTAGTTTAGCAATTTTGCTGTGCATTTGTCATTTACAATAAATAAATAGAAAAATATAAATATTTAGAGAGAGAGAGCGATGTCTATATATATTCCTATCTAATAAATATGACTATAAAGATTTTATTTCAGCTTTTTTATTTATTTTTTACATCACGTTCAAACTGAATTAAAATGATAAATGTTGGTTAATTCATTAAAAATTTTATATTCGCCTTTTCATTTATATATTTAATATTTTTGCATTTCAGTTCACATACATTTTATTTAAAGTACCAGTTTTTAAATATATTTTAGTTAACTATTATAACCCTAAATGAAATTAGTTTAATAGCACATCTGAAAGACATTGCCTGTGGGCAGGTTTATCAAAACGCAATACATGATGCACACAATTCATTTCACATGTGCCTGCTTTCAGTTCTATTACTATTTCAGTTACTATTACATCCATGTTCAGACACTGTATGGTTTAGTACAAGTACAGACATGCATTACAACTCATGCACAGACTGCTTCAATCTGATTCAATGTAAGTCAATGCATGTTTAGTTTGTTCCTGTGCATTTAATAACTGAGCCAACAAACCATGCATTACTTTATCCCACTCAGAAAGATGATATTTCATGCTGTAGGTGTAAAGTCAGTCTATATTCTATCATAAGCATGAAGGAATGAGAGATATGAGAGTATTATGGGATGCTCGTGGATCGCGAGCGGCGCGCGCTGAAGGCGTTGCCCCCCGCGCTCGTGATTGTGAAGCGGATCACTGAAACACAACTCTGACATCCCAAAAACACTAATGCGATCACTTGTGAAGATGATTATAATCATAAACCGCAGATCTGAGTGAAATCACAGCTGACAGACGCGCCTGATTTACATCTTCATTGATTTTCTAACTGAATCTCGGCGCTCGCGTGAGTTTAGCGTCGCTCTGTTATTCTTATCGAACAGACACTGAGATATAAATCGTGAGAATATTTCGCTCTTACCCTGAATACCCGTCTGGTGAGACATTATTTCTCTCGGTGGATGATGTTTGGAGACTCTCGATCCCGGAAGAAGGAAGCGGAGCGGCCGCGGCGTCACGTGCCTCCGACGCGTCAACAACCCTCCCTCCCTCCGCGCTGCGCATGCGCGGACTTCAAACTACTTCATATAAAATCTTTATTCTCGATCTATATTACATTTTTAATGTAAAATCTTTATATCTTGTACCTCTATGTGTGTATATAAGTTAAGTATTTATTTTTGTTCTATCTTTATTATTTTTACAATTTTCCGATTTTCATTTGCAATGCGTATTGTTTCTTTAAGCAGTGTTTTATCGGTTTATAATATTTAAATTCTTGTTTTGTTTTTTAATAAGAAGAATTCCCAGGGTTGAAGTAAAATAATGTGTTAATGCTGGAAAATTAATTATTATGAAGCAAATTTAGTTTTAGCTGTTAAGTAGCTCTATAAAGACAGAATAATAATAATAATAATACATAACAAAAAAAATAAAACTTAATTAAAAAGTATATATAAAGATGAATACATACAACATTTTTTAATTCTAATATAAAATATAAAAATTATTCTAAATATTAACAAAATCTATAATAGTGTATAAGTTATACGAAATAACACCGTAGATCATTTATAATATCATATTTAAAATCAAAAGAAAAAAAAGTGATTAAAATGCTTATGATCCTAAAAAAAATAGACTTTGTTTTTCATTATACACTAGATAACTATTTTATTTTATTATCACTATAGTATTATTTACACTACAACAACAAGAATTTATATTATATAAAATAATAAATAAATAACAATAACCTTGATTGGTAATAGTATTAATATGCCTAAATTAAATAAATACATACTTTATATACGTACTATAGTTTTTTGGGGTTTTTTTTGGTAATACAAATTTAATTTACATTATATTATGTGGGGTTTTTTTTATTTTTATGGAAGCCCGTTTCCGCCAGGTCAGAAAAAAAATCCATGCCTTAAAAAGTCAAAATTATGACATACTTAAATCGTAATTACAAGATAAAAAGTCGAAATGATGACTTTAAAAGTCATAATTATGAGATAAAAAGTCATAATTACGAGATAATAAATCGAAATTATGGGCGAATTCCAAACGGCTATTTTGCGCCCTTCAAGGGCACTTCTAGAAGGGAACGCCATTTGTAGGGACGTTCCAAACGAAAGTGAGCAACTTAATCCCTTCACGAAGGGCCCTTCCAGAAGGCCGTTAGCGAAGGGAACATTCCATTGCTGCGTCCCAATTCGCATACTATCCGTCCTAAATAGTATTCGAAAATAGAATTAGTATGTCCCAAATCGTAGTATGTTCAAAAAAGTATTCCAAAGATTCCCGGATGGTCTACTACTTCACTTCAGAATCCGAAGTGCGGATCAATGCACACTCTAACGGCTAATATTGCCCACAACACATTGCGCGGTGAACGAGGATTCGATCAGAACTACAAACACGCATAAAAAGTGTTAAAAAACTACAAAAATGAAGGATATGTGCGAACAACGGACAGGTAGAGAAAGGGGTTTGAGTGATAAATAATCATTGTGTAACCTGATAAAAAATATATATTTTAAATGTTATCCTCGTTATATTTCATGTGCAGCAACATTATGAACTTTTTTAATGATAGGTTTGGTCATTAACCTTTAAATGCATAATTATGCAAACACGAGCAGAGTTCTCGGCATGAAAGACTCCTGAAAGAACGTGCCTCTCAGGAAATTAAATTAAACGAAATGTAGATAATGTTAACTGTGATGATTGACAGGGCAGTTTAAACAGTGACAGGATTCAGGTAACCAAGCAACAGAGCGTCCGTTAAAGAAGCAGTTATGATGAAGTAGTATGTCCCAAAGCTCGCCTACTATTCTGCTACATACTCAAAAGTATGTACTAGTGATGGGTCGTTCTTGAACGATTCGTTCATTTTGAACGAATCTTTATGTGACTCGAGAAGAACGAGTCGTCTCGGGGAGTGATTCGTTCAGTCGCGCATGCGCAATTGCGCAACTATGAACGAAGGACTCAAACCCGAAGACTCGAGAGATGAACTAATCAATTCTGTTTCCGGCTCCAGCAGCATAGGTTAAGCGTATGGGGCTGTCACGTGATGAACGAACGACTCGGACCCGAAGACTCGAGAGATGAACTAATCAATTCTCTTTCCGGCTCAGACAGCGTTAGTTAAGCTTATATGGGGTTGTCACGTAATGAACGAACGACTCGAACCTGGATAGATAGAAGTGAGGGAGCTAATCATGAAGACCCAGGTAAACAATGCATCAATTTTTTGTTTCTAATAGCTTATAGTTTTGTCTTGTTTGTAGTGTGATCAACGTTATATAATATGAGCATACATGTGTTATGGAAGTAAAACGTAGCTTTTTAATTATATTTTGGCAAAATGAACGAAATGAACGAAATGACTCGAAAAAAGATTCGTTCATTTTGCTGAACGAGACTCAAAGATCCGAGTCGGTAAAATGATCCGAACTTCCCATCACTAGTATGTACTTTTTCTTCACAAAAAGAGTACATACTTTTAGGGCGTAGTATAAGTAGGCGAATTGGGACGCAGCACATGGTCACTTCACGGAAGTGATTTCCGTTAGTGATCACGTTTGCGCAGCGTTGTCAAGGTAACATTTCGTCAGTCATTCCCTTCGCCAAGGGAGTTCCAAACGGTTAAAAGAGACAGAAATGCCCTACTCCCTTAAAAGAACTCACTTCAAAGGGATCTGCCCTTCGGAGGGAGTAGGGCGTAGGGATGCGCACTTCCATTTGGAATTTGCCCTATGACTTAAACACATTGATCACATGACCACTTGACGCCTTCCGTTTTGAATCAGATGATTCGCCATATGCCTTTGAAGTTCCGTGTCCAGGAACTTATTATTATTATTATTATTATTATTATTATTATTATTATTATAACTTATTATTATTAAATATATATATATATATATATATATATATATATATATATATATATATATATGGTTTGTGGAAAATAAAGTATCTAATGTTTTAAAGTACAAATTAATGTGAAAGCAAAATATCTAAGATTGTGTTGAAATTAAAAATGAATGCATTTTGAAAATATTTCAATTCTAATCAATTATTTAAAAATACTGAGCAAATTAAGCTAGTTTAATCCTGTCACGTCTGTGTCCAATTAAAGGCCCAGTGATTCAATAACTCACTCAAAAACATAAGACATTCATTTGTCACCACCTACTGGCATAAAAATGTAATCAGCAGAAACTGTCAATAATGAGTGAATTAATTAGAGCAAATCTCTTTAATGAACAAATTCAAAATAAATCCGTTTTAAAACGTTTAACGTGTTTTAGTGGAAAGGAGAGTGATAATAAAAAACACATACAGTATTCAGATTATTTAATATGAACTAAGTGTACAGGCAAGCGGGTGAACCTGGAATATGAACGCAACGCCTGAAATTAATATATTATATATTAATTTTATATATATATATATTTTTTTAATTTAAATTATTTTAATATATACAATTTAATATTTTATTTTATTTTTAAAATATAAAATTATAATTATGATAAAAATATAATACAAAAAATATATAAAAAAAAAACAAAATATTTTTATAATGTAATTAAATATTAAATTGTGTGTATATATATATTTATTTATATTTAAATTATTTTAATATATACAATTTAATATTTAATTATATTGTAAAAATATAAAATTAGATTATGATAAAAATATAATTATACCAAGTGAATAGCTATTATAAAAAATAAAATATTGTTTAAAATAATTAAATATTAAATTGTGTGTATATATATATATATATATATTTATTTATATTTTAATTATTTTAATATATACAATTTAATATTTAATTATATTTTAAAAATATAAAATTCTAATTATAATAACAATATAATAAAAATATATAATCATATTAAAAATAATAATTATAAATAAATAAATAAAATAAACTTAATAAAAAATATTAATCCAAACAAAAGCCCTCTATTTTTGGCAATTTTGGAGACTTCAGGTTTGTCAGACCTTATTTGATTTGCAGAGAGAGAGAGAGGGAGAGAGAGAGAGAGAGAGAGAGAGAGAGAGAGAGAGAGAGAGAGATGATAGAGTAGAGCTACAGAGAGAGGGAGAGTAAGAGAGAGAGAGAGGGATACAGGTCTGTCTCCATGTTGGTCTGTGTGTGTTTTGTTTCTGGAATCGAATGCGGCGCGCGGACGCGTGAAATCAGACGCGTTGAATGAGCGACGCGCGGCAGATCATCTTTGATGGAGGAACGCAAACACTGACGCAACGATGGCCTCCGAATCTTTCCACGACTGTCTCCGTAAGACGCTTCACCTCTGTTATCAGTGTGTGTGTGTGTGTGTGTGTGTGTGTGTGTGTGTGTGTGTGTGTGTGTGTGTGTGTTCTAATTGTTAGTTTTATTGTATTTGTTTTAAAATGAATGAAAATGAGAAATATTGCCTTGACCAATTTACTTCAAATGAAATACATTTTAAAAAAAATTAAAGTTTTGATGATCTTAAAAAAAGAAAATAAGTTTTAGTCATTTTGTTATGTGTTATGTGCTATATAATTTTGATTATTTATTTATTTTTTGTAATAAATGTAAAACATTTTCTTATTGTTGGTATTATTTTATTATTTTAAATGAAAATGAGAAATATTGCCTTGGCCACTTGTTAAAATAAATCGCAAATGGCGGATGGCGAAGTATGATTCCGGACCGCAAGATGCGTCCATGCGGACCGTGAAAGCTTTTGACATAATAATAAAAAAAAAAATGCCAAACGCTATTTCTAATAAATACATTTATATCAAGCACACTAGGGTCCGCGTTTGGGTGCAATCTTCCGTGCAGTGAGGAGAGAAAAGATCGGCAGGCAGATGTAGCTTTCAGTGAGTGAAAAACGTTGATGGGAAATGCATTATTTTGGGGTTACGTCGCAAAATATTGTAAATATATCTTTTTATACTGTATTTTTATACATATTTATATTTTAAACCACGACGGTGAGCCAATGGATATCACACAAGCAATGTGAAAATTGCATATGTTAAAGTGAAAGTAAAAACAGCGCATTCAGCATCTAATGTGCACATTCTCTAAGAGACAATGATAGACGAATATACTTCATATGCTGATATTAATTTACTTCCCTAATATTTCTCTTGTGCAAAATAAAAAGAAACGTATTTTGTGTAGGCTAAGGGTTTTTGAAAGTCGGTTCTTGAAATAAAGCTCTTCATTTTTATTGATGACTGTAGTCAGGGACCTGCACAGACATTTTGAGGGGCAGGGGCTCAAGTGAAATAAAGGGCACTTCTCATAATTACGTTTTTTTTTTCCTTTTTCTTTTTTTTTTAACAAAAAAGTATATATATTAACGCAACACTGACTTCCTTATAAAAAAAATAATTTAAAAAGTTAATTTTATTTTCCTCAAACTCATGCAATTGTTTAATTTTCAAAAGATGTCTACAAAATAATCAGTTCACACAGAAACCATGGTCTCCTTAGTATTCACTGGGTTTATAGAGCAGCAAAGGAAACCATTCCACAATGTGCATGTTTTGAAAACATTTTCTATGCTACTAGAAAAATTCAATAAAAGCCAATGTCATGTATGTATTTGTGGTTGTATGGAATACTATTTTATAAAGGTTTAGAGGAAATAAAAAAAAGTTAAATTACTCATAAATAAAAAGTTAATTTATAAATATTGTTATTTTTAATGTTAACTTATTTCTACTCAGTTTTATTGATTAATGTAGCAGATGCAGTTACTCAGATTTACTACATTTTTTAGAGTGTACTGTATCAATCCTCCATCTGTTTGCATCTGTAGATTTCTTTTAAATTCACCAATTTATGCTATGATATATGCTTATTACTAACTTATTTTATTACATGATGGCTTGGTTGAATTCCAATGTAGAATGCGGTCTGTTATTTCTTGATAAAAGACCGCTGTGCGGAGTATGTTGCGTTCACACCGGACGCGAATGAAGCGGCAAGCGCGAGTGATTTACATGTTAATTCAATGCAAAGACGCGAATAGCCATTCTGCGGCGCGAAACGCGCGAATGCGGCGGCGCGAAACTCGCGAATAGCGCGAATGAAGCGGCGCTTCAGAACTATTCTTCAATAAATATATTTGTTTGACAGGGAAGCTGTGCGCAAACAGGAATATATATTATTTTTCAAAAAAAAAAAAAAAAAAAAAAAAAAAAAAAAGCACCCCAGAAAAAAGGGCACTTTCTCTCCAGGAATATAAAGGGCAGGTGCTCAAGCCCCCTTTGATGTCTATGTGTGCACGTGCCTGACTGTAGTGTTATTAGGGGTTAAGAAAGACTTAATTATTTCCGGTGGTCTTAAATGTGGGGACTAAAAGGCAATAATTGCGATGAAACTTTTATAAGGCTATCCATTGAATAAATATGAGCGCTGCGCGTTTCAAAGTCAGCTGCGGAGCTTGTTTTGTGTATCATTCTGATAGCGCCTCCTGCTGGAAGACAATGATCTGACATTTTTAATCAGCTCGTGTCTACTGTTGTCAAAAAGACCAATGAAAACAAATTAGTCCATGGTTTTAAGCACCAAACACGTAGAGTTGTAAATGTTATCTGATGGATCGACAAGATCATGTGTTATACAAATTTAAACAATTAAGGCAATAAAATATATGTTAATTAATATAATACTTGATTGACAATAATTGTTTAAGTAAGGGATAATCAACGGTTTGCCGTGCGTTAAAGGATTTTAAATGCACGACGTGGAGGCTAATAACCGCCCGACGCGAAGCGGAGGGTGGTTGCCTCCGCGAAGTGCATTTAAAATCCTTTAACGCACGGCAAGCCGTTGATTATCCCGCTTATTCCATGGTTATAGACAAATTAAAACTAGGATTGATATTTGCAGCGCAAAATTTGACTGAATGGATAAAAAAGACGGTTATTTTCGTCAGTTATGACAGGCAGCTCTAGCATTCTGGCCGCTTCAAATCAGACACAGAGATTAAATAGTCCGGTAAAATCACATTTATTTGAATGAAAAATAGCATTTGTTTCAGTAGATTATCGATCGACCAAGAGAGAGTGTGAAGGCAAGAGAGATGACAGTTGTGTGTGTGGGTAACGTTACCTGCCTGCATTGCTGTGCGTCTCTCTCTACAAACAACAATTCATTCAAAAACAGCAGCTTTACCACCCTGTTGCTGAGGAATATAATGTAGCGATCTAGTATCTAGGATATTTTAATAAGGATCGCAGGCAAACGCTGACAAGAAGTTTATGTATGTGCGCAGCACAATGCGATCTCTCTCTCTCTCTCTCTCTCTCTCTCTCTCTCTCTCTCTCTCTCTCTCTCTGTGCTTTTGCGTGCATCAATTAAAGCAGCGCATTAATATAGAATGGTGATTAAACTGACTTGGAACTACCTGTGCATTAAACGGTTTTACTGCACACCTGCCAGCCAATCAGAATCCAGTATCCAGACATTCCATGGAATAAATTAATATAAGAATTGATACTTTTTACTCTTGAAGGCTGGAATGTGAATTTTATAATTT